>NC_138676.1:4483941-5000202 GCF_964273445.1 Streptopelia decaocto | reverse complement strand
AGGAGGAGGAAAAGGATCAGATGTAGGCAAAGAGTTTGGTTCATGTTAAAGGGACTATTAGAAGCCCAGAGGTAAAGAAATGAATTTTCTAGACTGACATTTGAAGGGTTAATGGGATTTAAGCTTTGATCTTCCAAGAAAACATGCTGAAAACGTAGCCCAAGGCATGTTCACCATTTTGTTTGCTAGTAAAACAATGCAATTTGATTTTTGTTGGCTTGTTGTTTTTAAGTGGAACCTCATGGGTGTTCTGTTAAATTCAGCCCACAAAAGCAATTTGTGTCATTTTAATATAGCTCCTGTGTTAGAAATGTTTGTTTTTAAATGCAAGTTTTATTGTTTTCATTGTTTGCACATTAAAAGCTAGATCAATAAGAAAAGCAATTCATGATGTCGTTCTTCAAAATTCAAGCCTTATCTACCCCATAAATTGGAGCAAATATGGAAGTGTGAGAAAAATAACAAAGGCTCTTTCTTTCGGAATATGAAAAGAATAATTCCAGATCTTCTCTGCTTTGACCTATCACTATCTATCTTATGTCTTAATATTTACAGGAGAGTCAAGTAGAGGTACAGCCCTGTGACTGATAGGATGGAGTACAGCATTCTGTAATTTGTTATATTCTGGTAAATATTGCAGACAGGCAGGCATCACTTTAGCTGCTCTAAAATGGAAGATAAGCCTTCTTTCTACGAGAAAGATGCATCAAAAATTTTACCAGACATTAAGTGTTTGCATATGTACTTTTATTATCCCAATACAGAAGGCAAGATGGGGACAACTCCAGCAAGGGCCAGATTTGTGTGCTATCTATCAATCTGGTGCTGGTGTTACATTTGGCCTTGTATAATTCTTTCTGCCTCTTAGGGCCTCCATGTCTCACCTATACCCAGGGGACAACACTACAATGGGTTTCTTGCTCTTTGATATTTGATACATGCTCACAACGTTCCATAGTTGAAGGTGCTAGAAAGAAATCATTATTCCATTTTTATTCTTATATTTATTCTTCTTCCTGGAGGTATTTTTAAAGTCTCCATAGTCTTGGGCAGGAGGGAGCAAAGAGTGCCCTAGCATGTCATACTCCTCTTGGGTGCAAGTACAGTCGCTAGATACACATCTAAATTAGAGTTTTGTAGGATGGAGCAAAGGAGAGAGATCAGCGTAATTGGAAAATTGAAATTTGAGCAAACAATCTTCCAAACTGCTAGTTGACAAGTACACTGAATTCTCCTTCCTCTGAGAGATATTGATAGATAAGAGCTTGTTTTCACTTTTAAGTGGAAGAATGGTTGTGTCAATGGCAGTTCTACCACCTACGAAGTCATGACTTCATTCTGCAGTAAAGCGTGTTTTAAGGATAACATGCCCTTTAAAACATCGCCAAGTGGACTGGCAGATCACACGTCTGTAATTGGTAGATTGATACAAACCAATCAATGTAACGATGCAGAGCAAGAGCAGAAGCCATCGCATTGCTGGATGTGGAGCTGCACAAGAGTCACTACTTCAATCGTGCATCAAGCTTCTTGCTCCATCTTCCCTAAAATATCCCTTTCTCGTTTTAAGGTATTTTTCCTTAAAAGGTTGGTGTTACAAGCAGGATCGGGGATAGTATAAAATATGACTCTGCATGCCTTCACACCTCATGAAATCTCATCTACAATGGTAAAATTAATGAGGAAAGTTGCCTACTGCAACAATTTCTGAAATAGCTGTAAATGTTTTATTGCTTGAGTGTATGCAAGAGCAGCTTCAGCAAACATCCCGCAAGTGTGGCAGAGAAAGGACATAACACAGGGTCTTTTGGAAATGCAGACAGCTATCACTGGGCTATATTTCTAAATAAATCGTCGTTAATTAGCTAATGACTACACAGCACTCTGTAGCAAACAACACTCAGCGAAGACACATTCCTGCACAAGGCCAGCGTGGTCTGTCACTGAGGTTTCCTACAAATGCCACTGTGCTTCTTAGGAGGTGGCTTTTGAAAAAAATAAGCAAGCTGGGAATATGCCACAGGGGCTGCTCATTGTCTCAAAGTCAAAGATGCAGCTAAATGAAGTTTGGCTTGGTACCGCAATAGGTACATTAAAGTCTACAGTGAAATGAGCACCTGCTTGGAGTTACCACCACCACCGCACACGATGAAATGAGTGCACTTGGGTCCAAGATCACCTCTGCTTGAAAAAATACAGAGAAATGGCTGCATGCTAAAACCAATGGGGAGTTCTGCCACCACCCCAGAGTGAGGAGTTGCTACAACACAGCACACAGTGGTTACAAAGGTCCATTTGTCCATCCTGTCTATCCAGGACCCTTCAGCCTGGGCAGGGAAACAGAACACTAGTATTTCACAGAACCACAGAATGTGAGGGGTTGGAAGGGCCCTGGAAAGCTCATCCAGTGCAATCCCCCCATGGAGCAGGAACACCCAGATGAGGTTACACAGGAAGGTGTCCAGGCGGGTTGGAATGTCTGCACAGAAGGAGACTCCACAACCCCCTGGGCAGCCTGGGCCAGGCTCTGCCACCCTCACCCCAAACAAGTTGCTTCTCCTCTTTCAGTGGAACCTCCTGTGTTCCAGTTTGCACCCATTGCCCCTTGTCCTGTCCCTGGTTGTCACCCAGAAGAGCCTGGCTCCATCCTCCTGACACTCCCCCTTTCCATCTTGATCCCCAGCAATGAGTCCCCCCTCAGTCTCCTCTTGTCCAGCTCCAGAGCCCCAGCTCCCTCAGCCTTTCCTCACACGGGAGATGCTCCACTCCCTGCAGCATCTTGGTGGCTGCGCTGGACTCTCTCCAGCAGTTCCCTGTCCTGCTGGAACTGAGGGGCCACAGCTGGACACAAGATTCCAGGTGTGGTCTCCCCAGGGCAGAGCAGAGGGGCAGGAGAACCTCTCTGACCTACTGACCACCCCCTTCTAACCCACCCCAGGTCCCATTGGCTTCCTGGCCACAAGGGCCCAGTGCTGCCTCATGGTCATCACTTTCCAAACTACTCCCAAGTTCACTGCCAGTGTCTGTACCAGAAGATCTGCCTTGCAGACCCTCAGGAAGGACGTGTAGCAGTTCAGACAGGGGGGAGAGACCAGAGGTTGTGACCATCATCTCCCAGTGCCCCACCAGCCTGGTTTTGCAGACAGGGAGAAGGTGCCAGGGCGACTCTTATTTGCCTGAACACTTGTGACAAGGGAACGTTCACGTGAGTGATTTGAAAAGCCCTCGAGAGTCACTCAGGTAGCAGAAAGAAAACCACATGATTTAAGTGGCCACTCCACACCATGCAAATAGGATTGGACCCGCAGAGGTGCAGCGCACCATGAACTCCCATTTACTCAGACCACAGCCCGGGGCATTCAAAAGCTTTTGGCCTCTTATGGATTCAGCTCAGAACAGCGAAAATCTGGTGATAACTAATCTATATGCTGGAAGTCACTCTCAGACAATATTTGCTAAATAATTTAGAAACAAAAAACACTAACAATACAAAACCCCCAAAAGCCTAAGTCTACTCCCTGATGAGCTGCAAATACAAACCAGCAATACGTCTCTCAAATAAACTCACCTATTGCTACTCTCATATTCCCTACCATTCTCCCAATCCTGATTTTCTTTTGATTCAGCGGCTTTCCTCCTTTTGACATTTCTGGCTGGCAGGGCTGGATGTACTTGGTTAGAATTCAATACCACGAGAGGGTTTAGTAACTGAAAGCTGCTTTTTTTTCCTCCTCCCTTCAGCAACTCAACAGGAGGTAAACTAAAGTTTTAGAAGGGTGACCTGCATGATTAAGGTCGGTTGAGTTTAAACTGCTTCAGTCCTCATCAGGATCGGCCAGTAAAAATCAGACGCTTCCTTTACTTTCTTTGAGTAAAGTAAGAAAGAAAGAAGGAAACCTCTCCATCAGCTAAAAATTAGCTCACAATGTGATAGCAAAGCACTTGCGGGGGGTCACTGACTCAGAAGGTGTTTGTCCCAACTGACCACTTCATGGTGCCAGGTGCTGCATCAGTGTAGATTGCTCAAGACAAGTCTGTGCTTTCATTAACTGACTTTAAATGAAGCAATGCAAGGTAGAAGAGAAAGAAATAGCAGTATCAGGAGAAACATCTTGCATGAGGCTTAAACCAAGACCCAGGAAGAGCAATAAATTAGAATTCACTTGTTAGTCCTGACCCGAGTGAAGATGCAGTTAAAGATCAGTGTCATCCAGTTGGCTTCAATGAAACATCTGCTATAGCGGTTGGACAGCTATGAGCATGGCTTAGGTCTCCCTTCTGACACCATCCCTCGATAGCAGCAGCAAAGTCCTGCGCTACAACACCCATCCTCAAATCCAAGTTTCAACATCATTGCAAAAAGCTGAGAAAAATATTAACAGCAAAGAGACAGATGGTGCAACAACAAACCCCCCTTTCTGTTCTTACTTATTTCCACTGCTTTTTCTTATCAAGACAGCTTCCCCAAAAGCAGATCACATTTGAACTCCACATGTTAGTTCCCTGCCTGCTAGATGGTCCAAAGAAAGGACTAAAAACCTTCTAGAGCCGATGGCACTAATCTGATGACCTGACAAAGCTCAAACCAAGAACCAGTTACTAGGAAATAAAGACAAACCGTGGCTGCCATCCAAAAGACTCATAAATCTAAACATCTCCTGCTTGGCCTCTTGTTGCAGCTTTAATATTTCTCCTACTTTGCGAAGATTGTTCATTATTTCTTTCACCTCTCTGCCTCTCTCAGGATGTCAGCTCCATCTGCCACCACGTACAGAGCGAATCTTGGCAAGCACAGTTCAGGTGTTCACTTTTACCCTCCCTCTCAATTCTTACACTTGACATCAGGCTTAAGAATAGTTTTTATTATTTTTTTCAATCAACATTCTGCAATCTCCTCACCTCTTGACTTTCTTTTTGTCTGCCTCTCAATTCCCAATCACTCTCTTCTCGTCCTTCATGTCATTCTTACCTTGGAATTACTGAAAGCGATACGGAAGATAATACATCATTTTGCTTAGTAACGTTTTTGCTGAACATCTCAGCCGCCACTTTAGTTTGCACATTAGCAACCAGAGAATAAACTCTGATTGTTTTGACACTTTACCATTTGGAACCCTTACCACAGGTAGCACTGGAGGCTTCAGCATTCAACTCTGCCTCTAGGAGTGAAGAATTTCGCTCTTTATTGACTTGTACTTGGCTTCTCCTGTACAAATGTTTTCTGAACTCCTTTCATCTTTACCTTACTGCTGCTAAGCATGTCATTTCCAACAACATCCACATGCAGCCCGATTTCCTGCCAATATAATATTTTCATTTATGTCGACTGGATTACACGTTGCTCCTACCTTGCCCCCAAGTTGCTGCTCATTTTCTGTGTCAGATAAAGTTATCGCACAGTAGACCGGACAGATTTTATTCAGCAATTGCATTCTTTTATGGAATTCCTTTATATTTTCACATTATTCACCATAGTAGGCTGTAATTCTCCTACGGTATAAAGCATTCATCAAGACAAAATAGAAACATGGGAGCTGGCACTAACAGATATGGTCAGCCCTTCCTCAGTCTCTTCCCAAGAATTACTAGAGCCGACATATTGCACAGAAGAGAAATCTGCCATTTGTGGGATGACCAACCTGTCAGTAGGTGCAGCTTTCTCTTCTGTTAGATTAATTAGCAGCCATCTCCTTCCTTAAACACAAGACTATAATCCTTCCAAGGCTCCCAGCCTTATTTATTACTGTAATTGGCTATTCCTCGGGTATTGTTGTCAGTAGATGGCACTGTGACACACACTCTTCCAGGTTCTTTTTTGTTACCCTGCGAGCAAAGGTTTAGTTTTACAAAATTTTTGCGTTATAATTGGTTTTGTTTATGCGCGGTTCTGCAGCCCTTCGGGAGCAAACTGTGGAAGCAGCGAGATAATTTGCTCTCTGCATTTGCCCTGCTCTCTGATTGAGGTCAGTTCTTGAGCCAGAATCAGTCTCTGGGTACCAGTCACTGAGGCTGGGTTGAGATTCCTATAAGAAGGGATTATCCTGCATATTATTTGACCACTCTTGCTCCAAGACTGGTACACCAGTCTAAATAGGGCAATTAAACTGGAAACGTACCAATATTCCCTTCCAGCAGAAAAGCAATCTGTGATGCCCAAGTTATCTTTTTGCCCTGGGACAACAGATAGACATTGCTATATTTAGAAGAGGACTCTGTTCTCCAAATGCAAACAGATATAAATTCTCTAGTCCTTTGGTTTCTGAAGCTGAATGTCTAATGTTGGCAACCCTGACTGCAAATTCAAAAGCCCACGAGTTCAAGTGCTATCAGTGGCAAACATGGTGCCCTGAAAGACAACTCAAAATCTGATTAATTTTTAGAGAGGTAGACTATGGCTACTCTAAGACATCAGAAACCTGTGGAATGTCAAGACAAAAATAGAATAAAATTCAGGGCCAAAATATGAACTGAAATGCCTTCAAATTGGCTTGATGGCCGTCACCTTCAGTGTCAGATGCCTTAACTTATTTGCCTTCTGTTGTGAGGGAGAGAATAACAAATAGCATTATCTTTTACCCATATTTAAGCTAGGACGCTTGATACAGTGATACCTAGAAATCTCAGTGAAGGTAGAGAGTCCTGTTGAGCTAAGCGCTTTTCAAATGAGATAGTAAATGGATTTAGGTGAAAATGTCATCAACCAATTTCATAAAAAAACCCAAACCCTTCTCTTTTTAAGAAAAAAGATGAGAAAGATGGTTGAACGTTTATCAACGGATTTTCACAAAAGCACATTTAAAATTTCCTTGCATTTCCCCCCCCTCAGTTTTAAGTAGAAAAATCACCTCTACCTTTAAAACTTTGGCAATCATTTCACAATGAGCAGCATTTGATGAATGAAAAGACAGCAACAAATGAGAAGAGAAATATAAAGAGTATATCAAAGAAGTAGTGTTAGCATAAACATCTTTTCTACATACAAACATACGCCTAGAGATTCATACACACATATGCACACCATGCATTTAAGTGTATAAAATATCTTTATGACCTCATAGTATGAAATGCCCTTTGCAAGTAACCTCAAAGGTTGATTAGCAAGTGTCAAATTAACAAAGAGTGATCAGTAAATATAAATATATATCCTACAAAGTATAGAAAACCTTTATGAAAAGGTGTCACTAATAAGTCCCTACAGCAGCAAGGCTGCTGTTCTACTCCTACATGACTTTTAGAATCAAAGAATGCCAGAGAGAGAACAATAGTTCAATAGACTTTCATATCTGACCACAAAGAATAAAACATACTCTTCAAACTGTGACTGGCCAGTCGTAACACCCATGAGACAAGGACAACTTCGAACAAGTTGCGAGTTACTTACAGGGAGGATTTTTGCCATCAGAAACCTAGCAGAGAATTATTTTCGTTTAGCATGCGTACAGCTAAAGCATTGGCTTCCATTCAACTAATAGAAATGTTAGTGCTTAGAGCTTGCATGCCTTGCATTCTTGCAGTAATACAATTCTGTATTAAAATCTATTCCAGTTGCTTGATTGTTAAAATGTGTTGCATTCATACCAAGTTTATTGGATCAAAGAAAGAATAAATTATTATTTTTTTTTAAATATAATCAATTTTTAAACAGAAAGAAGGAGAATGAGAGTGAGCAGGCCGTTGGCCCTGTCTGATATGTGAAGCTTCAGTCTTCATAAAAGTTGCGTGTATCCAAATTGTGACAATTTTATTTCAGAAGGTGACGACGTTTTAAGAATTTGTTGCAACTTGTGGACAAAGTCGTGGTTGATTTGCTCTCCAACATTCCTGGGATTTTGTAATATGTCAATACATCATGTTAATGCAAGTTTTTAAAGAAGGAGAAGAGAAAGCAAAAGCTCCCTTCCTTTTTAAGTATGAGTAATCTATCCAAATCCTACTGAGACACACAAAGGAATGCCGGCAATTTTCCCTTTCATAAAATGCGGACTTTCTTTAAATACTTCCTCCCTACATTTTCAAAGCACGGTTGTATGAAATGAAGGGGAAATGACACCCTTACCCATTGAAAAGGAGATTATGTAAAACTGGTTGGAGAAGCTAGCCGTGTTAATGCAAACACAAGTATGATCTTATTCATAAGTTGCTATTGTGCCAGAAGAACATGCGTTTCCTAGATGTGTCTACCTAAATCTCTGTGTGAGGAGAAAAACCCTTTTTTTTCCAGGATACGTTCCCCTGTTTTGCAAATAAATATGAAACCCCAGAGATCAGTTTAAAGAACTGAAGGGCTTGGTTTTCCATTGTGCCGAGCACTCGATTCCACTTGAAGTTAATGAGAGCAGTCGGCAGCCTTGACAATAAGACACGACGAGGATTTTGTGTGCCCGAAGGTGCTGGGGACACTCTGCAAGGAGCCATTTCCACTCATGGCCTAAGTTTCCTTCACACCAATAGCAACTACCTGTGGTTGATGCCATTTGTAAGGAGATTAGTTTAGATCGTAGGCCTGAAAGTGTAGGATCAAAGAACAAGATCCCTCCAGATTTGAACTGTAGACCAAGTGATGTCTCTGATGAAAACAGGTTAGAAAGAAAAAGTTGCCATTGCAAAACTCCAAAGTCCAACTGAGACCTTGTTCACAGTATAGACTCAACTTGAAATACTGAAGAGGTAACTGTGTGAATTTGTCCTTTTGCTAGGAAAGAAAATAATATTTCATGTGTCTGAATATGGTGTACATGAAATAAAGGAGAAAAGATGCCCTCAGCCACTGAAACCAGGGTTATATTTAATGTGGCTGGAAAAACTAGCTGTGTTAGTGCAAACACAGGTATCATCTTATCCCTACATTGCTTTGTACTGGAAATACATGTTACGGCATTTTACACTTCCATGCAAATAAACAAAGTCAATCTTGGTGTATTTTTAAAGTGATTTCACAAAGGAATTTATAATCTTTCTTCTATCACTTTTTATTCTTCTTGACTTTCCATGGAAACTCTTTGGTAGAGCGAAGAAGCCCGAGGCCTTGTATATGTGTGTTTAACTTTTGGTAGGTAATGCAGCAGGTCTAATTAATCTTCATTATGTGGAGTCTTTTGAAATAGATGCCTGCTTTGAGTGCCCTTCCTGTTCAGCTCTGGTCCAGATGAGTTTCTGGTTCACTCCAGAGGACCCTGGGGTCTTGTCATATGAAAAGCTGCTCAGCGTTTGATGAGGAAATGATTATACAGTCTTCCTACCTTGTTCCTCTTACACAAAACTGTCCTTTGTTTGTTTGTTAGCTAAAGGTAGCCTAATGGCTAGCCTGAACCAAAAATCCTCTTAATTTGTAGGAATAAGTTCTTCACAGAATCACAAAATCCCAGAATCCCAGGATGTCAGGGGTTGGAAGGGCCCTGGAAAGCTCATCCAGTGCAATCCCCCCATGGAGCAGGAACACCCAGATGAGGTTACACAGGAAGGTGTCCAGGCGGGTTGGAATGTCTGCACAGAAGGAGACTCCACAACCTCCCTGGGCAGCCTGGGCCAGGCTCTGCCACCCTCACCCCAACAAGTTTCTTCTCAAATATAAGTGGAACCTTTTGTGTTCCAGTTTGAACCCATTACCCCTTGTCCTATCATTGGTTGTCACCGAGAAGAGCCTGGTTGTCCACCAGGACCCCCAGGTCCCTTTCCCCTACACTGCTCTCTAATAGGTCATTCCCCAACTTACACTGGAACCTGGGGTTGTTCCTGCCCAGATTCAAGACTCTACACTTGCCCTTGTTCTATTTCATTAAATGTTTCCCCGCCCAGCTCTCCAGCCTGTCCAGGTCTCTGATGGCAGCACAGCTTCCAGTGTCACCCACTCCTCCCAGCTTGGTGTCACCAGCCAACTTGCTGACGGTCACTCTGTTCCCTCGTCCAAATCACTGATGAATATATTGAATAACAGCGGCCCCAGCACTGCCCCCTGAGGCTCTGCACTGGATACAGGATCAACTGACTCTGCCCATTGCCCACGACTCTCTGGCTTCTTCCCTTCAGCCAGTTCGCAGTCACCTCACTCCCCGCTCATCCAGCCCGCACTCCCTCAGTTCAGCTGTGAGGATGCTGTGCAGACTGTGTCAAATGCCTCACTCAAGTCAAGGTGGATCACGTCCACCGCTCTGCCATCATCCATCCATCTTCTTATGTCCTCATCAAAGCCAATGAGGTTGGTCAAGCACGACTTCCCCTTGGTGAAGCCATGTTGACTGCCCCTAGTGACCCTCTTATCCCTGATATGCCTTGAGATGGCACCAAGGAGAAGTCGTTCCATCAGTTTCCCATGGATGGAGGTGAGGCTGACCGGTCTAGAGTTCCCTGGGTCCTCCTTCCTGCCCTTTTTGCAGACTGCAGTGACATTTGCTTTCCTCCAGTCCTCAGGCACCTCTCCCGTTTCCCAAGACTTGGCAAAGATGATGGAGAGCGGTCCAGCAGTGACCTCAGCCAGCTCCCTAAGCACCCGCGGGTGCATCCCATCCGGACCCATGGATTTATTGGTGTCTAGATTGTCTGTACTTTTTCAAAGGAGAGAGGCTTGATCTCCCCCAAAACATCTTTTCCTGAAACCGAGATCATTTCCTTATTTAAAAGGGAGTCGTAACAGGTCCTTTAATAGAAAAATCCACCCATTTTATATTCCTGGAGGTTTGTGTTCCATTGTTCGGGGTTTTTCTTAAGCGATACCTCAAAAAAATTTAGCAGGAATTTACTTTCTGCCTGACAGCAAGATGAATCTGTGTTAGCTCTAAGAATAGGGTCTGATATGTAAAGTTTTCAAGCTAAAAGAGACCAAAAGTTATTCTACAGTGTAGTTTAATTGTATCATTGCAAAGACTTTCAGATCTTGGCAGTATTTGCCAGAGAAAATCCTGCATCGCTTAGACACCTGAAGGCCTCAGCAACTGATAGGATATATGGGTAAAGCAGGGGAAAAATAAATGCCTGTAATTGAAGGTCTGGCTTTTTGGAGACACATAGGACTTCAGAAATAGTTATGTAGTGGAAATACCGACTTCCAAGCCTCCAATTATGTTGCTTTTTAGATCAATTTCCATTGGATATAAGCACATTAGATCATTGTCCACGATCTTTATGAAAAGGGACATATTTCCAAGCGTCTATCTAATGCTTCAACCGTAACAAGACATGGATCCAACACCCAAAAAAAGAGGTGGTGTGGGGAGAGGCTTACTAAATTTAGGGATGCTCCTATTCTATTTACTATTTTGACAGAATCAGGGAAAGAAAGTTAACTTGCTCTCCTCCTCCCACCCAGTTTATTCTTTAATCTATCAAAAGAATTATTAAATCTTTTAAAAGATCAAACACTCTGATTCTTCACAAAGGTTGTCACAATGAATTCATTTGCGACGCTTTCATCCCTTCTTCCCCACTGTGCTGAAATAATGTTGACTATTTTTCGCTGTCTCTTGCTCGCTGCAAAGATCCAGTTGCAAAGGTTGTTGCAAGGACTCGATCTCCCACTCTTTTCCCACCTGGCACCAATCTATTCTAGAAACTAAAAATGCAGGTGTTGCTACCTTTCTGTTGCTGTGTTGTCCAAAAACGATCTCATAAAGAAGTCTTTCAAAAGGTCGTTTATGATATTGCAGAGCAGAGAAAAAGAAATAGCAGCAGCAAGGGTGATCTCCAAAAATTGTATTCTCTAATAGCTCTAATTCTGTTTGACCAGAGCAGCTATTTTTTATTGTTTGGTAGTCCATCTAGTACCTATCAACACCACATAGAACACCAAAAGGCTCTAATTCCCTCAGCTTAATTAGGAGACCTTGACGCTAACAAAAACACACACCATAAAAGTAATACACGCAAAGACTTAATTGACAAAATACATCATTCTACTCAATTTCTTATTGAACCAGAACTTGTAAAGCAAAGAAGGAATGTTTTAGATGCAGAAGAGAGGTACAGATTGTTCAGTCTCTCACGTCGTAAATCCACCTCTTACCGATTACAAAACACCATTTTTAAAGGACTCGGAGAAGGGATAATTCTGTTTTGAAAACCCTGCTCTTTGATCTAAGAGCATCAAATATCTTTTCAAGCTGAGGCCTAAACTCCTTGTATGACATAGGGAACTATCTTGAGACCACATTGGGAACCAGCAACTTGGGACCACAGATTTATCTGGAAAAACTGAAGATACAGAGAAAACCATATAACGTAATGGGGAACACATAGAATAATGACATTAGAAAATGGCATTTTCTAGTTGTTATAGGCATCTAACCCCCATTAATTCCTCTTTATCTGCTTCCTGTCAATAAAATGAGAGGGGTAACCAACACATACGACTTTAGTTCTTAAGTTTTCACAAATTCCAAGTCATCCTTGTTCTGATTGCCCTGAGGTAAGGCATTTTAACAATCCCACCACAGAGAATGCTCTACAGTCTCCAAATAATAAGACAATAAATGTACATCTCCGAAACCTGAGAAAAACAGGACCCTTCCAGGCTAAATGAAAAAACAGGACCCTTATAAATTTGGAATGGAGCTGTTTCACAATTGATGGAACTAATGACACTTGTACAAGCCCATCGCTTTCCTAAAAGCACTCAAAGCTTTTGAGGAAAAACAAATCACGTCTTTCCCAGACAAAAGTGCAGCAAGACAAGGAGATCCAAATATCCATCACTCCTCATTTGTTTCTAAATCTTTCCTGACAACAGCTCTGTTGATAGCGAAGAACAGAGTTGTTCTGCTCTGGGTGGGAGTCAACAGCTCAGACTAAATCCTGGAGTCACAGAAACACTCCCTAGGAATGAACCTTGTTTAGCTGGTTGGAGAAATAAGGTCTAAGTCAACTTATTCTATCAAAGTTTAGAACATAACAGTTAGTAGTTGCTAATTCTTTACTGCTGTTCCATGAGATGCAGTGCAGAGGGATCATAAAAATCAACAAGATGATATTTCAGCTCAAAGACAGACCCGTCATTGACCAAATGTTGGAAATTGAACTTGTTCCCACCTCTCAATCTTTTGCCCAAGCCCCAGGACTCTGCTTTCCCTGTCCCGTAGTTGGATGTGCCTATGTTTTAGCTGCTCTTGCTTTGTTATTTGCTGCTCCCAGCAGCTGTAGGCAACTATTTCCTCCATACCATCTGCCCATCCTGGACTGCTTTACTCTCTCATGCGGTGCGTTAAAAAGGATCTCACACAAAGCTGGGGTAAATTAACATATGCCTTACATTTACCTTTGGAGGACAGAGCTGCTCCTAGTTCTGTCTGTGAAGGACAATTCTCTGTGCCAATATCCAAAAGTTTCTGGAGCCATCCTACGTTCTACAAACCTCCTTCACCTGACCATAGAAATAAACCAGGCTTTGGGGAGCTGGGAGGGTTGAAATGCATTGCAAAGCAGAAGAAATATAGTGAATTCTGACTTCAGCTACAAATTCACCCTAACAGAGTCACAGGCCAGAAAGACTAGCCATAGAAATGATTTATCTTGAAGTTAAGCACATGCTGAAACATGTCCAGGATTTGGGACCCTAATAGAAAGGGACTGAAGGCAACCAGTAAATTGGATGCGGTGCCATAGAACTGTAATGTCAGGTTATAATTCCTATCCATTTAAGAGCTGCTTCCAATTTTATTGTATTAATTTCATTAATTTTAGCCCTTTTATATTTTTTTTCTTTTTTCTTCCTTCTAATCCTGGTGCTGTAATGAGGCTGGAATAGCATATTTATGTATTATATAATGTACGTTGATATTTGAGGTCACATACATCACCTAGACAGCATTACGGTTAGTAAACCATCTGCAAAAGAGCCAAGAAATGAAGGTGACAGGACTTGAAATGACTAAAATAAACGCAGGTCATGGGACAGACACAAGAAATCCTATTGTCATTGCTAGGTTCAATCCCTTAAAAGAGAGACTTTACTATTTACTTAATGAACGGTGGAATTAAGGCTCACAGTTTGCTCCATTCTCCTTGACAGCAAGAAAAGTTATTTGTTCTCTATCCCGTTGCCCGTTTCCAGGCACAGACAGCAGCTGTAAACCTGGTGCCATGAAATCCAGGCCAGTGTTCCTGCCTCCCCCACAATTCGCTTCTACGGAGCCAAGATTTCACTCAACATATGGTCTAGAATTTACTCCCATCAATCATTTTGACTGTTAATTCCTGCAGCAAACTGGGCCAGAGTCACAAAATACTTAGGGGGTCTTCAGGTACCAAACTCTCTAACAGCGATCCCAAATTGCCTTGATTAGTAACCAGAGAAGAACCTCAATTCCCGTTTCTATCTGAAATTCCCCATGTTTCAGTTCTGCAGCAAGTCAGAGTTGACTCAAACAGGTCCAGTAAGCTCAAGATCTGTTACAGGTTCCAGAAACAAGATGCTTCATTACCAGTTTCCCTGGATGTGCTTGGGCTGTGCTAATCCTACAGTAATTGGCTAGGCTGGTCACAATTGAAAAATAGAAAGTGGATAGGGCATCGACCCAGAAGGTCATTCTGATATGTTCTCAGCCTTAGAAAGGGTTTAAACAGCTCCAGAGCCTTCCAGGAAAGCCTGTCCTTGCTGTAGGTAGGGTGGAGGTTTTAGGAACCAAAGAACCCAAGAGCAAGTTCAAGAGGAGCAGAACAAGGGTTCAGTGCAATGGGAAAGCAAGAGGTGCTGGTCGCTGCTTTCTGGGGGTTTATTCAGGGGCTGCTTCATGTAAAATGCATAAACTGTCCCGAATCCATATGTTTGTTGTTAATGGCACTTGAAGTCAAAAGCATACTGATTCGTTTACTGGGGAATAATCGTTTACTGTATTAGCTTATCTATTTATCAATATAAAGTCAATTATTATGATGCATCAAGAGTAGCTAGTAATTATGCAATGTGAACATAAAGGATGGCATCAGTGAGTAATTATATTTGCTCATAATTTGAAATATGAAAGACATTTGTAATGGCTGCGTAACACAAAGCCCACCTTAATGACACAGGAGCACAGTACTCTCCAAATGAAGATTTTGTGATGCAGAGACATTTTACTTAGTCAATATCTTTAAAACCTTATAACATTTATTCTTGTGTCAAATTTATTTAGTGTTACTGTGTATATAAGCCATGTGAACACACAAAGTACTTATACATATCAAATAGGATAAATTGCAGCCAGGGTTCTGACTATCTGACAGTCTATAGTTTGGGTCTTCCCAATGTGTATTTCAGTGAATCCATTGAATTCAAAAGGACTATACGTGTGCATCAAATTCCCATATACATATTTAGAAGGATGATCAAGCAAAAAACATCTTTCTAAGAGTCAGAGATCCAAACACCAAAATAACGTATCAGTAGGAGAGGAATTCATGATGAGCTTGGCAAGAACATAAATTATAGCTTTAATTGCTCAAGCAAACAAGTAGAATAAATCTAATCCATTTTAATGATTCTTCTGGATTTAATAATCTAATGTATTAGTAACCTGGGAAAGAAAGTTCTGCTGTGAAAATATTTTTGACTGTATTGCAAAAATTATAGCCACAATAATTGCTACAGTGTCTCGGAGGACTCTGCCTTTAGTATCTGGCTAACGCTATATACAAGAAAAAAGCCTTCAATACATCTGGCAATCTGAATCTGATCAGTTCACTTATTAATCCAGTGCAATGTAATACCTTTCAAATTAGATTGCCATTTAACAGATGATTTACTTGAGTAATCTATATTAAAGGTTCCAAGAACTGAAATTGTCTTATTTCCAATAATTTGTAACGTCGTATTGAGGTCACCTACCCCATTCCATGCTAGAATTAGGACTTCTTCAACAGCCAGCAAATTTATTGGTCTTAACCTTTTTAAAAGTTGTCTGTTCTAAGAATAGCAGAGCATTACTGTGCACTCAATTTTTAATGGAGTTATAACAGAAGAACTCATCTATTCATAGTCCATATTGTTTCAGCACTCACGTCCCTATTTCCCTACCCTCTCTGCTGTACATAATGTATAATTGAGTGATGTACATCACAAGGAAACACTGACACATATGGACCTGATTTAGGGACTCGGGTTGGAAGGGTTATCTGAGCTCCTTTTCCCGCTAATCAGTGCTAAACACCCAAAATGCCAGGACTTTACTACCAAAAGAAGTCTTTGCAGACAGCAAATGGAATGGAGCGGGTAATAGAAGAGAACCTGGGACAAGCAAAGTGCTTTGAAGCTAACCCGAAACTTTAATTAACAAGTCTTTCCCTTCTCAAATATTATAGGTGAAGATTTGTACTGTTCTACAGCTATTTATTTAATATACATGTATAAAATAGAAATCTACAGGGCTGATAGAACACGTTATTCCTCCTGCCTACTCTGGACATGAAGCTTCAAAGGCCGGCCCATCGCTCATTGGTGCAGTTATAAAATAAATAAAGCACCTTGGCAATCTCCTAGGTCAAGTTCATGCATGCATCAGTCTCCAAACCTGCACATACATGCCCATTTACTGTCACATCTCTGGGTTTTCCTCCAAATGCCACATTTTTGTTGTTGGAACCATCTAAGGCCTCAGTTTTGGTAATGTCACATGGCGATGGATTCCACTGGTTTGGGTCGGCCTGGGATAAACCATATCCTGCCAGTTCTTGAGTAACCTGAGGATCTTACAGCATTACTATATTTCTTCCCTCCCGGATTGTTTTATTGGAAACGAACCCAACTCGTAGTTACCACACATACTTGCACATATTCCTCAGTTGTAGACCATACTACATCAGATTGCAACACTAGTATAGACCAAGCACTATGAAACCCGAGCAAGGGGAAGAAAAGGTATCAAACTTGGTAAAACCTTGAAAGAACATATTTTCTCTTTAGTTTTATGCTCACATATAACATTCTCGCACTCTCAGCATCATCCAGAGGTAGAAAGGGGTGAACTTCATAAGAGGCGGAGAAGTCACCTCAACGCACCTTTCAAACCGCTGTAGGAATTAATGAGCGGCTCCTCTTAACCCCCAAACCAAAAATGTCACCACAGTAAATTTCGAGCAATATCAGAATGCACCAGGGGGCACGAAGGGATGAGTCTGTTTTGCCTACAGGCTTTAATTTCATTACTTTTAACTCTGTCATATCCACTAGTCTCTCAACAGGAAAGCAAAACAGAAATCAGGAACCAAGATGCTTTGCAAAACGTGCAAGAAAATAGAGTTTCTAGCTCACTTCTCCCCCCCGTAACCCTTGTGGTTTATCAGAAATGGCACCGCGCGGTGGTCTCATCAAAAGATGCTGAAAATCACAACCCGCTCCCTCCTCCACCCCCTGCGCTCACCGAGCGGAGGGGAAATGGTGGGGTTAAGCAAATAAAGTCCTCTCCCAGTAACGCTGCCACATAATGAATACAGCATTATTATGCAGAAGGCCTCTTGAGACACCGGCCTAAAAAATTCCACTGAAAAAGGAAACACCTGTTGGAATATTAACTAGGACAAAGTCAAGCAAGGAGAAAGAGGATAGGTGGCCAAGGGGTTGGAAAATCTAAGAGGAAATGTTGAAGGGGGTTTTCTTTATTTTTTTAGCAGGGTGACATTCCTAATATTTGAGTTCCTAAACCAGCAAACTGCATTTTCTTCATGCAATTTTCTGCAGGTAATGGAAAAAACAGAAGAAAGCCAACATGAGGTAAATGATCTGTGTTTTAAGGGCAACTAGGACTTAACTGTCAAAGACCCTAATGTAGAAAAGAAAGTTTGGAAAGACATCTGAGGAGCATCACAGGAGTGACCCCAAAACCAGTGTATTGTGACCTCTGCTGTGCTGCCCAGTGCCACCTATTCCCCATCTAGTTTTCCATACGCTGAGTGTCATAAGGAGACCGAAGTTCCCCGTTCGGCAGCGTTTGCTGCCTGGCTGGAGATGTATCATCAGCCAAACCCCATCTTCAAATGAATATCCAATTCAGATTGAATTCAGCAGGACTTAGCACAGGTTCGAGAGCACTATAAAGAACAGGAGCCTGCCTGCAAGAGCACTTATACCATGCGAGGAAACATGATACTTAGTTGTAGTGCACTTGTAACCATTTTTTCCTCCAATACCTTTATTTTAAAGGGAATAATGTTTCTTTCCCTATAATACACTAGAGAAGTATCTTAATCCTCTTGTAAAAGTCCCTGCAGAGCATGAAAATAATGTGTTTCAAAGGCTTAAACTTGACATATTGAGGCGGGGCTGAGAAGCCCAGTGCTCTGCAGGGTGGATATGCTTAAATATACAGCAAAGGTCTATAGCTTTCCTATATATAGAGAGAAAAACGCTCAGCCGCATCGCAGATATCATGCCCATTTCTAGACTCTCACCCTTTTGAATAGGCTGGACACAGAAAATAATCATGAGAGACACAAAGCGCCAAGCTTTGCTGAGATTCTTTGGGCAGGGCAGCCATGTCCCACTGCCCACCTTGGGATAAAGGGGAAATAAAGCCGAAATAAAGCCAAAACAAAGCAACCCCCCCCCAGCCACTTACAGGGATCTGTCTTGGCAGCTTAGCAAAAAGCACCGCCGCTTCGCTTTCAGATTAGCCCATCTACCACACCCAGGATTCATGAGCGCTATCAAAACCTCCTCTGCAGCATATCGATTATCCAGGAGAGCCTCGCTAAAGAAATAATAAATGAGCAAGCAGCCCTATTGACTGGGAGGAATAAAACCTCCAGCTTTCCTTCCTGCCTCCGCTCCCCAATGCTTTCGAAGAAAGCATCCCCACCTTCCGCTAAGGTATTTGTGTTTTACAGACAGCTCATCCCTTTTATAATGAGCTTCGGTTTATCCTGATTACCTGGAAAGCACATCAGCCTGTCATGTCCAGCCCATTAATCTTTAACCCTTTACACGCTGGCGAACGAGACCACGAACAGGACTGGAAACATCGTTCCCTTTGGCTATTTTTTGTGGCTGCTCACAACATCACGCTGAAGCCTCCGCTACCGGGAACCCCTTTTAATAACAAGCAAGGTTGTTTCTTTACAAGAGCAGCTGCTTTCACTCTCCCAGTGAATATTTTAGCAGAAGCAAGCGTGGCTGTGGGTGGATGGAGGGGAGGAAGCACCTATAGGGCACCTATAGGGAGAGCAGCGGAGACCAGAGGTTGCAGCGCTGCCCTATGCATGAAATTCATCGTGTCCTTTGGCCTCAGGCAATAATTCTACATGTGTCACCCTTGCTTTGCCAGTGCCTCAGTTTCCCCTTCTGTGCTTTGTTTATTCAGACTATAAATACCCCAGTATTGCAACTCCCCCTATGTATTTATCAAGAATATAGCTGGCGGGGGTAGGAAATGATCTCAGCTGCTGCCTATAGACCAGTAGTTCTTACACAAAAAAATCACAAACATAGAATACAATTTCATCTTATATTTGTGCAAGTAATTGGAGTTTTACTGTGATTTACGTGTATTATTTGTACCAATAATAACAATAATAAAAATGACATGCCCAAGACATGGTACACATTTGGGTTATTTATCACTATACGTTTCATTTGCTAACGAACATTCAAAATAAAAGCAAAACATTCCTTGCAAATACCAACACCAAAGTAATGGAAGCACAAACAGTAAAGAAAGCAACAATTTTTTCAGTCTGGTTTCTTGGCAAAATGATACATATTGGTGTCTTGCAGCCTGTGTTCTCCTTCTGCTTCCCAAATTTTAACCTGTCTTGCTAATTTCAAACAAAACAAGAACACACTGTAAAGGCCTAAAGGGTCCATGCAAATTCCAATAAAATAGGGACCAGGTGAAGGCAAATAATGCTGCAAATGCAACCACTGAAGATCAAATTCACTCTTAAACCAGAACTAGTAAAACCACACAGAAATGCTGCTAGAAATCAGGCTCCTGTAGCTCTGCTAACCCAGAACAACTGCGGTTTCCAACAAGTGTGAAAGGCACAACAGTCGTAGCTCTGCAGGAGCCACGTTGGTTCCTCTGGTCCAGCCCCACACCCGCCCCCATGAGCCCCGGTTGGGCCCCATTGCCCATCAGCACCCCTCCCCAAACAAGGTGTTCTCCACTGGGGAGAGAAACCAACCAAAAGGGTTCACTCCCGGGTTTTCCAGTACCCATAGACTGGCTGGAAGAACAAGACAACAATTCAATACCTTTGCTGAATGACATTTCCTTCTTGTCACCCTCAGAACATCGCCACCCCCAAACATACCCATTGCCTCTGGACTGCAGGAGCTGAACCATCTCAGCTACCTGGAACACCACTTTAAATCCACAGTATCTCTGCAAAATTAGCCCGGGAGATCACAAACTGCAAATAGAAGCAGCATTGCAGAGAGAACTCTTGGAGACATGTCCACGTATATCTGACACTTCAGGCACAGAGAGTCCAATTGTCATCATACTGAACAACACACAGCATCAAAAATACAAAAGAAATGGTATTTTAACGACTCTAATTCAAGTTAACTGGTGTGTAGGTGATTTTCTATTTGAAAAGCAACACTTAAATAAGCCATTTTTATAGGTTTGCTATGCAATATTCTTTGCACATCTTTCTAAATGGCACACGGTATTGATCACACTCCCACCGCACAAGTCAAGTCCATTCTTTGTCACAATGGTGCCAATTTCCTTGTGCCAATATTCTCGGGCAAGCAGCCATGTAGTGACCTCACCGGGCTTCAACTCTTCACATGTGCAATGCCCAAGTGTCCTAAAAGGAGCTGCAAGAAATCCTCTCTGTTCATTAGTACCGGTAACATGATGGCATTTCCTTGGCTCCATGTCCTCTGCATCTCAAAGTTTCTCTTACTTGTGATTTAAAAGGGGAATCTTAACTTTTGCAAAGCAAAAATGGCAACGATTGACTGCTGTAGCCTTTTAAAACACACAGTATTTAGGATCGAGTCTAGCAGGAAGCAACACCTAGTCTGCAACAAGAGCATAATATTAGGGAAATCAAAAATAGCTTGGCAAATTGAAATTTAGCCAGGGTACAAACACGACTCAGTGAAAAGGAACCGTGAGCTCTCAAAAGAGGTCCAGATCTTTACCTTACACCTTCTGCAAAATACAAGGATCTAAACCTTTAGATTTCCTATACCATTTTGAGTATGCAGGAGGGGAATAAGAAAAGCTTGTGGCTTGAATGAGGAACACTGTGTTCTTCTCCTCTGTGACTATGAGCAAATTATTTAGTCGCTTGGTGACTGTTTTCTCCATCTGTGGAAGAGAATAATACTGAATGCTCACTTAGCCCACACAGCATTAGGCGAAAACTGTTTTAAAAGGTCCATTTTCAAGCGTGGTATCATCATCAGAAGTTTCATCCTGGGAGTCATTCTGCCCAGATATTCATGCAAAGAAACACTTTTTGAGAGTCAAGGGTTCTTTTTCCAGCTTCGACAAGATTTTCATTATGGGTTAATTAATTTCTATCAAGGGCTTTCAGAATGTCACAGAAAAAGGCAGCGCATAAATGGAAAGTCATTTTAAATAGTGCTGAGATGAGGCCAAGGAAAACAGACCTGGATCAGAACCTAAGCCTTGGGTTGCTCGAATCTCTCATAATAGTAATTAATGAATGAGACTGCAAACATTTGTTTTTCAGACATTATTACTTGATACGAAATGCCTGAAATCACTTCAAAGCAAAACGTTTAAGTTGTAAATATGTCAGAGCACACTGAAAAGCATTTGACTTTAATCTCCCAAGCTGTGCTCCACACTTAGCTGTTCTCGTACTGCTTTTATTTTTATAATCTTGATAAAGGTGAGAAACAGAGCTTAATAATTCACACGCGGTTGCAAGAGGCAGCACTCGGGCAGAGCTCTGCTTGTGAGTTATTACACCTGAAGGCAGATCCTGGAGCGCATGAGCCGCAAATTCTCATCTCGGTGGTGGGAAAGGAGGAAACGGGTGAGGAAAAGGGATGCTACAGTATGTAAAATGTAAAGACATCTTAAAAAGCAGCCCACCCCTCAACCACGCCTGTTCAAGAGCCCTTCTGGCACAAAACAACTCAGAGGGTGGGAGAGAGGGGAGAGTGCAGGTGTAAGTCATACAGGGAGAGTTCAGCATCAAACTGCTGTTGGTTACATCAGCCTAGCAACTGTTTATGCAAACAATCTGGCTGACTCATTAAAGTACTGCTCTGATCAGCTATTAACTGTAACTGACAGATTAAGAGGAGAACAGCATGAGACAGATACTTCAGAAGTGAGAGCAAAACATACTGGGAGCTTAATCTATGTTTTAATTCCAGCACCCTCCTCCCCGCCCCCAGCCCTCTCCTTTGTCGCGGCGGCTTCGCGTGGCATGTTTCATATTGTTTAGCGCATATCTTGGCGCCCACCTAGACAGTTTTGCATTCTCGGCAGCACCCGGTGGCATCCACATGTTCATTTGGCATTCCGGGGAACCCATCGCGACAGCCACGCATTCTTCCTCGCCTTTCTGAGGGCTCCTTAGATCACAGATGCTCCTGGTATCACCCACTGTGCTTCAATACTTCTCATGTCCCATGCACATTCTTCAGGGTCTAATCCTTTCAGATAATAGTGCTTTCCTTCAGATGCTGCCTGATACTGATGAAAAAAGGGCTGAGATAGATGCTTGCTCTTTTTCATTTCCCTAAGCTGATAGACAGGACTTGTCAAATGCAATCAAGAAAAAATAGCTCAAAACCTGCTGCTATTCTATTACATATTTCTTGTCCTCTGTGTGGCAGGGAAGCCCCAGTCCTGAAGAATTCCCACTTAGAATTAGAAAAATCTTGTAAAAGCCACATCACCTCTCACACAGAACACAATGAATTTGGGGAACTCGTCGTCACATGCTGTTGTAAAACCCACTAATGGGTTTTACCCAAAATGGGGTTTTTAGTTCACATAGAAGAAAAGCCCACCTGGGCTATGCAAAAACAGGAGCTCCAGGTTGCCAGAAGTTAACATCACCTTCTGAGAATTGTTCTAGAACTCTGGCATTGTTCTAGAACTCCGGCATTGTTCTAGAACTCCGACATTGTTCTAGAACTCCAGCATTGTTCTAGAACTCCGAGCATCAGCTACTGGCTCCTACTAGAGGCTGAGGAGGACCTTGAACCGAGCACAACACAGCCAAACTTACAGACAGAAATCTGTACAAGCATTATACAACACTAAAACCTACAAGGTTTTTCAGGCAGCTCTCATAAAGTTTAGTACACCAATCCTGCGACTGCCTTAACCACTGACTGAAGCTTCACCCTTTCTCCTCCCCCTTTTCTAACCCACCAGGCTTGACTTCAAAAATGGAAACATCTGAACCATCTTTTTTTGGGGCAGGGTGGCTCCTGAATGAGAAACAAGCCTTCAGCATGTGTACTTTTGCACTACACAAGCATATCACTACACGGTGATATGAGTTTTGTTTCCTTCTCACACGGGCCGTATCCTCCAAACACGGCACATGGGGCCCAGGTATGTTGCACAGCATCATCCTTGTACCCTGAAGCCATCGCAGGCGGTGGTTGACTCCCCATCAACCCGTCTTGAGCTTAAACCTTAAACCTCTGTGACACGGAGGAGGCATCACTAATAGGACTACACAGCAATTAGCCATTGAGCCTGATATCCCATTAATAGTTGCCAACAGCAGATGCCTAGCGAAGGGTAAGTGTACACTGATATTTCCCCCATATACTCCTCTGGGTTCAAGTGGTACCTTTGGGATAGGGGTGTGACCTTTGTACTTGGACTGTAATTTCCTTTCTTACCAGTTAGCCTCTGGTATATCTCCCTGACTTAAATAAGAAGCTTTGTGAATGATGAGGTGCACAGCCTGGTCACCATCCTGCCCATAAATACTACCCGAAACACTTTATTTCCTCCAGAGATAAGAATATCTCCCATCTTTATAAGTTCCACATTGAAACCAATGTGGTCTGCATTTAAAATGCACACACAAACATGCATCCATCTATCTATTCATGCACTATATCTCTTTCAATACACGCCATATATATAGTGTGTATATTCCCTCATTGTGCAGGATTAAGTGCGTATTTCCACTGAGAAATAAATAAATAAGCAACCAGCAATTTCTCAATTTCTTCCTGCTGCGTGGCAGTGGCGAAAATTGCTTAGAAATAGGACTACTATAAATATTCTATATATAACCGTGCATTGTGGAGGAGGAGGAGGGGAAAAAGGGGAGAACGTTTGTATGTTTGAAAAATGTGAATACAAAGGAGGGCATAGAAATGTATCCAGCCATTTCCACCTCGCTGCTATTTATAGCTATAGTGTTACGAGGTGTTTGTTTAAAGGGGCACCAGCGGAGTATGGAAGGACCTAACCCTCCTTCAAGGAGGCATGCAAACAATATTAACTTGGCGAAGGAAAGGCGGACTAATCCGGCCTGAAAAATTGTCTCTGTTCTTGCTTTTATTTCTCCTGTGTCTGTCGAATTGAAGGTTTAAACTGTGTTTTCTTCCTCATTAACACCTTTATGCCTCTAGCCTGAGGAGGCGGCTCACTGGTTTTGGGGTCGAAACGAGAAGAACCAGGGGAAATTAGCTAACGTTTCTGCCACAACCCTTCCCAAAGTTCCCTTCTTTACAGCGGGGAGTCAAATTTCAAAATGTTCTGGTTTGCTCCGCAGTTGGTCGAAAGTAAAAATGAAAAATATTCGCTCCAACACTGCCAATTCTTCTGTGAATGCGTTTAGTTTTGAAATTCAGTCGGAATATTGAAATAATTGGGAGGAAAACTTCAACCAGCTCCGCAGAGAATACTTTGCTTCTGAAGAGTTATAGCGCAAACCCCTGAAGAGCTCTCTATTGTTCCCTTGTGAGATGCCATATGGAGTAGGAGGGGTGAGAACTCAAGGGAAGAGTTATGACAATGAAAACAAAAACATAAATAAAATAAAGGAAGTTCTGTGTTCTCTGCGGGGACATGACTAAGGACTCACCAGTCCGGCCACAAGAAATTCCTGCTCCTCGAGCAGTCCAAGCATAAGATGGCAACAGCACGGGAGGGTTCTTTGGGTCCTGAGTTTCTACAGAAAATGTGGAGGCCAGCAAGTGAATGAGCATTCCCAGAGCCCCTCCGGCTGATTTTTGCCATGCTCTAGTCAGCACTTCGCCAGCTCAGCCCCACTGGCCAGACGAGTTCTGTATGTTTTAATTCATAATAGGGAATTGTGGCTGCCCCGTGACAAGAATAAGATGTTCTCCCGCACTCCTGCTTTGGGAAGATGTTGAATCATGGATCCTGGTTCATGTTTGTAGTCACAGCCAGAGTGAAAAGCTATTGCTGTGCTGCTCACTGTAAAGAGAAGACCTGTTTCTTGCTCTCCTGGAAGCCTACAGAGATAACGGTGGCCAAGATGCCCCCTCATAAGGCTGTTCTGTTGGAGGCCATAAAGAATTTCCAATTACATGTTTTTCCCATGCCAGCTGTAGTTCTTACATGACACTCCAGCCCATTAACTCCTGGCTCACGGGCAGGATGTTTGATGACAGCCCTATTGACAGTAGCAGAAAACACACTGGTAGTAAGAACACCCACCCCTCCAGGAAGACCTGCAACACGGTAACGAATATCTCACTTCCAAAAGAAACCATTGGGCCTCAGTCTCCTCTCACTTAATCCAATGCCATGAAGATGCTGCAGGGAGTGGAGCATCTCCCGTGTGAGGAAAGGCTGAGGGAGTTGGAGCTGGACAAGAGGACACTGAGGGGGGACTCATTCCTGGGGATCAAGATGGAAAGGGGGAGTGTCAGGAGGATGGAGCCAGGCTCTTCTGGTGACAACCAGGGACAGGACAAGGGGCAATGGGTGCAAACTGGAACACAGGAGGTTCCAGTGAAAGAGGAGAAGAAACTTGTTGGGGTGAGGGTGGCAGAGCCTGGCCCAGGCTGCCCAGGGGGTTGTGGAGTCTCCTTCTGTGCAGACATTCCAACCCGCCTGGACACCTTCCTGTGTAACCTCATCTGGGTGTTCCTGCTCCATGGGGGATTGCACTGGATGAGCTTTCCAGGGCCCTTCAACCCCTGACACTCTGGGATTCTGTGATTCTGAAGTGGGAGGGAACACGGGGAGTTTGTGGGGTCCAGACCCGCGCCGCTCGAGTTCAGGACAGCGATATCGGGAGAGGAAAACGACACCGTCCCTGGCAGAACACAAGCGGTGCAGGATCCAGGTCCCTTCCCAGGGGGGGACACCACAGTTCTGCCCCGCTCCTCGTCCCCTCCTTCCTCCCACACTCCATTTTATTAAGGCTACTGGGCCGCTAATTCTAAGAGCCTTGTTTTCTGTCTCCCAACGGGCTTGTTGACACACAAAAGCTGTCCTGCCTTGGCTCTGCGATACAGGCTGGAAATAAAGGCATGCCGATGGGTAGGGGACAGAGCCGCAGCCGTATAAATTACTTTTACACTGGTACACACTGTGTACTCTGCTGTGCCGCTGTTACTGTTTTGCTAAAAACAATGCTTATGTCTATATAAAAACCGTATAGAAATCTGGTCATAAAACAAAAGCTATCAGATTCTGTGCTTAATTATATGTTTTAATTGTTTAACTGCAGGGGCATTTGGCAGCCATAAATACACACACACAAAAAAGAAAAGACTTGAAAGAAGTTGAATCAACCTGAGAAAATAAAATATCATCCTACGAAATGCTTGATATATTGTTACTTTGATAAGTTCAAACAAGTGTGACTCACTATACAACCATTCTATCAATTCTGAACAAAAAACTGCATGGGATTATTATGCTTTTAATCCAAAGAGCTGGGTATTTGGAATTCCTCAAGCCCTTTGTGGTGTCATATTAGCTAGGCCAGTCTCTCATGAAAAGAATGTATTGTTGAATAGAGTTGAGTCCGGATCTCTGCTCCATTGGGTTGATAAAATGGCAGTTGATTTAAAAAGAACCAGCTTGTCTGGAGAAAGGATTAGCAGATTAAGAGACTGCATGTAATTTTTTTTTATGTAATGTAAAGTTACATTTCATAACTAAAAGGGATTAATTAAAACGTTAATAGAAGGAGAGATGTTATTTTTCCAGGGACAAATGCCTCACCACACATATGAACATTCACTTTAGTTGCTGCTGCCTCGACAGTAGGAGATGAAATGCTGTTCTCTGCAAGTAACAGCTGACACAGAGAAGAAAGAGGAGGTTTGTGTGGTGGCTTAGCATTTTGTTTTCCTGTTGCACTGATCTGGATTTCAAAAGAGGAAATAAAAATTACCCTGTGCAGCTATATATATATATATATATATGTATATACACACACATGAATATTTTATCCCAACCCTTTTTACTTGCATTGAAGAGCAAAACTCTTTTTTTTGATACATTTTCCGGTCCAATCCCATGTCTGTCTGTCTGTCTGTCTGTCTGTCTTTGCTTTGTTTCTGCTTTTTGTTCACAGGTCAGATTCTGCTTCCCTGCGTGGACAATTACAGGGAGTTAATAACAGTGTTGGAGTAGGGAAAGGTAGGCAGGGCTGTTAATGTCGTGTTCTTTGCAGGAAAGTCACAACCCTTGGCCATAAAACCCCACCTGAGTACAGTTTTAGCACTGTTTCTATTGAAAAGTTCGAAGTAAATCATGCCAGGAGGAGGTGGCACGAAGTTGTCACATTTAGTGCCCGTGTCCCCAAGTTTCAGCTCATCTTAAAATCCTGGTTTGGGGCTTCACTCGTTTGTTCTGGCTTCTTTTCTTTCTTTTCTTTCTTTCAAACAGGCAAACAAACAAGAACAACCAACCAACCAAACACCCACACACAAAAAACCATAAATCAAAATTCATTTTTTTTTTCTTTCAGTCCTTTCCCAACTGGGCAACTAATTTGAGAATTGTGCAGGAGTCTCCTCCCCACTATTAAGAGTAACCACAAATAATCTCCCTCAGTCTGTCATTTATTACTATCTCTTAAATATACCTGTGCAATTCATTTTAATGGAGTGCTATAAACTTGTTCTGTTAACTCGTACAGATGTGCATTGATGAAGATGTATCGCAACTAGGAGAAATTTCTATTTGCTCTTAAACTACCCTTCCTTTCACAAAAATTTCCACAACGTGACAATACGCTATAATAAAAACTATGCATTGCCATATTTATTTAGACCAATGGCTAACCTATTAAAGTGATTTGACACTGATTTTTTTTCAGAAGAAAGTACATATCTCCTCCTGGATCACAACAGAAAACCTTAATGAGGAGGTTTCTTCCTGATCCTTTCCTCGGTTGCTATTTAAACTGTGCCCCGAAGTAGGAGGCATCCCACCCATTTCACTGCAGATGTTTCCATTCACTGTACACACATTCAATGAATTTTTCAGACCCACCAGATTCCTGGCCTCCACCATGTCAAGAGACAAAGAACCCGACAGGTTTTTGTAAACTGTACAAAACCCCAGTTCTTTTTAACCATTTTGAATGTGCTGCAATTCACCTTCTCGGCTCCTTTTATTATTTACTCCTAAGTTCTCTCATCTGAACAATCTCTTTCAAGAAATTATTCTTCTGAGAACTTTTGTAGGCATCTAATTATTTCTGTTGTCCGCCTCCCAGCTGTTTCTATTTATTCTGGATCCTACTTGTGTAGGAGTGACCAGTATCATGGGACACCGATAAAATATCTTTATATTTTCAATATCATGTTCCATACTAGTTGGTTTTTTCCTACCACTTCACTGGTGTTTTTCTCGGCCACTGCTGTAGACTGAATAGTGATACCATTGAACTGTTCAGTTACAGACCTCTTTATTTCCCTTTAGTGATAACTTAGATAGATATGGGCTGTCCAAACGCTCTTTTGAAGAGTCCCTTGGAGTTGTCAGCCAGGAATTTCCACCCTACCCCTCAGGTTTCCCTTTTACTATGTAGAGCTCCATTAAAACCATTCAGCTTAGCCCGAATCAGATTTTCCTGCTTTACTTTTCACTTTTCCAACTTAACAGTAAACATATTTAAGCATCAACGAAACCCTGGGCTCAGCACTGGTTGTTTGCCCTGTTAAAAATGGACCATAGATTTCCCATCTCGGGGTGCACGGGGGCTTTTTACTCACATCTAATCCACGCTGGTGCTTTACCAGTTGATTACTTGGCTTCCTTGTTAGGGACTTTGTCCAAACACTTTCTGCATGTCTATACAAATTATGTCAACCGGTTCTCCTTTATTCACTAGTTTGTTGACCTGTTCCCAAGCGTCTCGTATAGAGATGTGAATTTCCTTTACAGGTGCCGCATTGGTTCACCTGTATCACATCCGACAGTTGTTACAGAATTCTATTTTAAATAGTCTCTTCCCTCAGACTGCCCAGCATTGAATTAAGCCTTACTGATTTGCAATATGCGGGATGAACCTTTCCAAAGAGGCAGCGTTTTCAGGCTTCCTATTGAGCAGCTGATTTGACCATTTGTTTTCCAATAAGTCATGTCTTTCACAAACCACGGCTTTTTGGTCCTCGTAACTTCTTGCTCTTTTTCTGTTCATATTACAGTTTGCAAAAGCAAACTAAAAGATATCGTCTATCTCAAACCTCCCTCCCTGTCACTGCATTCTATCTTCCCCTGCTACCCACTGTCATAAGAGTTAATAGGTAGGTATGTATGGCTTTTATTTGCCTCAATATTGTTATTTCCCTTATGTGTTCTTCTAACCTTCCCCAACTGTAACAAGCATTGCCTTTGCAGTCCCACTGTTTCTACCAAATCAATAAATTCCCTGCAAGTTGTTTGCGTCTTTATGTGCTCTTCAAATTCCCCATTAGCCTGCCTAATTTCCATCTTGTATTTTAGCCAGTATTGTTTATATCCTATTCTGCTAACGTCACTAGGGTTGTTTTTCCATTTTCTGGTGAGATTTGTACTGTGAAAAGCACAGTCTGATGGGATTATTACCCTTCTTTAAAGTGCTGCTGAAGTATCAGAGATGAATGGCTGACAGTACTAATGTTGCATTCAAATTGTCTAGCGCGATCCTTTGCAGATAGATGTCGAAGTGCCAAGTAACACTGAAAATTTGTGGATTGTTATTAATTAGACAGGTCCTCTCTTTATCACATAACCTGTAGGAGTCAGATTTCTTCCATCTTGGAGCCAGAATAACAGCAGTAACCTTAGGGTTAAAGCTTTTCACCATGATAAGGCTCCAGCATATCCTTATATCATTTTATGCATGCCAGACAAGGTGATTTATAAGTTATTCTCCCTGAGCTTCAATTAATTTCACTTAGGACATTTTCACAGTTGTACAGTAAATGCTTAAATTAAGACATTTCCCTGCTCCCCACCCGCCATGGAATGGAACTGAATATTAACTGGTTATTGGGTGCCATTCACAGCCTGTGCAATTACAGATAAGAACATCGATCTGGCAGGAAAACAAATTGTCTCTTAAAAGAGGGTGGTTTGGATCTGACAGGTTGGGATGATTAGGCATCTCTAATGGATTCTGTATATTACTCCTGGATACAGAGCATCCAGCCCACTCCTGGGTACCAGACAATTACCTGCCCTCATGCAGGAAAACCCAACTTGCAAATTACCTACCAGGTTTTAGGCCACTTGTTTGCTACCTAAATTAACCTTTTTTTTTTTTTTGGTTATCCTGTTGCAATAGAATTTTGCAGTATTGGGTAGATAAAGCAATCAAAAAAAACAGGCAACAGTCTTGTGAAAACTGCAAGCTTGAAAAAAAACCACAGTATTTTTCAGGGAGGGTTTGGTTTTTCTGCAGATGTGACATAACCCAGGAAACCCTCTGATTTCCAAGTGTGACCCTGGAGAGACACTAAAAACTGCGAGACCCGCCAGTAAAGCCGTCCCGTGATCTCTGGGTTTTCAAAGCAGTAAAACCATGGAGCTGTGCTTGGGATTAATTCCAGGTAGTGGAGGACACTAAACTCTGGGATTTTTATTCCCTGATAAAGTATGAAATTACCAAACCACTCAAAACAAACAAAAACCAACCAACCAACCAAAACCCTAAAGCAAACGACAACAAATAGACACTTTGACCTTGTCTAGAGGAGAAACTCTGTACCGTCCAAGCTCCAACATGGCCACCAGCAGCTCTACTTTGGCAGCCATACCAAAGCATTATTCTAGTTACTCAGCCATATTTTAATTTAACCAGACTAAACTATACCCACATTGAGTTTGCACCGGCCAAAGATGCGACTACGACAAAGACTGGTCTGAGAACAACCAGTCCAGAGTCCTGCACAGCTCCACGATCAATTCCTCACTTTTCTTGTCTTCAGAAAGGTCACTAGTCATGTTATTAATGTGCTACAGGCTACAGATTTCCTTTGCAATCGCTGGCTGGTCTAGCTTTTCATTTTCTCACAGAGCAGAGATGTCTTCTTACTGGTAAATATTCTGTTTTGGCAGTATGACCCTTTACTGCAAGGGCTTGAGAAATTAAATGAAAATCATCCTCGTCATCTTAGTAATATTATGCACAAGACCCAAGAATGGGGTTTCCATACAGATATCATAGTTGCTTGTGGTGGTGGTCCCATTAGTATCTGGGGTCTCACTTTGACTGGGACAGAATGATACACAGACAGATGGATTTCTACGTAGGATAAATTTGGCCCAGACCAGCAATTATATCACGTGGAGAACTGAGTTTCTTGATCATGACACTAGTCTTCAATTTGATAACTTAATACAGGAAGATATCCTGTTCCCAACCAAGCGACATTATGAGTGCCATGCATTCCCTCGCCCACCCACCCACCTCTCTCTCTAGTCTCCATTGGATTAGCGATACAGTCAGCAAGAAGGTTGCTATTTTGATTTTGATGATAGCCATAGTGAAGCATGACTCGTCAGGTGGGAGCGTGAATCCCTCCGACACCAGATATTCAGCCATCTCACTACGGCACATCAGGAATCAAACACCTTATGGGGAGAAAAACAAAACAAATCAGACATCAAATATCATCAAATTGCTGTTTTCTGACACTTGAAATTCAGAACTTGGGTTTATAACATTTTCATGTTATTTGCAAGGTGGTTTGCTAGATTTCCTTCAAGTATCAGCTTCTCCTATAGACTAAAACATACAAAGCCTTGATTTCTTTTTCCTACATTCATATTTTTAAAATGAGAAATGCATTGAATATTTCCTGTTAGGAAAAAGAATAAGAAGATGAAAAAGAATGTGGAAATATGAAAAATAATAATTCTCCATCTCTTCTTTCATTTTATGAACAATCTTGCTCAGAGTTTTGGGAAACCTAATGAAGTTGCAAAGACAAGGATGTTCTGAATTGCCTCCAGACTCTTCCCCCATGTTGTGGGCCACCTGTAGCTACAATGAAAGACATTTTCCACTCAGTGAATCCAGAGACTAATCCTTCCAAAACTCTCTATGTGTTTTTTGTCAAGAATACGTTGTGAGATTCTGTTATCGGTGCAGCTTGAGATACTGCAGTGACACAAAATCTTGCAGATAATACAAGCTGAGCTGCATTCAGAAAGCACCTGATAAAAGCAGCAGAAATTCAGAAAACACACTTTTTTTGACTGAATGACCTCCTTGTCCCTGCCCAAATCTATGTCTAGTTCTCGACTTTTTATGAGCAGTTTGGCTTTCGACATGATCCAAAGCCCTTGAAATAATTTGAAAGGTTCCTATTGACCTGAACAAGACAAACATCAATCCTGAAGAGTACGAAGGAGCTGTTGCATCTTTAAAAGGCAAAGATTAAGATTTGTGCCAAAAGCATTTCTTGTTTCATAGGTACAGCTGCCACTCATCCCTTGATATTTCTGTGGCGCTCTGGATACTGAGTGCAGCATTTGACCATAAATCCCTATCTTGTCCTCAGTGGTAAACTTGTCTTTAATCAGTATCTGATTCTGCTCTAGTAGAACCAGCAGCAGATTTGCCCAAGTGATAAAGTTGTGGCCCCTCAGTTCCAGCAGGACAGGGAACTGCTGCAGAGAGTCCAGCGCAGCCACCAAGATGCTGCAGGGAGTGGAGCATCTCCCGTGTGAGGAAAGGCTGAGGGAGCTGGGGCTCTGGAGCTGGACAAGAGGAGACTGAGGGGGGACTCATTGCTGGGGATCAAGATGGAAAGGGGGAGTGTCAGGAGGATGGAGCCAGGCTCTTCTGGGTGACAACCAGTGACAGGACAAGGGGCAATGGGTGCAAACTGGAACACAGGAGGTTCCACTGAAAGAGGAGAAGCAACTTGTTGGGGTGAGGGTGGCAGAGCCTGGCCCAGGCTGCCCAGGGGGGTTGTGGAGTCTCCTTCTGTGCAGACATTCCAACCCGCCTGGACACCTTCCTGTGTAACCTCATCTGGGTGTTCCTGCTCCATGGGGGGATTGACCTGGATGAGCTTTCCAGGGCCCTTCCAACCCCTCACATTCTGGGATTCTGTGTAAATGGGAGGAGGATCAAATCCTTCATGAACACCATTTTTTTAGTCTTTCAACTTAGCAATGCAGTGCGTGCCACTCTAAATAAATGGCCACTCATTCTGTAGCAAAATATACAAACAAAGTAGGTCTAGTGCAGAATAATCACAAGGAAAGACATTATAGATTCTAGCAGTGAGGTGTCATCATAATAAAAACACAAATGAGCTTGTAGCAATCTAAGCCAGATTTAAAATGAGTGCACAATATTAAGAACCTTGGGACTGTGCTGAGCTGGGCTTTAGCTGTACAAATCATCCCATAGGGTTATACCAGGTGTGGGTTTCAGCTATTTGCTGCAGAATGGAGAGTTCAAAGTACCTACCCGAGTACCCTGTGATATTAGTCGTGATCCTCTCTGACCAGCATTGCCCTCACCGAGCATCAAAACAACTTCAGCATTGCTGCCAAGAGCGTAGTTATTACTTCTGTAGATTAAGTTCAAATTGAGCCTGATAGCTACCTATTTTTTTTTTTAATTGAGCTGGACCATTTATATAAGTAGTTCAGTACTCAGGAAAGCAAGCCTATTGATCAAATCTGACCTATTTTCTTGGTCCACCCACCAATAATGTACCATGCAGCAGCAGCAACACAAACCTACACCACCCTGCTCCATCAATATCCCTCATTTGCTCCAGCGATGACAAGATGCATGTTCAGAGTTTGAGGCCTGTTCAGTCATTGATCTTATTAATAAAATTGTCAATGGAAATAGATGGGTGAATGATTAGCAATTGCAGAGACAGGTTTTGTAACCCAGGCACACAACCTAGGCTGAGCTTTTGGATCTAAAGGCAACTCATTTTTCATTGGCCATAGAGCAGCCTCCTTTGGCTGCAATTCTGCATATTGAAATGAAGACCGTAAAAATTAAATGCAGTAATTACATTTATCTACAGAGATCCCTGCACTGCTTAACCCCACACTACTTGAACACTTCAAGAGCGTTTAAAAAACGATCCCCAGCATCTTGATGAAGAAAAAGATTATTAACTCCCTTTAAAAGAATCAGGCAAAAACACACCAAGAGACTCGGTAACTCCACATGAAAGCCAGGGTCATAATTCAGATATACTAAGACATAAGCTTGAGTTTTAATGTTTTGCTCCTTGTTTCATTCAATGTCCCTTTTTTTTGAAGGGAAACACTGGGAAAAAACAAGGCTGTTCAGTGGGAAAGCTGTGCAGATTCATAGCCCTGTTCCAGGCCCCATGGTCATCCGAGCCTTCTTTAATATATTTCTTTATTGAAAACCAGCACCCGTATTCCGAGGAATTGAAGTCAACATTCTGTGTGACACTCTTTCTTCCGCAATAATATTGCAGAAATTCGGTATTTATCAGAAGAGATTAATTGAATCCCAACAGTACTGTACATCAAATGGAGGAACAGGGCCCCTATTTATCTCTTAAAGTTCTGAAAATGAAAAACATCTAATCACTAGTTCCCTTTGATGAATGCCTCATTGTTCGCCTCTACGGAGAGGCATTTCATATGGCACTGGCAATCCAGTGCTGCTGTGGAGCGGGGGGTTGCGAGATTGCTTGGAGAATATAAGTATAATTACATTTATGTCCAACCAAAACCTATACGTTTCCACGATACGGGAGTTTGCGTTTGGTTTCTTTTCCCCCCTTCCCTCCAAGAAATAAAACTGTTCCTCAGGCGGAGCAAGCGGAAACTAATACAATTAAATACTTTGCTTTGCCTGCCAAGGACATTTGACTGCTACTGTGCTACATCAGGTATGTAATGAAAGGCAAATGACAACGAATCTTAATGTGGTGGGGAGCTTGGGTAACTGTAGTTTTATGTCAGGGATAGCTTGCTAGAGAAAAGCCGCATTGTATCTAGGATTAGCAGAACTGCAGGATTTCATTAATGATCGAACAGCTTTTGAGCAAAACAAAGATAGTTAGGGAGTAAAAAGAGAACATGACTAGAATGTGTACCACTAATTGGAAATGTATATTATCTTCACTTGGTGAGGGAGGCAGCGCTGGGGTGCTCTATATTGTCATCTGGAGAATGTCAATTTGTACAGGAGTTTTTCCCAGGTTGGAATGCTGGACGGCGAGGCAGCAACAGTTGGAAATGGCCGGGTTTAAAGTAGATGCATTTAACATCAGATGGGAAATAGGTCCCCATCCTGCCAATAGGTCCCCATCCTGCCTCCTCATCCTCCTGAACCAAGAAGAAAGGGGCAACCTCTGCAGGTTTCACACAAAACAAAACCAAGTCATCTTTTTTTCATTATAAATTACATTTGCAAAGTGGAGCGGGGGCTTTCGAGCCTCTGGGACAGCTGTGCTTCTTTCAGACCCATCAGCAACACTTTCTCACAGGCAGCTTCGCTTCCAGTCAGTCACAATTTTCATTTGCAAAGCAAACTCCACTGGAAAACTACAGCTCTGGTTCTACACGGATAGTACCTCACAAAGTCTATTAAAACCAGCAGGGATTTCTGCCCTGCTCCTTCTGTACTGAGCTTTGTATTGGCCTACGTTGCTCAGTCTTTAATTCAGTCTGCTGCCACGGAAAATACAAGATGTGTATGGTCATATCCAGCAACTGTTGACTCAGGACAGTGAGAAAAATAAACATGGAAGAATAACAAACCCGCCTTTATTGCAAAACCTGAAATTATTAATGGGACAGATCCTCCCTGTGTACTAAGCTCCCTTTGCAGGGCTTGGGGGTGTGAAGTTTACACCCACTCGAATGCTTTTCTACATGGTCAAAGTGGTGTAAAATAGCTCAAGTCAAATGACAATTAAGCTTATTACTTGAGACAGCTTTTTTTTTTTAAACTGCTTGCCCTTGACCACTAAGCATAAGGGAAGGGAGGGGAAAAAGGGGAGAGACAGGGAGGGAGGGAAGAGAGACTCCTTAAGACAATTTTGAAACAGTCCAGTACTTTCCCGATCACTTTGCGAAGTTGAAATATGATTACAACCTTTTTGCATACAGAAAGAACCCATTTAAATGAAAAATTAGCTGCCTTAACAGGTCAAGCACACAGTTACATTAATGTTGTGTAGAACAATAAATCAACTTCGATCTCCAATTGAAAAAATGCTAATTTAGCCCAGTGATTCACTGATTGTACTTCCCATGTGCCCCGGCGATAGAAATCTTTTCTTTTTATTTAATGCGAGACAGTGATTTGACGGCCCCTCCTAATGGCGCTTGCAGACTATCAGCATTTCAGTGGAATTCTGATCATGGTTTTAATATTCCATGCAGCTTTGCCCCCTCTGATTTCATGCTGAAACATTAACAAGAGCTGACACTGGAGATTAGAAGCAGACAGCTGGAATGCCAGGTCTTTGTTGCAGCATGGACATGAGCCAACATCGTTCAACCGCAGCCAAGAGGGACCTGGGAAAGTCTTCTTAAGAAGGGGAGGTGGAAAGGGGGAGACAAGGTAGTTTACTGAAGGGCATATACAAGTAGATAATTGCAGAGTCCTTTCATCTCTTAAAGCCAAATTCTAATCAATCCTGGTTTATTAAGGGGAAAGAGGGTCATTAAAGGTAAATTTTGCGCTGGAAAAAAAGAATCGCCGTTTAAACTCGTCGAGCATAAAAGTTTGCATAGAAAGCAACTGCGTGGCCACAGCCACCTCTAATTTGTCTGCCTAACAATCATGATTATTTGCAGTGCTTGTATTTGAAAATGCAGTGCCGGTCTCCTTTAAAAAAAGAAAAAGATTTAATCCACTTAGTTCCAGGTGAATAAATTGAGAAATAAAACTGGATTTATGTGCTGGTGCAATGTGTGAACTGTAAATTCCCAGGCAAAAAGGAGGAGGTAGTATAACATAACATTCTTGTGTCTAATAAATTGTTTCCTGAGAGCAGAAACCTAATAAAGATACATAATTTCACACAAACCATGAAGCAACTCTTGTTCTTCACGCATTTTTCAGACAGAACATTCGGGATTCTCTATAGTAAAGCTGTGTGGGGTTTCTGCTCTATTTTGTGTTGGTTCAGGTGGATTTTTTAGTTTCAATAAGAACTTCTGAAGAAGACAAGCAGAGCAGACATTCAGACAAACCCTGGCTGTGATAAATTCAAATTAATAAGCCAAGAAAGAGATTTCAAATGAAGGCAGGGCTGGGGCAGCCTATCTCTGGAAGTTCTATACCTGGAAAGCGCGGCAGCCCCAGGAGATGGGCTCCCTGGAGTGATTTATCCCGTCTCGACCAAACACGTAACCTTGGGCACATCACTTAATTTCTGCTCCTCCCCTTCGAGCTTTATTCGCTCTCGAGCGCGTGAACTTTCTCATTGCCTACAATGAACCTCAATGGCGTGACTTGTCTGAGCTCAAGCGCACAGTAACACCGGTTATTTCCCAAAACAACATTTTCTCTCTCGCTAGGGTTATCAGTTATTATGAAACGGAGTCAGCTTGCCATGCCCAGTGCTACCTGAGCACACGGGAGCTGGCGGCCTCAAAAGCAGGGATAGATGCAGGAGGACGAGACGTGGATGAAGAGCAGGATGAGACGTGGATGAAGAGGAGGACGAGATGCGGATGGAGAGGAGGATGAGATGTGGATGAAGAGGAGGACGAGACGCAGATGAAGAGGAGGACGAGATGCGGATGAAGAGGAGGACGAGATGCAGATGAAGAACCTGGTCCCAGTCCTGCAGCATCTCCTGCCAGAGGGCAAACGCATCCAGACACCAGTGACTTTGCACTCAAGGAGGGTTTCACCAGCACGGGGATCTTTAGAGAGTGGGGACTGGAGTGATTAATGTGATGACTGGCCTTTTATTTACTTATTTAATAATTCCCATCTGCCCCTCTTGCCAGCCATTCCTAGTTCCCTTCCTTTTCAGTCTTAAAGAGACACAGAATAATAAACAAAGAGCAAATATTTGCGCTAATAATCAAAAGGTGATCTACAGACTCGAAATCTTAGCAAAGAGTGTGTGAATGGAAGGCATTCCATTTAATACATTTCCCTTATATATTTCTTTCCACCAAAGGCATAAAGCAGCTTCCTGAAAATGATTTACAATTACCACCCGCCTCCTTTGATTTCTGCACAATCCTGGAACAATTCTCTGAGCTCTGTAGAGTCAGCCCAAAGTTACAAATCCCACTGTTAATTATTAAGCCTCACAACAGCACCTATCAGGTCAGTAATAAGAGGATCTGTGAAACAGGTGGGTAAACTGAGGCACAGAGAGGACCAATTACAAGAAGCAGTTTGTTGACCTACGAATGAGTTTCTTCCTTTGGCTGATCACCCTCACTTTTAAAGCAAACAAATAACTGAGTGCACACTTCATTTCCATTTCGAATTTGCCTGGCTTGGTAACAGGCTTTTATGCTTATCTCCAGTAGATTAAATGGCCTTTCGGTATCTAGCGTTTTCTTCTCATGAATGTACCACTGGAGTGCCAGCAGCGAGTAATCAAGTCATCTCTCTCTGTTCTTTTTCCTAAATAGACAGTTTCCAGTCTATCGCCGAGAGACACTTCCTTCACCCCTCCGACTACTTCTGTGGCTCTTTAGAAAAACAACGTTCGCATCAGAATTACAGACAGCACAGATTCCTGTAAGAACTTTGCATAAGGGTGGAAATACCCTTCTTCTTGCTTCACATCTGCCTCCTTAAAGGTCCACGTGAGACCTTTGGCCAGAACTGCAGCAGTGTCCAGCCGGCCCCCTGCAGCCGTCTCAAGCTCTCCTCTCTCTTTTGCACCCCTTTTGCAGGGCTGTTTTGTGGTCCTGTGCAAAGTCAGTGTTGCACTGATGTCTGTGGATTAGCCCCAGAGTCTCTGGACAGGGATAGATTAGAAATCTGTCAGCACAGGCACGTTGGTGCGGATGGGATGTACCTACTTGATATTTATATGTTAGCAAATGCCTATATAATACAAATAGTTTGTACAGCTTTACACCTTGCTGTCATACCTGAACTTTCCATTTCAGTTCTGGCAAAGCAGCTCCATTTCTCGCTTCCCCATAGGACCCTTTATGTCTTTCTGCTTGATCTTGCTTCTCCCTGGCATTATCCTTTCCAGAGCCACCCAATGCTTCCTGTGATATCCAGGCCCCTGTTTTGTGAACTTGTAGGGAAAGGTTTTGCTATGGAAATGGTCATTGTCATTGTATTGCCTCCTGTTTTATCTACTTTCCCCCTGTTAATCGATTTGTTGTTGTCTAGACTTGAGCTCATTACAAGGAGCGCTAAGGCTCAGCATCATTTACCTCGTAGCTAAGTCAATCTGTGAACCAAGTGCTAGGGCTCCAGATTGGATAAGGAACATGTTCTTGCAGAGGTAAATGGCCTGGGAAGAGAAAATAAAAGCCAAAGTAGGTAATGAACAGAAGTGGAATGGCCATCATTGAATCCACGAATATCATTGACCTTTCTCAGATTTACATCATTATCTAAAGTTCACCAGAGACCTTCCATGCTTGTTATCATTATCCCTCATTAGAAGTCACTCTAGAAACATTAACAAGCTTCTGAAATGCTTGGCTAATTGCTTTAATAAGGCAATATCAATACTCAGCGATAGTTCCCATGATTAGATATAAGGCGGGGGCCCTCCAGGCTGTGTCATCCTGGGTTTTATATGCTGTGTTGGGGGCCTAAGGGAGAAAAGAAGAAGACTGGACTTTGAGAGTGAGGACATAAAATGCACTGATGCTACAGATTGCAGCTGTATTTTAAATAACTGGGGCTACACCATCCAAGTAAATATTGGATATGAGCATTGTCTGGAAGATGACTGCATGGTTCTTCATCTAGAAACGCTTTGGCGCATGTAAGCAGTCCAAATTTAGAATGGCTTCCAAAGCAAGCCATTTCTTGTTCAATTTTACAAAATAGATAAAAACCACATACATATATTTCCCTGAGCTCGATCCTCAGCCAGCACAAACCAGCACGGCACAGTTTTACTCCAGCAGAACGTCCCTGATTCGTACCATGGAAGCACCAGCCCCACAGCAAGTCTGAAAGACTCGCAGTAACCATTTCTTTTAAAGATTGAGCACATTACTGGAGAACAAAGGCAGACCACACGTGCAAACACATCCATGTCAACACATGCACATCAAACCGCTCCCATCCCTGAAATCACTTGGCAGTCGTGCTCAGAGCCCACGAATAGGCTAAAACACAGAACCTGAAACGCATAATTCCCCATAATCGGATGAGCCCAAGGTTCCTCCTGCACTCTGCTACTGGGTTGCATGTGGGAACATATTGTGCGTCCCATGAGCTGTCAGTCCAGCTCCTTTCACCTGTGCTGAGCTTAGACATAAAAATTGTATAACAAATATATCTTTTATATGCTCCACCTCCACTCCCCTCGGTCTGTGTCCCTAATTGCCATTAATGCTCACAGAGTGCTTCCAGGGGAGGGCACAGTCCTTCAGGAGATTCTGTCACTATGAGAATGGACCATTTATTCTGTCTTCTAAAATGAGGGGATGAAACAGGTAACAGGAACCAACATTATTTGTCTGCAAACTCCCCAACAGTTCTCGTTTGCTGATTTGCATTCAAGGCACAAACTTGGAATCACATTGAATGGCAAAAAAAAAGGAAAAAGTACACATGCAGCAAACATCAATACATATTTAATGTGTTCAATAGCTTTAAATTTACTCGGATCGATCAAAGCAGAGAAAGGCTGACTGTTCGAATTTGCAGTAACTTGAGTAAGATTGCATGAGGATGCACAAATACTGTTTCTGTGGGCTGGGAAAGCCTTGGGCCTTGGATTGGAACTTCTGGAAGTGCGACCAGAAGCAAAGAGCTCAAGTCTAAAATAATAGATGGTTTTTCTTCTGTGGAACCGTGACTAAGCTTAAAAGGCCTTATGAGACTTTCCATTAGCCTCAGTCCACTTGTCAATCTGACTCTGAGTCCCCAGTTTTGGAACGGATAGCTGTGTAAGCATATGGGGAACTCGGAAAAGTCAGTAGTTATTTAGAAATGTATAAAGAACCAAGCCAAAAATTGAAAGAAAGCTAAAGAAAGGGCTCAACGAGACTTCTTTCCTTTTAGTCATCGTCATGGGCTCAAATAAATCTCTAGCTTCTGCTGATGATCTTACAGTGTTGAATATTAATGTCTCTTTTTTCACAGTCTTAGAAATAGAGGCACAGGACGGCAAGTGAAGTGACTAGTCCGGTGTCTCATCATGAGTCAGGACATTAGTGAATGTCTGAAATATTAACATCAGTCCCCTTCACCAACCACAGGGCATTACTGTTTGCTGATAATACCATGCAGGGAAAATACCCTTTTCCCTCTTGATATCCTCTGCTTCTCATAGCTCCGCAAAGTCCTTGTCTGCTTCATTTGGGCATTGCGGTTGCTCCTCGCTAAGGGTCGTGTTTTCCATGGTGAAAATGAGAGTGGAAGTGAACCGGTGCACAAGAGAGAGGGATGGAGGATGCACAATCAGCTCACTTGCACTTCTGTGTGCATCGTGTTATTAACTTTAATGGCATGACCCTGTCTTTTGTGAAAGAAAAGAGAGCAGAATTAGGCCATTGGAGAGCAGAACAGAAAAAGCAACCCCTCCTATTTAATGTCAGCAATGAGTCAGCTTCATTATGGGGACAAAAACACCTTATTTCAGGAAATGAAAGGTTCTAAGAGCCCAATATTTACATTTACTGTTTGATATCCTCCTTCGGGGACTGGTGCTAAAATGAGATATATCTCTGAGAAGTATCAAAGAAGATGAAATACCTCCAGGATAGACAATGGTACTTCTAGAATCATTACGAAAAGGCAACAAGCTGGAGCTGGTGGGAAGACACTGTGGGACAAAACCTTCAGCGTTTTCAGCAACAGCTTCTGCAATTAGTTCCGTGTTTTCTGAGACACGAGTCTGCAACACATATAAAATGGAAACAATAGGGCCCTCCCAAAATAGACTGGATTTCATAACAAACTAAATACTGAGCTGTTGTCAAAGAGCCCCATTGTATAGGGCCATGGCAGAACATTTGGCTCCAATACTCAGGAGTGAGGGCCATGCCTGTTGCATTATAAAAAATGCTATGGCATCAGTTTTCACGTCGTGATGGTGTTTACTCATCAGATAATAGCAGATAATTCCTCCAGCCATCCTGACAGCTTCAGCTGACCAACATATCCCAGTTCAGGTTTCTATATTAATAAAGAGAGATATTTTTTTCCTGTTTGCTTTTATTTGTCAAATCTCCGATAGCAATTTTAGAGGAAAAATTAACCATACAAAAGATCAGGGGCTGAAGGGTGTGAAATGAAATAAAGAAGATAAGGTGTTGCAAAATGAGGTTATACAGAAAACTGAGAGCAAAAGCCACAAGCCTGGAACAGCATCCAGAGCCACTTGAAGTCCATCAAAAGCCTCACCAGACGCTGATTTTAGTGGCTTTGGGACCAAAAGAACATAGTTTTACCTCTCCAATAGTCCTAAACTCGCCACAATTTAACAAAACAAAAAGCCTCCAAGACCTTTTTGCTTCTAGATCTTCCCAGCCCGTGATCCATGACGCGAACTATTCTGTTGCTGATCTACATTCTGGAAATGAAATAGTTACCAAACTACTTAAACTATTGTGTGTGGGGAGGATCAAACCAGCGTTTTTTGTTCATCAGTTCAGATTAAAAATTTAATTTCATGGTACAATGAACCCATACAGAGCTATATCTATTAAGGTCACCTATTTCTTCTACTTCAGCTTACTTTAGGTATTGATGACTGCAAAACGCTTTAGAAGAAGCGCAGCTTCAGACTTCTCAGCTCTCACAGGTTTAATTTTAGACACAATTTCCCCGATTCTCAAATACCTTGGACTTTATGTTTGCAAGTGAGGAGAAAAAGAAAAGGAACTCTCTCAGTTGCTGCCTGGAATTTCTAAATAACAGAGATCTGGCTTTAATTGAGGCTTTCATTGTTTGAAAAGGAGCTACAAGTATTTCTAAACTAAAATATTTGCACAGTTTCTTGCTCGCTCTGCTGAATCCTGAGAGGTACTGGACATCTCACTGAACTGTGCCTTCTAGAGCACACAATTGCTATCCTGTTGCAGCCATAGAAAAGATTTGAAGAAAGGTCTTCTGAATACATATTTAACATCTAAATGTTTTCCTTGCTGTCTTAGGGCCAAGTCCTTATTCGATTGTTACTCAAACAAAACTCCCATTCATGTCAAAGCAAGCCAGCCTTTCATTAGCTCAGGAATTTAGCAGATCTGTGGTTAGTGCATCCAGAAATTGGTAGCATTTAATTGATCAAATAAAATAACTTTTTAAAGGGATTTTCACCACTGAAACAAAGATGTGTGGGCATTTGGAAGCACTTTGGAATAAATTCACTCTTTTAGCCAATCTATTTTTCCTCTGGCTCTCGAGTGCTTATTCCTGGGTCCCATCGGACACGTTCCCTGGGAGGAGCAGTGTGATTTTGGGAGGTGATTTTGGATATATCCATCTCAGAGGGCCCTGAAGAACAGGTCCTGATAGCGAAATGGAATCAAGCACAGGACAGCACGTTTCTGGAGGCAGATATTACTATCATTTTTGCTCTGAGCTATGAATACTGCAAAATATCCCACATCACCCGCCTGCAACTTTGTCTGTAACTCCTGGTTTCATCTGGATTTAGTTTTGGTATCCCAGAACAGGAGCTTAGCCTGCTTTGGCTACTCAAACAAATCAATGCTGCCTTATTCTCCTCCTTGTTATCCCGTAGGTGTGAACAAATACTTGGTTCAATTATATTTTTCCAATAATTCCCCACGCGCTGGCACTGAAGTGACTAGTCTGTGATTCTCCGCTTCCCAGACTTCACACCTCCCCTTCACAACTTGTTTTTAGAGCTCAGCATCACGCGTGTCCTTCCATAGTTGTTTCATCCCTCCTCCTCCTCCACAAGCTCTCGGACAGCGCTGATAACAGTCCTGAGACTGCACCGAACAGCCTGTAGCTATCAGAGGATGAAGTTCATCTGTATGTCAGACGCCCAACTTCCAACACCATCCTAAAACAAGCAAAAAGAGGCGCTACATTCCGATTTTTCACCATCACACCGTGTCATCCCTCTTTTTTCACTGCATGGGAGACCAACATTTCCCTTGGTCTTTTCTCTTGTTTATGGTGAGTTTGCAGTCAAACGTTGCATGATGTTTCCTTGAAATTAGGGAGAAATAAAAGGGTTACAGGACTAGACAATCAGAAGTTGCTTAGCAGCAAATAAAGCAGAAAAAGCCACCAATGGCAGGACTAGTCCAACCAGGGTTACTTGCAATTACCAGGGTATGAAACACTGGAACTTTTATCTATCTCACAACCGAGTTTGTCAGGTATCAGCAACAGAAATGGAAAGAGAAAACAACCTAATCCAAAGCCCACTTTGTATAATGACCCAAGTCTGAAAACGGATAGTGACAACCAGTATCATGAGGAAAGAGCTCACTTCGTTTCAGCCCGTTATTCGAGGAATAAATAAATACATAAGCACTTGGCCATCTAGAAAATGGATAAATTCTACTGCAAGGCAAAAAAAAAGGTAGTGTTTTATACGGATGAAATTTAAAACATACCCTCTTTCTGAAATGCTGTGCTGGAATTGTATGTGCGTAAGTATGCATGTATGTATGTGTCTTGTATTATTTAGTTATGGCAGGAGAGAAAATACGAAGCAGACCTCAGCAAGGTTTTGGAGCTGCCGGACCTGTGTTTTCTCTTGTAAATCAGAAATGACTCCACTGAAATTATGTTCTCAGGACCAGCAGCTTTAATCTCCATCTCTAATTGCTGTCATTCCGCCCCGTCTGTGACTCCGTGCTCCCAAGGAGGGGAAATCTCTGTGTACCTAAGCACTCCCCTCCCCGTACATATGCCAGGGACCTGTCCTGCGACCAGCAAACTTGATTCTGCAGTTGATTCAGTGCAGAAACATATGCTTGTTTCATATCTAATCTGTGACAGCATATGTGTCTTTTATCCGCTGGCCTTGGGAACTGGAGGGTGTTTGTGCCATGCCATGTATTTTGTTCAAGAATGTCTCTGAAAGAGCTCTCTTGTCTACAAATTGGGGAGATATTTTCACTGCTGAGCTGGAGAAATCTCCATCCTCCTCTCCCTGACCAAAGGGGAATCTATAAAGATAGTGTTTTCAAGCAGCTGGAACGACTCACGGCAAGGAGATGGAGCCATGTTGTCTCAGCTATTAATGGTCCTCCCCTGGAGTTGGTCCTGGATTCAGTAACGCAATTATCCACGCTACTATATATCAAGTTCATCATGTGAATGGGTAACCTAAAGAGAAGTCCACGCAGGGATGCCAAAGGGCATAAAGCCCCCAAAAAGGTACAAACTGCCTGGGTTTTGCAACAGGGACAAATTTATCTGCCTGTGAGAGAAACATTCATATTCTTTTTAATTGTACTGCAGCCAGGTAAACTGAGAAGGACAAACCACCAACAATGAGGAGGGGAAAACACATTTCACTGTGGCATGGGATGGGTTGCACACAAACGCTGGACAACAATCTTGAAAATACCAAGTATTGGGCTGTTTAGTCACAAATTGCCCAGGCTTGAAGCAAAACATCTTAAGATGCCAGTCAAAGGAGAGATGATTTTTCTTTTTAGTGCTCAAGTGGGTAATGAACTCCTGTAACCTGCTTCGAAACGGAGGGCAGCTGATTAGGGAGAGGATGTCACAGCCTTGGGGCACAATTAACACCGAGCCTTCCCCCCGCTCTCCTGAGCCTGCAATAGGGATAATTAATAACCCAGTACCTGAGCATCACAAGGTGGTTTGGAAGCCAAAAAAGGATCAAGCTGGATAACTGAGGATCTGGCCTCTCAGGCTGAGAAAAAAAGGGCCGAGTTCAAACCAGAGGTGGCAAATGGAGCCTAAACTGGGACATGAAGAGGTTCTGCTTTAATAAGTGGTATTTCAGAGGCTGGAGACCTCCGCTAACTACCAGAAGATCCAGATTCAGCCCTGTCCTTCGCATCAGTGTTTCATCACCTGTGATTTCAGGGAGAGAACCAGCTTCTGAAATCTGGAGGAAAATAGGGGGCTGACTTGGGTCTGGGTGTGTGTAGGATCCTATTTTTCCCCTTCCTTCTAGCAGGAAATGGGAAGAGATTCGCGTTTGAGACGGGCATCTGACCTTGCACGGCTCTTACAAAGGATCCGTGCACACAGCATCTGAAGGACTAACTCATAAAGCAAACCGGAGCAATCTATACGGGGAAATGATGAAGACCTGAGCAAGGCAAATGGTGTCGGCAGGACTAGAAGGGAGGGATTATTTCTTAGGCAATTAAAAGAGACGCTAATGCCAGAATCCAAGGCAGCCTCCAGTTGCAGAAATGGGACGGAGATGACTGATATCACAGCAAATGAGTAATGGATGAATCAGCATCTGGTACCAAACCAACACCCTGCTCAGCCAGGTATTTGAAGCAAACAGTCTACAGGGGTTTTAGTTCAACACACTTCGCTGTGACTAAAAATCTTCCCTGTGGCTCTTTACCCTCACGAGGAATGACAGGAGGAATATTCCCTTCTTTGCTGAACAAGATTCAGCTTCTCCTAGACAACAACATATCGAAGGCATTTTTATTAGCCTGCTCTCAACGCACCTTCAAGTGGCTAATGAATGATCCCGAGAGCTTCACCTTGACCCTGGCTTGTCTTGAGTATTCTTTAATTGTATGTAATTATTTTCTACCCTTTGCGTTACACCAAATCTTGTGAAGGAAACCCCTAAGAAAGGAGAGGACTGATTTCTAGCTCAATTAATGAAGATAACCAAACTGATTTGTAAGAACATGAAACTTCCTTCCACATATTTTTTAGGTTTTATTCTTCAACTATGGCCCTCCGTTGCTGTTAGGTATGTAAATTTGAACTAGTACAACTATCTAAGTCCTGTGATTAATTCTCGTATCTTGACTTTGGTACAGTGATACTGTACCTTAGTATCTCCTTGCATCTAAGGAATTTGTCCTATTCCGAAGGAGGGGTAATAATGAACGTTAGATACTTGGCCATGAAATCTTCAGAAGAAAAACAAACAGTAATTGCCCGTTGTTTCAATTCTTCAGTCCTGTAGTTCAGAGAACAGAACAAAATGAAATGCCAGCCTCTCAAAACAGCCTCTCCCATTTTCCCTCCTTATCTCTTGTTGATACCATTTCACCAGTGGGAAAAGGGACGAAGACTCACAATATTCTATTTGCTATTTTTAGCAAGCTTCCTCTTGAAATACCCACTTTAATACCTTTTTTTCATATTTTTTTTAAAGGAAAAGCATAAAAAACTGAGCAGAGATGTTTGAAATGACTTTTTTGAAAGAAAATACAAAACGCTAAAAGATTTCGAGTATTTTCCCCTGAACCTTGTCGCTTCTATCCTGCAAACAACCGGGCAGGAAACCTATTTTTTCTGTGGTTATGAAAAATAATCATAGAACACACTAAATACGCAAGTTTACTGTCCGTCCCATAGGTTAAATGGATGGTCTACTCTAATCCATAGATTAGAAAGGAACACAGGCATTAATAGGGAAAAACATGTTTAGAGATAGACTTGTAAGACTATAGCAAGTCTGTGGCTTTCTTTGGGCAGGAAGAGGAGAAAAACATATAACTTTATTTGAAGGTTAAAAACCACATCTAGTCCTGAAGTCCTGCTTGCGTATCACCTATCTGTGCATCCATCTGTTATGTATACCGGACTGCCCTGACCTTTTCGGCATTCTGTATGCTGATTATCCAGCAGCTCCATCCCTCCGATGATCACAACCTCCTCAACTTGTGGGGAAGGGCTGGGGCAGCCAGTCAGTCAAAATGCAGAGTAATGAAAAGGTCAGACCGGTATAGCATTAAATTTGGGTACCTCACCTTCATAAGAGAGACCGTAATGAGGTCAGAAATCAGCACAGTGGTTGCCAGACAAAAATTGCGAGATAGGTTATAGTCCTGAAATCTTTTGGAGCTTTGAGCGCAAGGACAGCGAGTCTAGTTTGTATTCACGGTTTGTGCTGAAGATGTGATTCCTATGTAATAAAAAGCAAGGGAAAACTGAGGAAATTCTGCTAGGTGTGCTAGAAAATATGAATTTTCCTGTGTGGAAAAGGAATTAAAATAGAGCTCAGGGCAGGCTTAACTAACTCCAGCAAGGTTCAGGGTGGCTTTTCCCTATAGAATAGGTGTTTTGCCACAAATGACAAAAATATTATTGGAGTACAAACACAAGTTGCTCCACAGTTGGGAAATAAGAAAAAATGCCCCTTTGCGTTCGGGATAGCGGGATGTGGTTGATCACTTGAATTATGAGCTGTAGGGTGGGATGTGTGCTACTGAACTTGCTTTAATCTGAGATGCTGATCCTAAACATCAAGTAATAACGCACACTAACAAAATGCGCCGGGCCTTCCCCGTGTCAAAGAAAAACAAGTTAAATAAAAGGAAGAGAAGTGAAAAGCATAAAGGGGATTTCATGGGATTTGAGGGCCAAACTCCAACGGGGTCTTCTGAAAATCCCAGCTTAAAGCAATAGACTTGTATGCTTGCATTTCTTTCTCCTGATGTCAGTCATAACGACTGCTGAACTAGTTTAAAGATCTCACATATTGCTCCAGGTTTTGTTTGTTCATTTATTTTCTGCATTTTATGCTCAAAAAGCTAATAAAGGGAAAATTCCCCTGCAAAAGAAGGGAAAGATAAAATCGGAAAGAAAAGACTGAATTTTCATAGCGTTTCAATCCACAGCTGAGAACTGAAGAGGAAAGCTGTTTTAAATAAAGGATCTATTTGAAAGATTTTGTTTCTGTGTTGCAAGTTATGTACTGTGTATTCCAGAAACAGGTTCAAACGCAGGGGTCTGGCAAAGGCCATGCTTAAAACTCAGCGCAGGCTTAAAGCCGATTGACTTTTCTATTTGCTAAAATTTAAGCCTGAGCTATGCTCAGCAGAGTTGAAATTAAGTGTGTAGTTAAGCATCTGCTTAAGTGCTTTGCCTGGTCAGTGCATTTATTGCCCAACCCAGCACAGGAGAAGACAATAAACATGACGAGAGATGGGATTTTCCCCACAAAAAGTTCTAAAGACCTCCTTAAATTTTGAAGTCAATTTATCACTAGGCCCATCCAAGGAAGGACTATGAGCTGTACTCTTAATTTCATCTGAATGAGACATCCAGGAACTGAAAACTCCTGCTGTGTCCAGAGAACCTGACTCATCATGAGGTGTCCTTTGCCCATCATCGCAGCATCTGGGCTGTTGGCGCATTCATTTTTCACTTCTGAATTGCAAGCGAGACGAAAATAAAATATGCCATAAAACCACACGAGAGTCTTTGAACTTGGTACGTCAGGCTTTGATGCGAAGGAAGGGCTTCCAGAAAACCAGTGAGGAATTTCCCTGTGGGATTGAGGCTCGAGACCTCGGGAGGAAGCACAATAGTCCAGCAGTTAAACCACAAAACCGGCCATCATCTCAGCACTAATCTTGCCCTTTCTGAATTAATCTCTCTGACCTTCAGTCGGACCTTTCAAGCTCAGGGGCCTCCGTTTGGCCCCCAAATCCCTATGAACCTGGAGCTTTCGATGGAGATGTAGGCCCTTCGTACTGTGCAATACTGTGAATGCTCAAAAATGCAGACAAGTGGTCCGAATAATATATATGTATATATATAAAAAACCTGAGTGTGTTATTAGTGCTGTCAATTTAGCCAAGAATGTTATGGCATGTGTGTCACTAAGAGAGACAGAAGCTATTATTGAAATGAGATTAGAATCGTTTTGAAACATCAACAGTGGCATTATAGTTGGTAACATTTCCATCTAAAATGGATGACATTGATGCTATACAATCAACAATGCCACTGGGAATACAATATAGAACAGAAGACTAGATTGTTTTACTCTATATTGATTTTCCCTTAGTAGTTTTTGATTAACTGTCAAATCAATTAGCTTTCCCCACCCAAACATCATATCACATTGCTATATTTTTGGTGTCCCCCCTCACAAACTCCCTGTTCAATAGCAAACAAATGAGAAACCTGGGCTCAAGTGCTCAAAAGTGCTCCAAAATAGAGGTTTTACAGGCAGAGATAAGTCCCCACAGATAGTCTGCTTCTCCTCATAATGCTGGAGTCCAGCCATGTTTTTATTGAACCAGGTTCTGAAGCTGTCTAAGGCATTAAGAGATCTGATTATAGCCTTCCCATAATGTCCTTTTAAAATAAAATGCATGGCATTTTCACGGTGACATAATGTTCTTTTGGCTCAGAAGAGACAGTGTGTCTAGAAGTTTTCGACCGGCTTGGCCTTCCCATATTACAAAGGGAGCACGTCCATCTATCTGTCCATCCATCTATCTTTCCATCCATCCATCCATCCATCACCATTTCACAGTCTCTATACAGCCAAACCCCTTGCAATTTTTATTGTCTTTATCCCACAACTTTCCTACAGAAGCTGTAGCAAAAATGCTATTATTACAGATGGGGTGTTAAGGGGAAGAAACAAGAAACCAGGGGACTTGCCCAGAGTCACAGGTGGTCCCAAACCCACCTGGTTTACTGCGGGCTTCCCAGTTACAGGGTCTCCTCTTTTCCATAATCATTCCAGTCCAGGTGAAGGGACACATGGAGCATGGAAAAGAGATTTTCAATCTGCAAAACAGGAGCTGATAACTCGTTCAGCTCTCATCATTGCTTCACATCTGTGTAGCAGTGACTAGTAGTATAGAATCAGAAAGTTCCAGACTAAGTCTAGATCTGAACTTTTCAGAAGTTCAGGACCTTGCTGGACCTTGTCTTTTGTTGTGCTCTTTATTAATTACCTGCCATCTCTCTTCTGCACCTCCTGTTTTTCTAATTCAAACTGTGTTCACTGCAGGCATTAGAAACCTCCCAGGGATGCTGTACTATCTGCTGTATCTACCAGGACTGAAAAACTGGGCAATATTTGCATTGTACCAATGCTTATAGGGCCCAGCTGGGACCAGGCACCTTTTCTGTTGGTTTGCAGCAGAACCAGCTCCAGCTGTGACATTCTGGCAGCATGAATGGGGACAACAAGGTCAAAGTCACACAGCAGGTGAGTGTCTGGGACAGATCCTGGGTGTCTCGGCTCCAAATCCTGTGCCCTATCCATTGGTCCCCGCTCTTTCTCAAGAGGCTGCGGTGACATGCATTGGAAAACACACAATAAACAAGCACCTCTAATAAAGACTAATAAAGACTTCCACTCTCAAGATCGGCAGAACAACTTTGCAGGACTTAATTTCCCTCCTGCCTGCTCCCCAGACAAGTCGTGAGGGTAAAGGATCTTTATCTAAGTCAAAGCTGCCCCAGTGTTAGGTGCAAAACCATCGCGAAACCAGCTGCTGCTACCACGCCGCCAGCCAAGACTCTCATTTGTTTTGGCTAGCGCCGAAGAATCAGCTTAGGCATCTTTGAGAACAAAATGGTGCGTGGAACTGGTCCAAGCTGCAAAAGATAAGAAGCAATAAGAGTCGCAACAGATTATTTGTCTGGGAAAACAGAAGGAGAATTCTATCGAACAAACCGAGAGGATCCTGGTCCGGTCCTGCGAACAGATGATAGCCTCTCGGGCTGCACAACAGGTGCTAAGCTGCAGCTATTTCTGGCGAATAACAAATTGCTGCTGCCGAAAAGGAATGACAGAGGAAAGCGATTTCTGCACAACTGTTGTGAAGAGGAAGGCTCTTCAGCTTCATAGCAACGCCCGCAGCCACCGCGGCAGAGCCGGCAGGGACGCATGGAAGGATCCGGCCAGAATAAACAGAAGCAACAACGGCTTAAACCAGCTCATTTGCTCTCCTGTGATGTTAGAGATGGAGATTTGGTTGAAGATTAGCCAGCAGCCTTCCCTAACTGATTTTCAGCAAGGCAATTCACCTCCCTGAAAGTGGATCAAGGATAAATCTTCCCACCTCCTCATGCATTTCAGATATATTGGGCCCATTTTCTCCATGTCCTTTTCACAGGAGGGGAGGAGAGAAGGGAATATGGGTGAGAGCGTGTGTACCAAAAGGGATCTAACCAAACAGATCCGAAAGAAAGAATAATTGGGAATGCAGTAATGAAACATAAGCTTAATAAGCAATGGGTAAAGACCGGCATTAATTCTAGGATTAGGTTCTCACCTGATGTACCCCAGACTTGCCAAAACAGCCTTAAAGAACCTAAAGTAATTTTTATTACATGAGGATCTAGCTGCCACCCTTAGTCACACGTAAATTTAACAGTACTCAAAAGTACTGGTTTCCTTTTTAAGAAAGTATTTTTTAAATATTGAGATTTAACACCACTTTCATTACAAGCCAGGCAATAATCTTCCCAAGTTCCCTTTCATTCAAACCCAACCGCGAAACGAAACCCAGAGAGGAGATTCTGAACACGCACCAAACAACACCCACCTCCAGCCTAAACAACTGAACTTGCACATATCTCGTGCTAAAAAAAGGAGCACACGATAGCGGTATCTGAAGGGATGTCACAACACAACCCCGTGTGTACAGTCCTCACAGCCGAAGGTTTCTGGAGGGAAAACAGTACCGGGCACAGGCCAAGTGAAGCCAAATCCAAACCTCTGCAAGGAAACCACGCAGACAACTGGGCTCGGTTCACCCCCAGCCTGGTTTACAGTAAGAATTTCAGTCCTGTGTGATTTCACATGCATTCATTCTTGCACTGGTCCAGAGAAAGGGTCTGTGTGCGTGAAAATCTGTTCTTTTGTATTTTGTCTTGTTCTTTGGCTCCATGAGATGACCCAATAGAAGACACTGCTCCTCCCTAGGAGCCCCGACCCCCTTCGCAGTGTACAGCACCTTTTAAAATTCAGGATGTTAAAGTCTTTATGACAAAGACATCTCTGCAACCAGAGGGATTTTTAATCTCACTTGATTTACAAGCATTTCATTGCATTTGAGTATAACATATTTTAATAGCATGGTGGAAATTGCAGCAGGGGCTAATTAGAGCAACTAAGTTAGTTAGATTTCTGTGCATTTGGAAAGCAAGCAGCGTCCTTTTAATTGGATAATCAAAATGGATCGCCCTGCCTCACAGAGTTTCTCTGTAGACACCAGGAGTAGTTCTGCGTGTAGTCTAAATGGACATAACTCTGTTGGAGTTAATGGGACGAAGATTATTTATCCCTGTGACTCTGCAGCCCATAATTAGGGTTAGATCCTGCAAAGTGCTGGGCACCTTCACTTCCCACATAAGTAGCAGGAGGTCTGAGGGACTCGAAACCTGGTAGGACGGATCCCCGAGGATAAGTCCTCTGCTTTCACTGCCATGTTATTAGTAGATGCTCAACTTGCCAGCAAGACCCACTCTTTGGGATTTTTAACACTCACGGTCATGGTCTTAAACTAAATTGCAAACCGCTTGGCCTCAACTGAATTTGACTTGCTTTGAAACCATCAGGCTGGTTTGAATTTTTCTCAGCTTGCAGTCATAGCCTACAACTAATCTGAAACATATTGTGAGGGTCAACAAACCTGTCCCTGGCTCTCGTCATTTCCCAAGGTACGTTCCTCACTCTCAGACCCAGTTGGTCATCTTGAATCTACTCTCATCCTTGGTTCCTACTACGGTCAAAGAAGAGAAACAGCCATATTTAGGGTACAACTCATCTGACCTATTTTGCACACGCACTTCAGGATAAGGTGAATCACATCCTACAAGTAGCATTTATTTCCTCTGCAGAGCACTGGCCAGTCTAGACAATTAGCTCAGATGCAGAGTTTACTTGTTCAAGTTCTGCCCTGGTCTCTCGTACCGGGCGACCTCCAAGTGACAGGGGTCTCACCAACAGGCACCTCGGCTTTATGCTTTAACCCAGAAAACCACCACTTGGCTGCTCCACACTATGCACCCAGTTGTTACAGCCACAGGCTACAAGCCCTGCCACATCCACTCACTCCCGCGAGCATCCACACAATGAGAACGGAGCAGCAAACACAGAGAAAATTAGATGTCAGCATGCGCTGATTGTAAGTCCCAACCGACACTGTTCTGTATCAACATGGGATGATGAATGTGTCATATCCAATGATAGAAGGATATTTCAAGCCGGCTATGTCGGTGAGGTTTTCTTGCACGTACACTCCTGCTCAAGGGATTGACCAAACACCCCTCCTGCCCTCTGCCCCGTCCACCTGCCCGAGCCTCGGTGGCCCTGATTCTATTCTCATGCGTATTAAGTGAATTATCTGACTTCCAACAGTCAGTTGGTTTAAGGCAAATAAGCAGAGGGAAGATTATACCTGCTTTCTGCAGAAGCACTTCTTCAGGGCTTCCCTACCTTATCACCCTAACTAGAAAACATTCTACCTGGGCTCAAGCAAAAGCTGGGGGAGCATCTTTAATCCTCTTTGCAACATCCACAGAAGGATTTCATTTGATTTTCCAGGCTTCTTTGCCTTCCTCATGCAAGGGTAGCTGATATCATCTAGCACAAAGCACAACAACAGCCATTAAAAATGCTTATTAGTCTGGAGATGCTTTCTTAATAGGAAACACACATGCCGCACTCTGGGAGTTCAACGGTTTTTAATAGACTTCAAGGTAAATGCCACTGTGACCCTTATTTTTAAGGAGGGAGGGAACGAGCGGAATATGTTTCTTGGGCTGAGATTTTGCCCTTAGGCAGAGCCTTGGGCAAGAGGTGGAGCGGCTCCAGCTCCCCCCCGCTCCTCCCCCAGGAGGGACCCTGTCTCTGAACCCTCCTCTGAGGATCAGCTCCTCCACAGCCGCTCCTTTCTGCTGGAGGGGAGGAAGAGGCATTAGCACTTCAGCATCCTTCCTCCCGGCACCCAGCTGGTGCAGAGGAGCAGAGCCATGGCTCAGCATACTGACAGCCCTCTCCTCCCTCTGCCCACCCTCTCCCTGCTTCCTCTCTGCCGCAGGCCTTTGCAGAAGGGGGAGTGTAGAGAAAGGGAGCTGGGGGTCCTGGGGACAGCAGGGTGACCATGAGCCAGCACTGGGCCCTTGTGGCCAGGAAGCCAGTGGTACCTGGGGTGGGTTAGAAGGGGGTGGTCAGTAGGTCAGAGAGGTTCTCCTGCCCCTCTGCTCTGCCCTGGGGAGACCACACCTGGAATCTTGTGTCCAGCTGTGGCCCCTCAGTTCCAGCAGGACAGGGAACTGCTGCAGAGAGTCCAGCGCAGCCACCAAGATGCTGCAGGGAGTGGAGCATCTCCCGTGTGAGGAAAGGCTGAGGGAGCTGGGGCTCTGGAGCTGGACAAGAGGAGACTGAGGGGGGACTCATTGCTGGGGATCAAGATGGAAAGGGGCAGTGTCAGGAGGATGGAGCCAGGCTCTTCTGGTGACAACCAGGGACAGGACAAGGGGCAATGGGTGCAAACTGGAACACAGGAGGTTCCACTGAAAGAGGAGAAGAAACTTGTTGGGGTGAGGGTGGCAGAGCCTGGCCCAGGCTGCCCAGGGGGGTTGTGGAGTCTCCTTCTCTGCAGACATTCCAACCCCCTGGACACCTTCCTGTGTAACCTCATCTGGGTGTTCCTGCTCCATGGGGGATTGCACTGGATGAGCTTTCCAGGGCCCTTCAACCCCTCACATTCTGGGGTTCTGTGAAGTGGGGTGCCCTTCAAGGTGACCCTGACGATCCTCAGATGAGCAAGGAACGTGCAACTTCTCGAATGGTGGCATTAAGGCTGATGGCAAGTCCTGCCTTGACGCTCTCTGTGACTGGCCAAATACCCCTTCTAGAGCAAGAGATACTAAAAACTGCTGCCTTGGGGAAGGGTAAAACCGTACACACCAACCTTCAGCAGACTGAAGTGTTTCCGTGTGATGTGGGACTACACACTAACATTTAGCGGTAACACTGGTACTTAACATGTTTAAGGGTTTTCTTTATTTACCTTGCCTTCTCCCACACCTGAACCTGGTGTTTAAAAGCAGATCCTGAGGCTTTCTGAATGCAAATAGTATCATCACTGTACCCATTGCAGAATAAGGACACAGGGGACCTGAGGGCTACTTGACCTGATAGAGGGACTCTGAATCCATATCATGTCCACCTTTTTCAGTTCTTCAGCATACCGAATAAAGATATTCCCCTTCCTTACAAGCCCATTTCACTAACTATTGTATTTGCCCTCGCAGAGAATGTTTAACGCCTATCTGATGTTTGCATTGGGGTTTGTTGTTGGTTTTGCTCCTTTCATCACCTTATAAAGGCCACGTGATGATTGCGTGATGTTGAGACTTTTGACAGATGTAGCATATGTGCAACAATATTTATCATTTATTTAGCATGCTGGCTACAGCGGCTGGCAAGACGCTGCCATGCCTGACTTAAAGCTGCTGGCATTTCCAGTCGATAAAATCCCATCGTGCAGGGGGTTAAGAACTCAGGCATTTCAAATCGCATCAGGCTGAATCATGATTCAAATCGGAAAAGCCACTTTTTGGTTCACTACGGGCTGGCAAAGTGGGGATAGGGGGAGGGTCAGGAGGAGCAGGGATGGATGGCAGGTCACGAATACGTTCCTCTTTATGAACAGATGACCAGGCTAACGCTGTATAGCTGGTTTTAAATAATTGGGGGAGAGGGAGGTTCTGCACAATTCAGATGTAGCTCTCAGGTGTTTCACGGTGGGATTTCCAAAGGCGCTCGTAGCCTGGTCTAAGCTCCTCGCCGCTACAGACAGTTTTGGTGGAAGCAGACATAAGCCAGTCGTCATCTGCTTTGAAAATCCCACTGCAAAGTGTCTGACAGTCGCATTTTAAGGACCACATGCCTGCCAGACACAGAAAGCCTCCCGCTACGTACCGAGGTCCTGCCGCTCCCGAGAACACAGAGGAACGTCTGTGCTGACCTATGCTGACAGCAAGATACAGCGAGAGCGAAACAGCCAGAGCCTCGGGTTGGGCTCGGGAGCTCAGCATCCAAATCCTTTGTGCCGTCTCAATGCCTGTCAGGTGTGACAAACAAATCTACGAATGCTACAGCCCCATATTTAGTGCTGGAAGGGTTAGCTCGGTGCAAACAAGCTTCTTTATGCCGTACTTACAAAAGCAAGATATAGCTTATGGGTTTAGTGATCATTTCAAGATTTTTTGTTGTTTTATATATAAAAAAAACACATAAAAAAACAACGATGGACTAACAGTTTACCCTGAACCTGACTTGCCCAAAGAGCAATAAGAAGAGTCCTTTAAGCTCTGCCCAGCTCGGGCTCTCTCTGTTCTCATGGAGCAGCAACATACCACACATTTCATAATTAGGGCGAGAGTGAGAGATAAGGCCATCGGTCTGTGCACATGAAAGGAATGTGCTGGGTGTGGGGAGATGGTGCTGAAAGGAAGAAGAGTTTCTATGGGCTGGAAAAGGCTCTGGGAGAGCAGGGCTGTGCAAGGGGGAGCTGCCCGTGTCCGTGGCAAAGCGCACGTGTGTGAGCAAAACGTGCAGTTTCCCCCCAAGTCCTGCCTTGCAAGGGTTTAAGAAGAGGCTGGTAAAAACACCTAAGCTCAGATCCCTCCTTATTACATAGAAATACACACATTTGCAAGGGAGGTTTGGCATCCAGGCAAAAGAAACCTGTTCTGACCGCAGGTGCTGCAAAGCCGCTGGTTCGGGGCGAAGGGAGCGGGGTGTCTTTTCCCTTGGACCGTTTTGCACAAATCCACCTCAGAGGAACATTTAGCAAGGCCCATTCTGCATTTTGGAGGGCTTTTGTGTGCGTTTGTTTTGAATAGCCTCGGTTTTGGCATCGGAGTGTAGGAAAACGCACATTTTCACAAGCTTCCAGAGCAAAGAGAGACCCCGGAGCTGAGCACAAAAGCACAGAGGTAGAAAACATCATTATTTGCTGAATAAAAGCCAGGAAATACGAAATTGCGGCAACATACAGAACCCACAAGTTCTGATATTTCATCTGGTCTCTGCCACTGACGAATTACCCGACCTTTGGCAAGTCACTTGATTTCTTTGTGCAAGTCGTGCTCCTCAGACCTTGGGTTTGTTTCCTCTGTTAAAACTCTGGGCTCTGAACCCCCTGCACTTCTGACCCTTCTGGGGACTTACAGCTGCTTCTAAAACCATCAATAAACGCCCCTACTCGATATTTCACTTTCAGCCCGTAACACCCACTGACCAAACGGGAGACTGAGACGCATCTGAATACTGGAGCCTGATATTAACCATGCTAATATTCCTAGGTGTTAGTAAACACATATTAACTATGAGCTTTAAAACCTCCCCGTGTGCTTCTTTTGTCTTGTTTTTAATATTAAAACTCAGGTCTTATACAAACGGTATTTTCTGCTGTGCCCAGAGCATCAGGTGCGGGAGCAGCAAGGAGCTCCTTTGTCTCAGATAAAAGAAAGTATCGTGATTTACTCCAGCGCAGCATCCGCGGCTTTGTTCAAAAGAGCCTCGTGGAGATTTGTCAGTGATAAACCCCTAAGAAATGCCCTAAAAGTGGTCCGCTGTTCTTTTCTTTTTAATATATATTGAAATGCTATGTTTCTACCTGACAGCCGTTCTTCTGGGGGTTTCTCCTCTGGCGATGCAATAGTGGGAGCAATACTTAAGCAGCAGGCGAACTACAAAGGCGCTTGTACCAAAGCCGCACATTTTACTAACAAAAGCAGCACATGAACCCTCTACATAAATGGTGTGGAGCATTTTCCTAAAATCAATCAGGCTCTATTATTCGGTTTAAGCCCGATCTCATTGTCTACTTCTTCCTCCGGAGGCCGATTTCTGCCAGGTAGAAAATTAAGTTTCCTTTACTTTTCTTCCCTACACAATTTTTCAGTGTTTCGGCACCGTTGTTCGGTGTGGGAAACCGACTTCCTGTCTCAATAAACAAGTGCACACAAGGCTTTTCTGGACACATAATGGGGTCTCTTTTTATTCTTCTTTTTTTTTTTTTTTTTTTGATTTTATACAAAAAATCATTCCACACTTAACACATCAATGAAGCCACTTAAGCTCTACTGCATCTGAATTAAAGGGGGAATTGTGTGATCAAAGAGTGTGAAGGAACCACACATGGAGTTCTTCAGACACTTTACTTTTGTTACATTTGATACATAACAAACCCAATAAATACGCTTATCCCAGCAGCCTGTTTCATTATCTCATATACTTATGTTTAAGAGCATTTCCTTTAAGAGCTTTTCTTTCTCCTTTGTTTTACAGCATCGTAGCTTTGGGGCAGTTTATTTCAAAATAAGATGCTGAAAAGATAGATAAAAGCAAAATTTTTTCTGGGTATGTCCATATGAGACAAAAAAACACCCTTATTCCCCATCCATTGTATGGCAGAATAGATGCATGTGCAATAACCTCAGAAAGGGGTTATTAGAGACAAGACTTGCACAGGACACAGGGAAGGAAACTGTCCTAAAATGCTTTGCAATAACTATCTGCATATTCATATTCTACATTATAGATCAAATTGCTTAGAAAAAGAGAGATTTCAGGAACCTTCCCCGTTCTGGGAATAATTACAAATTTGCAGCTAACAGCAATTTTTCCAGAAATTTCTGTTGGGAACTGTGCATGCTCAGAATGATACATAATTCAGCCTATTGCAAATAACCATCGTAAAGCATCCAGCAGCCCCTCAAAATAACTTATTTGGAAGTCAATGACAGGTGCTTTTAGCAGAGTTGTTCATTAAAAGGCAATTTAAATGTAGTTTTTAAAATTGCCTTTGTACAGTTCTAGTTTTCCTGTCTTCCCTTTGCTTTCCCCGACAGAAACGCTTGAGACAAGATCTTATATCCCCGGAAATACCGAGATCAGAACCTGTTTTGGTAAACCTGCTTTCTGCCACGCAAGATTGGTTTCTTTCTGTTCTAAAACTGGATGAGAAATGCCCCAAAATCACCGATTGAATTGAATACAACTAAACGCTTCTCACAGACTCGTGTGCAGCGAAGGCGGTGGAGAAAAAGCACCTGAACTACCAGGAAAACAATGTATTTTCTGCTCTGTTTAGTTCCCGTCATTAAATATCGCGCTTTCGTAATGAGCGCGGCCTGGTTGTAGTTCCCTTTGTGTTTATCTCTTGTCGCTTCCCGAATCAAAACAACTCAACACAACAACCCCCTGCCAAGAAGACGGGATCTCGACTTCTATGTAGGACACGTCTCCATGTCCTGACTCCAGCTGAGCTCCCGCCACCATCGCTACATACTCACAGTATTTGACCCTGTGTCCCTCAGCCACCATCTATAAATCCCTTTGACGGCTCAGGGACATCCAGCTCTCCATTAACAAGATTTTTCCTGCCACCACGTTCTTACCACAAATCTAAAAACATTTTTAAAGTGTCTCCCACGAAATCACGGCAACCTGCGACAACACCAATTTTCATTAAAAGGGGCTGGAAAGAATGAAGATACCTTCTCGTGGTTGAAGAGGAAGACCTTGTAGAAGGCAACCCATAGACAACCGACAATTTCAAAAGCTATAAGGTAATCGGGATAAATCCCACGTGTTACTTTCCTGATCTTGTTGTTTTAAGACTCACGGTGTTGGGCACTTGACACTTGAGTCCTGAATGCTTCAGTTAGCAATACTGCACCAACACGTCATTGCTACGATGTGTAATAAGAAAAGGAAGATCAAAACCAGCAGCCTGGCTGATACTAAAGAGTAATGTTAAAATGTCAACCGAAACAGCCATGGTCACCCTTTGTTTGTGAAACATTTATTTATAGTAGTGGTCTCCACACAGACATGAAATTTTCAGCGTTTTTCTATGCAAATCAATATGCTGGTCATTCAATCGAAATTGAAGAGTTATTGAGCATCCAGCAGCTGGGGGGCAAAAGCCTGCTCTAACTCCTCCAAGCTCCCGCACCCCGTTTATTGGTGGTGTGAAATGTCTGGCCTATGGACATCCATGTTATCAAGTCTAAAATGACCTGGTTGAAACAAATAGGAAGAACAGAATAACATTAAAGGCATTTTTTTTAAATAATCTCAGGATTTTCCACAATCGAAATCCTCATCCAATTTGGACTTTTGTCTCATTTTTTAAACAGGAGCTTTCTAAAGGCGACCGTACCGGGTGTGGTAAAGCGGCAGTAGTGGTTTTAATCACCTTTTGCCTCTGGAAAGACATGCGTTGGGGGACACTAATAGAAGAATAATCAGATATCAGCTTTTAAACCAGTCTGATTCCAAGAATTTGAGGGAAAAGGTGGCAAGGCCATAAAATCTGGCTGAGGTCCTCGCCAAAAGACTTAAATGATAATGAAACAAAGCAGCGTTTAGTTTTTTTACAGATTAAATTGAGAGAAGAGGCTGCAAAGACCCACTGCTGAGGATATTTAGTCCGGCAATACACTGCACCGAATGATTAAACCGATTCCCCATTCGGAAATATATAATCTCGATCTAAATTGCGAAGCAAATTTCAAAAAGAAGTGCATGTTTGAATGGGGCTATTTGGTGTGCCCTGCTGTAAGATATCAGGTTTCCCTGGTTGTATTAATTCAATTAAAAACTGCTCTGGGAGAAATGTGAAAAAATTAGAAAACCCATCGTATCCATATGTAAACTAAGGCATTTCTATGGATTTAACAAAACAAAACCAAAAAATGGTACCACGTGGACAGAGAGGATCCTCCATTGGTTTTGATGTGAGATGGGAAAATTGTTTAAAGATTCATTTCAGCTTTTCAAGCTGCTTCTGACAGTATAAAGGTATCTGCAGAGCTTCAGAACTGTGGATTTGCTATTCACAACTCACAATGGAGCGTTCAAGTCCATAAGGCCAAAATCCTCAATTATGAGCTGTAGGTATCACTTCTTATGCAGGAAAATGTACCGCTATAATGAAGAATTACTGAAGAAGCTCCTTTCGCTAACACTTTGTACCTTCAGATGGGTAGTTCTAGGTGGATCACTTGCCAATGAAGTACGTGCAGAAAACAACCTGGTTTTGATGCTTGATGGCACCTCGGTGTCTGCTGAGCAGAAAGGGAATTCCAGCAGCTGCTTTACCCTCTTTTACTCTAATATAGGAAAACCAGGAAAACCCTCCCCATCAGCCTCAACCATCATGAAAAGTAGAACTTCCAGCCACACGGAAAGTCAGATCCAGGGTTAATACATTGCCATGAACCAGAAGTCAGCGCAGTCCTTAGGGGGTGGACAACTGTCCCCTTCCACCAATGCAAAACTATATTCTGTACCAGCTGTTAGCTCCTCCAAGCATGACGTACCCATCAGACCAAGGCCGTCACGTTGGAGACTAAAATGATCAGTGAGAAACACTAGAAGTAGATATAAAATTAGTATTTCTGGCTGGGTGCAAATAATCCCAACAAGATCCTGGGTTGCCCAACAAACGACCTTGCTCAGATGGTACCTCTGGGTTATTTGCATAGAAGCTGCTATCACTGTCTTGTCCTGCATACATGTCCCTCAGCTCTCCAACTACACCTTTCGTTCCATTTTAACTAATTAGGGGGATAAAAAAATTAGAGTGTTACGTTTCGGTGCCGACATCTGAAATAGCACTTAGAAAAGCTGGCGTGTGAATCCTTTCCTCAGATCTAGACCTTAACCTTCAGCAAAGCCACTCGATTAGCAATTATACATGCAAAAGCATTATAGAAATGTATACGTTTTACATACATGTCCCGCAACCGCCCCTCGCTTTCAGAGAAGCATCAGCCACTGATGATGATTTGTAGCACAGGATGTAACTCATCATGAGTCAAAGTGAGAATCGGAGCCATAATATTTTAATTTCGGACGTATTCAGAGGTGGGAGGGTCACTGTGTTCCTCCTGGGCTTTAGATAAGCACGCACTGTGCCGCCGTTTCGCTCTAATCGCAACATTCCTCACATTTTCGCTGCAGTAGGAGGAAAGAAAGAGAGAAGGAAAAGAAAGGAAAGAGAGAGAAAGAGTTGGGTTTACAGGAGGTGTTTTATGGTGTCGATACCCAAAGGCTGGATTCAATAAAACCTCCATCTGGCTCTCACACAGAGCAACCTCCTGTAAGACCTTGCAAAGGCAATTTTGGGGGTTTGTGAGCGTTTGCATGGGTTGCCCTCCCTCCACAGCTTTTTATTGAGTTAGACCTATAGAAAGAAGCATCTCTCAGATTTATTTTGGAGAATAAGGGTGACTTCAAATCCAGAGGATGCGCTTGTAAAAGCTGGTTTTGGATAATCACATCGCCATTCACCCAACTGAAACTTCAGCCAAGAACTCTTTTTATGGTGGCTAAATCAGAACATTTGGTTAAAGATGCTCAGAAATACACAAAGCTGTGTCCCGCTGCCCTTATTTTCTGATCTCTCATATACTCAGGGCTATACGCACGAAATAAGAGCCCGGGAAGACAGCGAGATAAATGATACAGACATCAATAGACAGAACCAATTAATGAGATAGATCTGATGGACGTTTACTCCTCACTCAAGTAAAACAAATAGCAACTCCCAGGGACTCGGTTTTTTCTTTGTATTGTGGGATTTGATCAATAAGTCTTGGCTAAAATGCTCTAAAAAAATAAATCAAGCACAATTTTAATTTTTAAGTTAATCCCTTCTATGTTAGTTCCCATAGAGCCTTTTCTGCTCCTGAAAGTTCATTTTATAGCTGGCGTTTGGGCTCCCATTTTGTTTCGCAGCAAAGACACACAGACAATAACAGAAAAACCTATTCCTTTCTTAAGAGATAACACTCGTGTCTTGTTACAGCATTTTCAAGGCTGTAAATCAACTTGAAAAGCTAATTTAAGGATATTCACTTGCACTATTCAGGGCTGTATAAACACTCCGAATCCCAATTTTTCATAAAGACGTACGGGAGCATTTAAAAGGGATTTAAAGAGCCATTTTGCAGTTAAGAAGATCGAGATCTCGCGTTTTATTTTTCTTCGACGAGATTATCATGTAATATTAATACGGGGGGTAGGGGGGGGGAATATTTCCAGTGCCTCTATGTATTTATGAGGTCCTGAGGGAGAGCAGAATTCCTTTAGCCGAGAGAAATGGCAAGAATAAGACATTGAAACATCAAATCCACCCCAGAACTCGCTCATACGCCGCGATTTCTGCCCAAGCGCCGCGGTGTTGGTTTTCACTGTATCTGCTGGTTTAATTGTTTCTGCCTGTTCATTTCTTTGTCCGCTCCAACCGCTCGCCTAAGGGAGGTTTAAGAAATCAAAAGGTAGGGCCGAGGCCGCACAGGAAATGAACGCTGGTTATTAAAGTAAAAAGTTCAGAAGTGGCTCGAGGAACTGGAGCATTAGGACGCGGTTTAAGTGCCATCTCCCCCTCTCCCTGCTCTTTTTGCCGCCGCGAATGAAACAACCCAAATCCACGTGGGGGTTTGCGAGCGTAAGGATGTGTCGTCGGGAGCCTTTCCCCGCTTCTATTTTGGGTGCAAAGTCCCCAAGTTCAGAGCTGCTCAGCAGCGGGTACAATTCCAGGCACACGCTCCATGAAAATAAACAGAGCTGGCATCAGAATCTATGCGAGGAATTTCCCCCCCCTGCTTTGCTAAGTGCGCTCTATCTTTTCTCCTCCGCTATCTCTCCTTTGCCTCTGATCTCCAGGACAAAAGATTCAACAATCGGAGATCCGAACCCCGAGCGAGGAGGATATGTACTTAAAATGCCACATGGCCAATAAAAGCTATTTTACAACGTATCTCACCTTTAACAAGCAAATCGACCGACGTGAGCAAAAACTGACCCAAAACCCTTTCATAAAATAGCCGGGGAAAAAACAACCCACCCAGCCTTCAGTTACAGCCTGACAATTATCACAAAAATACTCCGATTTAAAAACAAAAATCACAATACTGGGAGTTTCAGTGCAGAAATGTCCTCACCAAGCGAAAGCTACGAGGCCATAGATTTCAGAAATTAATTTGGGTTGATTCAAATGGCAAAGATGAGGTAGGCAAAATAACAAGCAATTACCTTTTCCTGCCTTTGAAGAACAATGAATTTGGGACTGGTCCAACTTCAGAGAGACCGATTGCAGATTCTATGCTCAGACAAACCTCTTACCTTACTAATACATATATATGTGCACACACATGCTATAGATGTACTTCTTCTTGACATACACTTACCTGTATTCCATAACACTCCACACTTGAAGGATTAAAGATAAAATTCAATTATTTATTACATACCCTACTAATTATTTTTGCAGCTCTATAGAGAGAGCAGGAAAGCTAACCAACACAAGCCATAATTAAGCAGAAAGGCAGCATTTGTGTGGTCACTTGGCCAATCCAACATGCAAAACGTTTATCGTTTAACCGCTTCCTTTACATTGTGCATCAGGGTGGAAGGGTTTAAAAGCAAAGCAGAATTACGAATTTGACTTAAAGATATTTTTGGGGGAGGAAATATCTATTTTTAAGAGTATTGACAATCGCTTTAGTGGATAATAAGCAACGTTAAGTAAAACATGTAGCTAAATAGGCATTAAAGGCCTTTTACATACTTGGAAGAAAAGAAAACAGTTTTTTCTTTATTTCCTCCTTCTTTTTTTAATGCTGCAGACTGCAGGCATTTTGGTCTATCTCTGTCAAGTGCAATTCTTTCTTGATGAATGACAAGGTACGATAATAGGCTGCCGTTACCAGGGCAACCAGACAGCAGAGCTGTGTGCCTTGAATTTTGTCATCTGAAAATGAAACCAGAAGCAAAAGAAAAGCTGAGAATCTAGCGACAGATTAACTCAGGGGGGGAACCGGGGGGAGGAAGAAGGAGAGAGCAAGGCTGCATTGCAAGCAATTAAAATTACTGTAATATACGGGATATGTGTATCTGTGTGTGCCTGTATCGCAATGTCAGATAGCGCTTATCAATATCAATGTTTCTGCCCCACACTCTCTTTGTTCCACAAAAATACATAAAATAAATTTAAAAGCACCTTTCAGAGAGGCACGTCCACCTTCCTCAGCAGCTCCACACCCAGTTCCTCCCAGTTCCACTGGGTACCTAATGGGCTGCAGCCCCTTAACGAGGTTTATGTGGAGCAGCTGGCATGGACCTTGCCATGCATGGAGTTGTTCAACCCAACTAAGACCCTCTCAACTCAAGGATTAACCTGATGCCTTCACTTAGGGCTGGAAAGTCTCTGCGAAATTCTCCTGGGTCAGACCCAACCACACAGGGACCAATTTTGCTTCACAGACACGAGGTTGGGGACGTTCAACAAAAGGCTGAAGAGGAGCCAGTTGCCAAACTCCAACCTGCGCTCAACTATTCGAGTGTCTGGCTCTGGGTTTAGTTTAGACTTGGACCTTCTGCAGATGAGCTAGAACTGTAGTAGTCTGTCTTCTCCTTTGTAGCCCAAAATTTGAATAAAATCAAACCAAAAGAAGTGTTGGGTTTAGAAAAAAGACCTAACCTGCAAAAATCAAACTCCTGATGCGCAATATAACATAACCACCGGCCTTCATAAACACAAATAATATTCATAGCTGAGAAAAAACTGCCTGCTCAAGCCGTATCAACTAAACCTGTAGCACATTTCCTCAGCAATGTAACCTGAAACATCATAATATTCGCATTTCAGAGCCACCATCTTCCATACCCTTCATAGATGTTTACAGACGTCTTCTCTCACCAACCTCTCGGTTAGCAAATAAAACCTCGCTCCTACCGTCTTGTAGAAGAATTGTTGATAAAATAAACCTTTGGGAATTCCTCTGCTTGTCTCAGGCAAAACTCCCCACAACCCTTGCACAGTGTGGGTGAATGTTTAGGCTCCCAAACCTAAGAAATAGGCATTTCTGCCAAGTTTAAAGGTGAAGAAATGGACACGGAGAAAAGCTGCTTGAGTCAGACCCTTTGAAGTCAATGGGACTCTTTCATTATACTGGTTTTGGACTGAGCTTTAAGAGCCTCCCACAGCACCGTGAAATAGGACTTAGTGCTCCCGGCTCACAACTTCAGGCCTCAATAAACCATATTTCTTCCCAACAAGCTTTCTCCCAACATGCCGATTTAAAATGTAGTTAATTCAATTAAATAAGAATGCAAAGTTAGAAATGTTGCTTAACCAAAATTGCTCCACCTTTGCACAGGAAAATTATACCCTAAATATGTCAGTCATAAAGATGACATGTTCTTGTAATAAAAATTCATAACCTAAGCATGTCTTTACATGGGGGAACCAGTTGCCTGATTTTTAAGGTATCTAAAGGAAGCGATCATCCCTAATGTTTCTCCATAGACACCCAGTATAGTGGATTATAGAAGAATGACTTAATTTTTTGGCATCTTAACTCTCTTTGAATTTTTTTCCATGGAAAAACGAAGTGATCTTTCTCAATATCATCACTTGCATGATTAACTATTTTGCCATAACGAGTCCAGGACATTTCAGTTACACTGATTTATTTTTGCTTGACTAGTATCCTATGACTGCGTCTACACCAGCAGCAGTCTTAGTGGCATCAGCACCTTCTTTCCACGTGGACTAATTAGCTTAATTTTCAGGCAATAATGTTTTTTAAGTACAGTTATGCTAAATTTTGGTGCTGGATTGGCATCGTCTGCATGTTACATATATCAGGAAGCCAACGACCGCTTTTTCAGGATCTATCAGTCTTCATTCAAGCAAGTTGTCGCTACGACAATTACAAACTTGTTTTTGCTGTAACTTGCTTTCCAAACCCTTCATTTGAAAGCTGCTTTATTCCTTCTGTGCATCTTTTCCATCCAGTTTTCAAGAGGTAACAGGAAGCTCCATTAGAACTCGCCTGTTACCAACTGGAGCTGGAAAATGTGAAGGTCTCACCCTTGATCTTGCAGCTCCCAAATTGATTTTGTCCAATGCAAAAAGCAGTATTTCTATTTTTAAATTTCCTGCATTTTCTGTGCTTTTTGCATTCTCCTGTTTCTGCCTTGTGGCAAAGGAAGAAAAGAAGTTCTGCTATATTTGACTCACTAGTTCCCAAAAATCAGGAGATTTGGAGAATACAGTAAAATATATAACTTCTCCTGCTACTGCATGTTGATTCTATTTCTCCTCTATCACATACTATCATAAAGTATAGGTGGCTTTTGCCATATGGGAGATCCCACAGCAGAATGGCAGAACCACAAACCCCCAAATTTGGGAAGTTCTCCCGTAAGCCTTGGGCATTCCTTACACCCGCCTTGGCCACATGGAAAAGCAATCACGCTACAAGAAAATACCTACGTATCAGTCATATTGACTAATTCTAAACCACTTTTCCCAGCTCTGCCTAATACATCTGGACTAGGCAGTGTAGAGTGTAGCCATCATGACTATTTTAAAGATGGAGATTGAATTAAGACCTCTTGAGTTTCAGAGTCATGTCTTAACCGCTAGACCATCCTACTGCTGCTTTATAATCTTCCTTCTGTGTTAGATCAAGCTGAAGCTGAATTATGGCTCTTCTTATCCCTGATAAGCCAAGGAAAGAGCAAGTTGGAATCTACTTGGCCTCACGCATCCATCAGCGACGTGTCAGCCCGTTTCCAGTTGTGGAATCCTCATTAGCGGTGATGATGGAAGAGGCACATGGAAAAGGGTGAGGTTTTCAAACCCCTCCATCGAGCGTGGCTCAACAAATCACCTTGAGATCTGTGCAGCTCAGCAGATTGTTTCTGGAAGTTGTTGAGAGAAAATAAATACGGAAAAAACCGCAATGTCATTGCTAAGAGTCGCTTTTCAGAGCCTGACCACATTTTAAGTATCTGCTAAGTGATGTCCTTTCTCCTACCACGCTGCTCGCCAAAACCAACCTTGTATCAATCCCCTGACAAAGACAAGTTTGACACTGGGATTCCAGACACCAAAATAAATAATGCCACCTACAGCCCTCATGAGTCACAGAATTCATGCGATTTTTGCTTTCAAAAAGAAAACCCAAATAATTCTTACTATAAGAGGCTCAAAGAAGGAAATAACTTAGTTAACCAGGCTTTCCCCTTCGTGAACGATCAAACAAGGAGAGAGAATGATTTATAAATATCCTGGAATACCACAAAGAACACATCTTTATGCACGCAGCGGATTTCATATCTGGACCCAAACCCACCATGCATGGTTTGGGCTCTGGAGAAGCCTGTGGCAAGGTGTGTAGCTTCATTTCCATGGAATGCGGTGGTCCTGCATTCCTGTGCTGCGGATGTGAACCAGCTCCAGCCTGGTTTATATCCTCTAATACGTTAACGTGGCTTCCAGACCACACTCAGCTCAGTTTGGCCAGCACAAGAGGAGCTTCGGTCTCTTTGCACCTGCCTGTGTGGACAAATCCTGCTCTCCTGCTCGCGACTTGTGCGGAGCCAGCTCAGGTCCATCCCTTGGCTCAACAAACATCTCCAGAATTCCTTCCCAAAAACCACCTCAGGACAAACGCAGCATTTTGCAAAGAAGACTGGGGAACAAAGTTCTTTTGGAGGAACCCAATGTTATGTACAAGGCATCTGGATGCTCTGCTTATGGGTACATTAAAACATCTTTAAATGCTGGTATTAAATGAGAGCCTCCCTAGTGCTTCTTACTCAGAGTGCAATTGGCCAATAAATTATTTTGGAAATGGTTTTAGGCTGCTGCAATAATAGTTTTTTGGCAAGCAACAAGGCTCTTAAAAGAACCGCTTTATCATTATGAGAAGATCATAAATGAGAGTTAACTCACAGAGACAGTGGTGCACTGACCATCAGAGGTAATAACAAAATGTGAGCCACTTTTAAATGGACTGTCAAGGAGGAACCTAGGGGATTAAAAAAAAGCTGTGACCAATCCACAGCAGACCAACAAATGCAGGCAAAATATCTTACATCCCGTAGTTCTCTCTCTGACAGATTGTATTGGCACGATATCTTTTTATTTGAGAAGAATTACAGAGAGAACAGTCTTGTGGGGCTCATCTCCAGTAGACTTGGAGAACGACGTACGCTCTTCTCTGCCTCTTTCTTCTATTATTTGCTGGCAATTTCCAAGTTTCAGTTTCAGCCTTCACTTCTCTTGAATAAAATACCCCCAGGTCATTATTCATAAACCCCTAACCACCCTCGCTGTTTTCCCTACAGTGATTGCTTCGTATCATTACCGAAGTACGGACCCAAGAGAAGATGCTGTCTCTGCTTGGTAGAGAAGCACCTGTATTGTTCATATTGATCCCATACGATCACATCGCTGACATAGCTGGTACTACATACACACCTAAAGAATATAGTAGCTGTTAGTCTTCATATGTGATAAGTTACACGCTGCTCTACAACAAATAATTCTCAGATGCCACAGAGAGGTATTGACATAGGATTGAGGGACTCAAGCTGTAGTGACAAAGGAGGCCAAATATTTGGAGTATGACAAGAAACAGCCTAGTCGATGAACTTATCGGTTTTCATAACAGTTGGAGAGTCTCCTACATCTACATTGGCACGTGGGTGTTGGGGTAAGATCGCTGTCACACTTTGATAAGTAGGCCACTCAGTTATGAAAGATTAAGGCCAGAGATGCGGATGCAGCCAAGTGTAAATGAGATCAAAAACCATAGCAAAGCACGAAAAACAAACTTCCTACCAGGAATTGCAACATGAAAGGGCCACAGCAACTTTGAGCTTCAAGGCCAGAGGTTGAAGGCCTTGCTGAAAGCCCTTGGAGGGCCTCTATGCCAAGCTTAGATAGTCCTCACTGAAAACAGACACAAAACCAGGGGTTTCTTCAAGCCAAATAAAGAGAGTCAACTTTGCAGGCTGGGGAAACGCGCTAACAAACTAAGACAAGATACAGCTTTGACATTTCTTGGCATTTTTCTCCCCTAAATATGAAGACCACAAGACTCTTTAGAAAAGCCCAGAGGGTTCTCATCTGTTTGTAGTCGTGTAAACCGCTGCTCATCACAGAGCCTTTCTGGCCAAAGAATTAAGGCTGTTTCCTTCCTGGCCCCGTTTGTTGAATATATTGTCTCCGCTGTTTCACTACGTTAGAACTGGCTGGGACGCCGTGGGACGTGAGAGGTATTGGACTGAATGTAAAATTTAGGGCAAATCATTCAACTTTCCCATGCCTGTAAAATGGGAGGTTTAATAATTATCGTAGTTACCCTACAAACTGTAACACAGCCATTAGATCCACCTCATCTGAACATCTGATGACCTATTGCTCATTACCATGTTGTAACCATGAAGTTTGTGGAAATACAGAAGGTCTGTGCTGATGTTCTGGTCAGAGTGAGCAATAAAGGGAACACTGAAGAGCTGGTTTGGCAATGGTACTTCTCACTTTTCAAATCCCAGCCTCCTTTAATTAACTTTTCTAAAGCATGTGAAGAAAGACGGGTGGAATATTAAGCTCTGTCCATGGATGCTCTGATTGCAGCGGAGCTTCTCTCAAAGGGTATTTCCAGCACCTTCTGCTCATTGCAGCTTCCAGTGGAGGGGGAACAGGGGATGTATCTCCCCTAGAATTCCAACACAACTGCATGTGCTATCACTTCATAACCTGCCTTTAAATGTCCTGTTCAAAATGACAGTTTAATGGCGCCTCATCAGCAACCCTGCACACAACGGGCTAATTCTGCCCATCGCCTTCCCTCGTACAGTTGGGGTCAGAGTTTATAATAGGAGACATACTCCTTGCTGGTTTATTTTCCCCTCTCCCACATTTTTTCTGGTTTCCCGTTTCATTCACATCTTTCTTATCCAGTCACTACCTCTCCTATTATACCTTTGGGAAAACGAGTTAGATATATTCCCCCTTCTTACACCCTATAGCATCACCCGCACTGGGGGGTTCAGCGCTGTCATTGTAACCGCAGCAATAACTTCAGCACAACTAGACGTGGGCTTAAGTGCCACAGCAGCTGAGAGTAGGACATGTAGCTAGGCCTGAACTAGTTAAACTCGGTAATATTTCAGCCAAAAGACGTAGCGTGCGCTCTGCCGTGATGCGGATCTGCGCGCGCATCCAGGTAACTGGGTCAGGCTGATTCCTATTTCCACCCCGCCATTACCTGTCAGCAGTGACACCGGCTCTGGTCGCCCAAGCCGTAACCCCATCACGCCTCCACCAGACCCTGTGATGAACTTCCTGGGCATCCGCGGGCACCATCGCGAGCGGCACGAGTTTGTCCCCATCATTCTACCCAACGCTCTCCCTCCTCCTCTTCTTTCGGGGAGAAATCCTTGACCGGGTGCACCAGATTCCATCAGCAACTCGGCTGATTTACATCAGCTGGGGACCGAACCAGATTATGTTTAGCTTTAGTCCCCTGTTTCAGAAAAAGCAATGTTATGAATAATCCTTTTTATGTTCGTACATCTTGTATAAATATCAGAAACATGTACAAAACCAAGGAGAGGAGGGGATTCCTTAAGGTGGTCCGGGGGAATATTACTCAGAGAAATAAAGGACTGCTTAGGAGAGCTAAAATTGTTTTATCCCATTACTTTTACTTCAGAAAAACTAAATAGAATTCAACCTTTCCAAACCATTACTTTGTGGAAGCATCTTCCTGAGGAACTCATGAGAGCATCAGGGTGTTCGTCCAACTGTCCTAAAAGACGCACTTCTATATTTTACTGCAAAATTCCCCACCGGCCAGGTCTGAAGCCTGAAATAAATGATGATCTGTTCATAGAGTTAATGGACTTACGGGCAGGCCCCATGTGCTCACTATTTAAAGTAAATAAAGGGGCAAAATAAGGAGTAAAATATGTGAGACTGGCAGTGATTTTAAGAAAATCCCCCTAATTTTTAAGAGATCTGTTCAAGCCAACTTTTAAAGACAAAACAGTGCATGCATTGAATTTTCAGTTCAATTACATCATGTCATACTGATTTCATCTGGTTACCGCATGTTATTGGTGGGAATGTAACTTGATGCAGCTCAATGCAGCTTGTGGCACACCGTGATTTATTACAATTGAAATGATAAAGCACCCAGGAATGTTCAGGCAATTGGATTATTCCATTGACTGAATGCTCATTGCTAGAAAAGAGACGTCAGTTTGTGCAATATTAGGTGGACTGACCCATTGTTACCGGAGGGACGGAGAAATCCCCCTTATCACACAATCCCGCTTGACGTTACCTCTGTGTTTTATTCTTAAGTGGTTTGTGTAGATCTGGATGTGATCTGGAGGGTTTTATTCATCAAAGGTGGAACCAAGATCTCAACACGCTTCTCTGGGTCTTCTGCAGGAAAGACAGACTGACCAGCAGGATAAATCAAGTCTAAATATAATGTTTTTCTGCATTTTAAGGACACTCAGGACATGAGTTCTGATTTTGCTACATTTTTCTAAGGACGGGGTGGCAATGATCATCACTGAGGTGCAGGAATTGGACTAGAATTGCCCAGAACACACGCAAGTCTATGGATGCCGAGTTCTTGGTTCACACCATCCCTTACTCTCCTAAACGATCAGCTGGATTCTCCAAGCTGGACCCACAGCTCTAGACAGACAGACGGGAAGTGGGAAAACTGTTCCTTCCTTTTGTTTTACAACTATTTTAAAACAGGCTACACGCCAAAACAAAAATAACCGCGCAACTGGAATAATTCATGAATAACATGGCACAACAACAAAAGGTTGGGCATTGCTGCGGTGGATTCTTTAATTCAGCCAAGGAGGGAAAGTGCTAAAATCAACACAAAGGGATCCCATTAGAGCATTAGGAGATGAAAGACGGGTTCCAATCTGTTGAGTTTACTCAGCTGGGTCTCTTTAGGAGCAACGAATGGTGAGGTGAGGCCTAATTTTCCATTTCTTGTGTTCCTAAACATGGGGTAGGGTCTATGGGTGTGTGGAGGTCACAAAGGGACCTGATGTGTACACCTGGAGAGACGGTAACAACTATTATGGCCCTTATATATCAAATTAATCCATCTCTTTGATGCCCCAATCGGAGAAAGTCTTGTGATGGCTCCAAACAACAAACTCCTCATTTTACACGAAAGCACCAGCGACTTCTGGGAAATAGATTAAATCTAGTTCCAAACTTCCTCTTGATATGGATAAAAAGTGTCTGGGAGAACGGGCTCGACTAATCCCAGCAGGAAGACAACGTCCTGCTGATGCTGCTGATGAGCCCTTGGTTTAGTGCTTTACCATCTGATCTCACTGCCTCTGTGTCAAAATTATTCCTGGTGCAATTCCGACAATAACATTAGACTCAGCTTAAGAAAGGATTTGTCCCATTGCATGTGTGGTTTTTGCATCAACCAAAGCCCAGCTCTTAGGAAGGAGACAAAAGGCTCTGGAGGTTGCAGAGAGAAAAAGGCAAAACTCGGAAATAAACTCATAAAAAGGCATGTTCAAGTGCTCATTAAAAGCATCGTTACTTCTGCATCTCCTCCAGCAGATAAAATATGTTTGGTTTATAGAGGAAGCAAAGATGCATCAACGATGCTGAAGGTTTCAATAATTAATCGCTTAGAGATAGGACACCAGAAAGCCCATTACCTTCGTCTTCTGTTGTAGCAGCAAGCAGGGAAAAGCTGAAATCCATAAGAAAATGTATCCCGACCCAGGCGATATAAAAAGCAGGGGCAGGTGCTGCCCAAATCAGAAGCTCTGTGAACATCCCCCCCACTTATTGCCCCAATCGCAGCTTCCAAATCTCTCTGGGCTGGGCCACGTTGGGATGATTTACCTTAATGTGACCCCCCCCAGTTGCTCCATTGACTCCAGTAGAACTGGAGCTCATGAAACACAAGGGATCCCAGCACCCAGTGTAAGTGAATGCATCATACGGCAAAAAACACACTTTACTTTTCAGGTCCCACTTAGCTAGGGAACGCCAGAACACCTTAGCCAAAAAATAAAGCATATTATTTGCCATATGAAGCATTCACAACCTGGAGCTCAGATGCTGAACGTGTAGATGGAGCCTGTGGGTCCCCAAAACGTGCCTGGACTTCTGAGTGCAGAGAGCAAATCTCCTTTCCCCCAAGACTCAAGCGAAAGAGCAAGCGAATGGTTCCATTTGTGTTGACATTCGCCTAACGTGACCCAATAAATGTAAGAAGTAGCTTTGCTACAATGTAAAATCCTTATGGGTGTAGAAAATATTCAGGCTGCCAAATGTAGCGCGGTCGGCTCCGACCATTCAAAACCGCTTTATGGAGGGGGGTGATGCTGGTTAGGAGACAAAAAGCACTCAGAGCTCCCAAAGGAACAGCTCTATCCCTTCGCTGCTATATCACCCATAGTCGAGGTGGCTTCAAAAAGGCTGTAAAGGAAACATTTTAAAACCAAGGGTGCATCAGGCAAGTGATTGCAGGTGCTGTGATTTACAGCTGTGGTGATGGGCTGGGTCTCAGCGAACTGAAATCCAATTAATCACCAGCTCAGCCATCTCGGGCAAAATGCTGGAGACAAACTTTTTAACCAGTGCTTCCAGTTAAATTGATTTTCAGGGGTGTTTTGTGTAGAATAACAGAACCCCAGGCTTCTGAAAAGCAAGCCCTCTGTATTGAAAGCCAGTCTCCTTTCCCCAGTTCCAGATTTTATATGTATATATATATTATTTTATTCTATTGTTTTTGATATATTTTTGGATAGTTGGGTTGAAAATGAATAGTCTTACTCCATGTTATCAGCCAAAGGAAAGTGTGGAAAGGACACGGTGGTTAAAAGTCTTGAAGACTCGATTCTCTGCCCGTGTGAATAAGGAGCAGGGAGGTTTCCATACCCACCTCACAGAGGGACCTGCGGGAGTTAATTCGGGTCCCTGCAGAAAGCGCCTTGAGGTGCACAAGCGGTAGATCCACTTGCTGTAGGAGTGAGGAACGACTGAATAACGGGGTACGGTCACACGTGAACAAAACAAACTCACCTATCGCTCTGTGTGTTTTAGAACGTTAAGCCCTGTATTGTTTTCCAACAGATACATTCCAACCTGGAGAGGATCAAACACATCACAGAACCACAGAATCCCAGAATGTCAGGGGTTGAAGGGACCTGGAAAGCTCATCCAGGTCAATCCCCCCATGGAGCAGGAACACCCAGATGAGGTTACACAGGAAGGTGTCCAGGCGGGTTTGAATGGTGATATTGAATGCTGATCCCCAGGAATGAGTCCCCCCTCAGTGTCCTCTTGTCCAGCTCCAGAGCCCCAGCTCCCTCAGCCTTTCCTCACACGGGAGATGCTCCACTCCCTCCAGCATCTTGGTGGCTGCGCTGGACTCTCTGCAGCAGTTCCCTGTATCTTTTGGGGGGTTGCAAGCAAATTAGGATATTATTAAAAAAAAAATTAAAATTAAAAATAAAGGGCGGGGGGGGGGATGAAAAAAGAAGGAAAGTGGAGCAGTTTTATTTGCCTTCACAATGCCAGTTTGCGTGGCACAACTCTAAGGAAAAGAACCATTTGGCTGCCTGAGGAATACGGGGACTTTTAGATTCCTATTGAATACTGTTGGCAATTGTACCAAAACGTCATGTGTTTCTGGGTTTTGATCACTATTTTTAACTCTTCTACTCAGATGTTCCAAAAGGAAGTGAATGCTGATGTAAAGACACCACTAATTCAAACCCAGGGTTTCCCTCCTGTTACGTTTCAGCATCTTCCAAAATCCACATTATACCCCAAAACTACACGGGGTATATCAGGTCACATGAAAAAGATCAAAGGTGAATAGGAACTATGCAGAAGTTATACTGTTATTTCTGAGTTACCTTTGTAACGTACGAGAATTACAGATTTTTTCATGAGGTTTTGGTGTATTTTGGCCTTCGACAGGGAGATCTGTTGAATGACCATCTTACCCTGGTGGGTATCTGCGAAAACATGCCGAAAAGAAGATGTGAAGGCAAATTTTGATCAGGCTGCGTGTGAGGAGCCCCCCAACCCTCTTCCCACCATTGTCCCCCCATCCCAGCCCCAAAATAACCCAGTCCCGACCCCTGGGGAACTGGGGACACCCTGGGGGAAAGGGGGGAGCAAATGAGACAAACACACTGGAAGGAATTGATTTACAGATTCACCATTTACTGGATTCCTTGTGAATAACCAAGTATATTCTTTGCAGGTTCAGACATGATACAAACGCACGTGCACAAGAAAACCAAAGCCCACTGATTATCTTTTTGTTCCTGGCCACTTTTTGTCCTTTCTGGAGGAGCTGGAATCCAGGTGAGACTCAGATTTTATCCAGAAATGAGTTCGTACATTGAGAAGACTCTTCCTCAGCTCCTCAGTGTCTGATGTTTCACAGCATTTCTTGCATAATTCAGCTTAAAAAGTGGAGTTAGCAGTCAAGTGAGCAGCGTATAGTGGCCTGTGACCATCAGACATGGCTTCCAGGGACCTGAAGCCACCAGTTCAGCTTCTTGGAGCAGCCAGAGGGAGCTGGTTGGCGACCCAGCTCATCCTCCTCTTTGCCACCAAAGGGCGGCCCCGTGCGTCCCGTCTTCCAAAGGCGTCCAACAAAACACAAAGAGCAGCAGGTTCTGGTCCCAATGTTGGTTGTTTGACATGAGGAGCAAGAAATCAATCCTGCCACAGCTAACCTGCTCGTTTCTCCGGCGCCCAAGGCATCCTTCAACCGTTGATGCTGGACACCACCCCTTACTCAAAGGACTGCATGAGAAGCACAAGGTAAAGCTTATTTTCACCCCTCCCCACTCCCTGCTCCTTAAAGAAAATGTAATTATAGGCAGCGTACCATCAGCCCACTGTTAAAGCGCTGCTGGAGGTGTGCGACTCAGCCCCAAATAAATGGTTCTACAAGTGTCAGACATTTCAGTCCAGGAGATGGGAGATTCATTGACCACAGCGTGGGAAGAGCTGGTAATTAAAACCAATCGCAGCAGTCGCAGCCTTCCGCAGTCACTTTGACTACCGTGCAGATCACAGAATCGTCTTTCAGCATGAAAAAGAGATATTTTTTTAATTAGTTGCAACGCCCTCATGTATCAAACACAGTTGCCAGAACATTTCGTAAACGAGACAAAAAACAGAAGAGAAAAAAAATGCATTACTTGCTCACAGAAGTAACATATTCTTTCATAATTACATCTGGGGGTACACGAGAGGGTCCCCGGGCGTATCAGTTACCTCATTCACAACCTGGAAAGTTCCACAGAGAAGAATGCATACGATTAAGTACAGCAGCCCTGTAAACCAGGAGACATGAATTATTGCTTTGCTAATGATGCTTCCTTGGGCAACACATTTTTTGGTGTCTTTTCCCCCTCATATTCCACTGAATTTCTAGAAATCTGCCTCCATCCCTTCTGAGCAGGCAAAACTCTCTTTCCCTGTCCTAAGGCCATCGCTACGGGATTTTAGGCTGAGCCTATAAGCTCTACCTTACATGCATAACAAATAATTACAAACCATAGCATCTTACCCCACTTGTCTGGGCAGTCCATGGAGTCAATATGCATCATAACTGTAATAGAGGAGTAAAGTCCGGTTCGGGGCCAGAGTAAAAGAACCAGCGCTGTATCTATGTCCCCTTCAATTATTTGAAGGGTGAGCTGCACGCTGACCTTTTACTCCAAACAGGAGATGTTTAAGTGACTGGCAGAGTCAAATTTTCAGGCATTCCTTTGTCTGGCAGAGGAAAAAGTAACCTTGGCTATATCGAATATAGAAGCAGTAAATTACAGTTTGTAAATGCAGCACGTGAACATTTGGATCAAGGGAGTATCATGAGATATTCTGAACAATACAATGAGATATTCTTAGTAATATTTGATGCACCTCATTACTGAGAACGTGCCTAACAGAGTTCTCCAGTAGCAAACGCTAATGTCCGTGTTTCCCTGTATAGGATCTATAGGTTGCCAAGCTGGATTGCACTTGTGAACATGTACAGTCACTGATTGCAGCTAGAAACCTCAAACACCTCGAGGAAAAAGTGTTTGCATGGTGTGATAGTTATAATCCTGCTATTGGAAACCTAAACCAGCTCCACCGATGAGAATGGGGCTCTCCCAGTTTGTGCCACTGGTAAATGAGACGACGCTTTGGCCTTGAAATTAGAGCCCAGACCCTGCCCTGCGCTTCTTCATTTCTAGAAAAGCTGAAAACAGGCAATCTAGGTCCCCAATTAACTCTATAAATAAAGATCTTGGACTCCAGCGTTCATTCACCAACTCCAGATCAAAATGAGTCAGCCTCATCACAATCAACCCAAGAATGGCTCCGAGCTGATAATTTAATCTTTTTCATGGAGCACTTATAATAGATCTGGCTTTTCCGAAGCTATGATCTTTTTTCTCTATCATTGACTAATATTGAAAATTCCGGTTGTACGGATTCACTTCCTCGCCTTGTGCAGAAAATATTATCTGGAGAAACAGCCCAATTAAACGAGCAACTATTTGTAACCTTTGATGTTATTGGATCAGGTGGCGAAACAGCAGCAACAGTGCAAAATACGGGATCTTGGGGAAATGTAGCGTATTATTAGATTTGATGAGATCCATTTTCTTGATGGCTTCTGAAAGATCTCGGTGCTAATTAGCTAAGAATAGCATTGAATTATTTAATTATCTCTACTTTTGTGCACTAAAATATGTTGTCATATCACACACTCTATCTTGCTGTTGCTGTTCGTACTTAATGATGCCTTTATAGTTGGCGATTTCCTTTGTTCTCCCTCTGTAAGTGGTTTTTGGTGGTGCTGGAGAAGGGGGGAGCAGAGAGGGAAGGCAAAGGGAAATAAATATCTATTTTTCAATCATTTTGTATATGTGGGAAGATCTTTGCACGTGTTTATCTCCAGTTCCCTGTGCAGTAAGTGCAACGTGTCTCAACGCTGCAGCAGAGCCATGGACTTAGTGCTAATGCAACAGAGGAAGAGCAAAGAAACCATCGTTTCCAAACATTTTAAAGCAGCAAGGACTGTTTTTTAGCAAGGAAGAGGTAAATTATGATAATTACTCTGACTGGTAGGGTCCTTAAGCATTACTAATTAGCATTTATTGCCCGGATTATTGAAACAATGTGTGTGTTCCCAAGAGTGAAGAAGAACTGGGATGCTCTTTCCTTCTGACTTGTGCCTTTTGTGAGCCCACGGTGGGAACTTCTTCACCTTATGGAGAAGTGAGCAAAATCAGGGCAGCACGAAAGGCAAGAGGTCCCGAAACATCCAAAATCATCTGACAACGGTTAGAAATGAAGATTAACGTTTAACTTGTACTCTGGGTAGGACAGCGTCTTCTATTATTATGCATCAATGTGCTATGAATAAACGTTTCATCACTTTAACGTATTGAAGTACGTCCAAAGGCTTCATCGCAGAGAAATGAAAGAGTTAACAAACTCAACAGAAAATAGGTCTATTGGTATATTGGAAATAAAAGAGCAACAATGGCAAACTGCAAAATGCCTCGGACCTTTTTTACCTTTCAGTGCCACCAAACCTTTCAACTTGGGAAAGCAAGTTCCAACTGAGCTACAACGAGGTCAAAGCCACAGAGCCCAACGCTACAGCTGCTGCTCACACAAAACTCCTAAATGCTCCAGCTTTGCAAAATTAGTCTTATTTAAAAATCAATAATATTGCAAAAATAGTCCTCACTTTGTTTCTTTGCCTTTTGAATTATCTGCATGTATGCACAGAATACTTAGCAATGCATTATATTCAATGTCATGATAGCATATTAGATATACTTCTAATTAAAACTGGTCCCAGTCTGGTATTCTTTCAGGATCTTCAGACCTTACTAAGCCTGACTGACTTATTCTATTTTTTAATTAAATTAGCAACCAACATTTATTTTCTCTGCAATTTTCCTCTAAAGACAAAATAATCATCTTTATGGCCACAGCTTCCTTTTATTCCAGTGAAAATGTCCAAGCCCAGAGACCGATGAAATTATCATTGAGGGAACTCTGTAGCACTAAGCCAAGAAAACCTTACAGCTTTATGTATAAAGCACAAAATAAACCCAAAGCGCGATATCCCTCCTTTTGTCTGCAGAAGGTAAAAAAGCGTTGCAGGAGCAGCTCTGGATTGATTACAAAGGAATTATTCCAACTGGATATTTATAACGCAATTAAGTTTCTATAACGCTGACATTTCTTCAGCTCACACGCTTCAAATCTGGCTGAGAAACCCCCCTGAACCCGCACGCCCTGAATTATGGAGTTTGTCCTTGTGGGGTGGGCGGGGGGGGGGGGGAGAAAATACATTCTATTTCAGTCGCTATTCCCTCTTTTCTTTTTCTTTTTTCCCGCTAGAAAAGGAGGGTGGGGGGAGCCCAGTTTTTGCTCTTCCTCCTTATTTTAATTCCTTCTTTTATTTTATTTTCATTTAATTTCATCTCTTCCCCGCGGCCGCGCTCCCCCCCCCCCCGCCCCGCACCCTCTAATTGATGCGTCTGGGCCAGTCTAGACTGGGAGTGATTGAACCCGCTCCCAATTATGCGCCGGTGCGGAGCGTTGCGGGGCGGGGAGCGGGTCCGGACCCCCCCTGGGACCCCCCTCGGGACCCCCCCGGACCCCCCCCGGCCATTGTTTTGCCGCAGCCCCGCGCAATTCCCGCCCCCCCGCTCCGCTCCGCACCGCGCAGCCGAGGCGGAGACAATAGCGGGAGGAATTGGGGGCTCGGACACGGGGGCTCCCCCCCAAAAAACCCCCCCGAGGGTGCGGGGATATTGCGGAGCCCCCCCCGCAAACAAAAGCGCCCCCCCCTGCGCTTCTGTGCTGCGGAAACGGCGATGAAAAGCAGCAAAAGCCCCACTTTTTGGGTTCTAGCGTATCGTATTCTGATTTATAATGCAGAATAAATTCAACTCGGAATAAGTTTCTCGCTTTGAAATTAGAGCGTGATTGGAATAATATACAAATTCAGGAGTAAAAGGCTTTGTTGGTATTTTTCTTTTCCATAGAGGTAAAAAAAAATGAAATTACAGTGTCGATAAAAAGAAGCTAAAAAAATAGAAATAAAACAAGCAACCTTTTCCAGTTCAATAACTCATAAACCATCTACACTATTAAATAGCAAAATGTCACACCAACAGTTAATTTTTGGTGCATTGTGTTCAAGTTTAAGCATTTGCATTCACGTACCAAACAGTAATTCGGTGCCATAACAAGGTACAGTAACTTCATTATAAATCGCCTTGCAGAACAGAGATAAGAAATACAGTTCCAACCATAATTCATTTTACAGCAATATAAAAATCTCATCAAGAAAAAAAAACAGCAGCAGGAAATATTTGTAACATTTCTGATTCGGCATTTACACAGAATTTTGCCTGGAAAAGCACTTTAAGTTCTAGCAAAGGACTGAAACAAAACTTCAACATTCGCTCCGAGTTTCTTTTTAGCAGTTGGTACACGCAACCATTTTATTCTTGAGTTTATTTTCGACCTAACGATCCATAAGATCCAACACGTGTTTTTTTTCACCTTTTTTTAAAATATATATATATATTTTAAATTTTTTGGGGGGTGTGTGTGTCCATAGAGCGCATTTCGAAGATTAATCGTTGGGTTTGAAACTTGGAAGCATGAGGCATGCTGGGATTTCAGCTGAGGTCAAGCACCAATGTACCGAGCTGTTACTGTTACGCTCTCAGGGTACTTTGTGTTGCTCTCAAGAAGGGGGGGGCGAGGAAAAATATATATCAAAATAAGAAAGAAATAGAGCGAGCGATGCCGTATGCAGTGGCCTGCAGCAAGGCAAACCTCCCTTTCAATCTAAAAACACAGGGTGGATATTAATATAGCTACGTATGTAAACATATATACATATCGAGGGTTTTATTTACCTACATACATATTCATACACACGTATCGTCCATATGTGTATCTATACACACACACCTCAATAGCTATATTTACATGCATCTATATCGTGTCTATCTTATCTACACACACATATATAATAATCACTAGATGTGTACACACATACACCCCCATATCTGTATCAGCTGTAGAATTATCTCTTGAATATACACATAGAAAAATATATGTCATGCAAACACTGGTTTTAACTGGAGCCTGGATTTTTACAGTAAATGGCCACAACCACCGCCCTGCTATGAACCGATCAACCCTAAGGAGGAAAGATACACTTTTTTTCCCTTAAAAGGTTTACTAAACACTATCCTATGTGTGTGTATACGTCTATATATATACACACACGCACACGCGTATACATATATGTAGAGGATATATTTATAAAATAAAAGAAAGATGTCAAAGCACAACTCACAGCTCCCAAGAGCCTAACCCGTGGATTTAAAAGCTAAACATCACAAGTTAGGGTCTCAGGGATTGAGAGGGGCGCAACAAACTAGTTCTTGCAAAAAAAACCCCCACCAAACGGGGATCAAAAATAAAAAGGTAAAAAGGAGAAAGAGAAAAAGAATAGCAGGCAAGTTCAATTCATGGCTCGAGATTACAAAACAGGACGCACAGGTGGAAAGAAAGAGCTTCTCTGTTGAGAGAATACATTCCATTTTTAATCGTTTATACAAAAATGACAAGGCACGGCAGGTTCCTTACAGCTCCCAACAAGGTCGCTTGCGCCAAACGCATGAAAAAGTCTCCGCATTTAAATAACGAAGAGGAAGAAAGAAAGGGAAGCTCGGGGCAGTGACGGAATTATTTTCATTGTTTCAACGAAAAGGAATGCAGAAATAAGAGCAGGAATATGCAGGCTCTCCCTCCAGCCGCCTGGCACAAAGCGTGCAGCAGCATAAAGGCGCTGCCTCCCCGCCCCCTCCGCGGCCGGCGGGGATGGAGAAAAAACCCCCGAGTTGCGAGAAAAATCAGGTAAGAAACTCACCATTTGGAAGCGGGGGAGGCTCCGATCTTCAGCGCCAAGAGCAGGGGGGAAAAGCCCGGCGGTGGGGAGGGGGGAGGCGGGCGGGACCCCCGGGCGGGTTCGGGGCTGGGGAAGGGGAAGGGGTTGGGGAAGGGGCAGAGCCCGGACCAGGTTGGGTGCCCGGCGGGTTTTGACACCCGAGCGAGCGCGGGTGAGCGAGCGAAGTGCGAGCGTGTGTGCGGTTGTGCGCAAAACGGGGGAGGGAGGCGAGAGGGTGGGTGTGTGCAGCTGGGCAAGCCGCTTGCATTTTTAAAACATCTCTCTCTCTCTCTTTTTTTTTTTTTTTTTTTTTTAAGGGAATATATCAAGGAAAAGAAAAGGGGGGAAAAAGGAACCAAATTCCTCCGCAGCTCCTTGCCGCCCTCCTCCCTCCGCGCTCCCACCGTTGTTGTTGTTATTATTATTATTATTATTATTATTATTATTATTAAGGGGGGTCTGCAAGCCGCGGCCCGCTCCCAACTCCTGCATCAGCTGGGGGCGGCTGATGCCACAGCGAACCCCAGACTGTCAGCGGGGAGGAGGCACCGACCACCCTCCCCTGCCGGGCTCGCAAAGGAAAAAACCTGGAGAAAAACCCGCTTCCCCGGGAGAGGAGGGTCCCCGAGCACCGCGCACACACACACACACACACACACAAAAGGGACTCCATCCTGCACCGACTCCTCCACAAGCACCTTGTGCAACCCCAGCCAATGGAAATTTACGCCGGCCATAACCGAGAGCAGGATTTCGTCCTCAGCCTGCCACCTCCTTCTCCTCTCTTCTCCCTTCCCTCCCTTTCCTCCCTCTTCCTCCCCACCCCACCCCCCCCCCCCCCCCCCGCTTCTCCCCCCAAATAAATAATATGGATCTGCGCCCTTCACCCATCTCTGGAACCGCTTTAGGCCCAGCGGGAGAAGCCGGAACGTACCCGAGGGTTTAAAAACGCTCCTCGCCCAACGCAGATTCCCCCCCCGGCCCCGCTCCCGCCGCCGCACAGGGGGGGCAGCGGTAACAGGCACCATTACGGAATCATCATCATTCACTCCGTTCCTTTTCTCACCTCAGCAGTCTGAGCCCATTCACCAAAGTCCTTCCTCGTCCAGGATCTCAAATATTATTTTTTTCTCTTTTTTTTTTGTTTTTTTTTTTTCCTCCTTCTGGATCAGCCAGTCCCGACATCATTAAACCATAGTCCTCCTCTTCCTCCTCCTTCCTTCTCCCCCTCTCTGTCTCCCCCTTCTATTTTTTTATTTCAAAAAGGGGGAGTGGGGGGTAGCTGGGGGTTGGAGTAGACATAGCTGCATGAAGTGGCTGCCTTTTAGAAAGCACATTTAATCTTTCCTCGCTCCCCTAGGCTTCGATGAAGTAGAAGGGAAAGGAGAGGGGGAAAGAAAAAATACAGGCAAGGGAGGCTGTTGAGGGACAGCAAGCATCAGGCTCAAATCAACGACCAGATGAAAATGTACTAGACCACACTGCCCCCTCTCTTCCTCTCGCTCCGTCTCCGTCTCTCTCACACACTCTCACTCCTGGAAAGCTTCAGTGTCTGGTTACAGACTCTTTTGGATCCTTCCCCCCCCCGCTCCCCACCCTCGCCCTTTGCCAACTATCCTAGAGATTCCTTGCATGCCTACTTAAATCTTTAACAGAATAAGGACTCGGCTCCCCCCGCCGCCGCCGCCAGCCTCGCACACACACATACACACACACACACACACACACACACACACACACACACCAGCCCCACTCACCCCTCCCCAATAATCCCTTAAGCTCCCGGGAAAAACCCGTCGCCGCATCCCCCGCTCGGTCGCCGCGTCCCCGCCGCACCAGCCCCGGGACCCACCCGGGTACCCCCTCCCTCCCTATCGGGGTTCAGGGGGCTCAAAGGGAAGGATTTGGGGATGGGGGGGAGTGAGGGGACTTCAGCCCTTTCGCTTAGCATCCCCCTGGCTGGATTGCATTTTAAAACAATAAAATCCAGCGCTGCTATGTCGGTTTTCCCCCCGCTCCCCCCTGCGCCACGCTGCAGCCGCCCGTGGAAATCGCACGCCCCACGTCTGCAGTGAGGTGACTTTAGAGCTCGCAATCCCCTCTCCTCGCCCCCCCCTCTGCTCAATGGCAGCAGCGCTGCCTCTCACACCAGACTATATTTGCAATATGTGCTAATTTACCAGCTATATGCCCTTGGATTTTAAAATGAACTCATCAGTCAATGTTTCGAGGAGCGATGCTCGCCCTCCCTCACGCACACCCTCCACTGCAGACATGTTACTCATTCTCCAAGCATTTCCTCTCCGAATGTCCGTCAGACGCATATACACTTCATTGATCAAACCAAATCCCTTGATAACAATAAATAATAATACAGACAGTTACCAACAGCGGGGAGCAGAGCGGGGAGAAGGGGGGGGGGAGACAAAGATGACGACTAAATCTGCATTGTGCTTTACGAGGCTGATCCCCGCGTTTTCCAGCGATGCGCTGCACAATGCGGTATGTCACATACACACAGGTATGTGACAGAGCTCACCCCCCCACCGGGGCCTTACCTGACACCCCACATTCCCCCGAGCAATGGGGCTGGGATGGGGGGGCTCTTAATGCCCAATACCTGCCTCTGCACAGGCTTCGAAGGGCACGGAAGGTGCTATAAAGGAGAGGAAGAACCTAACGCAAAATACAGAAATAAATAAAGGCGGCAGCTTCTTTGTTACGCTGTCACTGCACAGGTGCTTCGGACTTAAAGGTATCGGGGTATCCATAGTGGGATTTTCAGAAACACCTCCTTTTCTCCCCCTGAAATCCAGTTCCTTTGTACTGAAGACAGAGAGCACCTATGCGAGAAACCAGGTTAGGAAGATGGCCTGTTCAATATCCCTCTGTTACACACGCTGGGTATTGCAAGAGCTTTATTTCCTAGTTTTCTGGGGCTAAAACAGGGGAGGCAGGAGAAGCTGCCTCTTGGGATTTTGGCCAGTTAGACATCTTGTGTGGGTCTGGCAAAGAAAAAGTGACGGCAGCGTAAGTGTTCGGGAAGTTGGGGAGGGTGGGGCTATCTAGAAATCTTTGACTCACTGGGGTAACTCCCTGAACACAGGAATTAAATTATTACTCAAAGCGAGCTGCGTTTTCTGAGCAGCAGCCTTAGGATGAAATTCTGCGTGCACACAGGGTTTGGAGCGACTGAAACAAACGTGTGGGAATAAATAGACAATACATAATTAAATTATTGGGTGCGATGCAGAAGTCCCGGGGTGACAGAAGAGGTGGGATTATGCAGTGAATCCAGGGATACAAATTTTCTTATTTATACCGGCATAATCCTGATTGACATCAGCCTAGATAGGGGAAGAATCAAACCCTGTGTACTGAAGGATCTAATCTTTGGGAAAAATAGACTGGATTAGAGAGACACTGTATCTGCCAACCATTTTTTCACTCTCCGTACAGCAGTGTGCAAGATTTTGCCATCACACGCAACAATTCACATCCATTGTCCTCATCGCATTCTGTTATCTACCAAAGAAAATATAGTTCAATTTGGGTTTTTTTTTTTGCAAAGTTTTGTTGCAAACATGTAATTTCTTTATACAATTTAACCAAGTCTTTGGAGGATACTTATTTCAAGCAGTTAACACCTGACCCCAATTTTTGTGGGTAATTAGTGAGCTAGATAACCACACAAAGTGGGTAATTATTTAGTACCCAAGGGTACTGTACAAGAGGGTAGAGGCTGGCAATGTTAACAAAAGCACATCTCCAATTATTGTAGCTATACTGGTGATGTTTTAAGAATAGTTACTCCATCTAATGATCCATGATAAGTCAGTAAACTATTTTGCTTCCCTTAGCATAGATGTGTGGGCCAACCAAGGGCAGCGCGTGAGGGCAAAGCAAATTGAAGCCCCAACTTCGGAATACGCAAAGAGGCGACTACTTGGAGAAGGAACCGAGACTGGAAGTGGCTGTTCTTACTGAAAATCACTTTGAAAGCTCCACGAATAAGGCGTTTTGTGTTTGCGGAAGGTCGGGGGCAAAAAGCAAGAGAGGAGCACTGGGGAAAAAGAAAAGGTTAATTTCAATTATCTGACACATCTCCAATATTTACACTGCAACCCCTACATTTCTTCCATGGAAAATATTGAATCCTCAGTGGATTTCTTTCGCAAATTGAAGAAGAGGGGAGGGATGAGAACTATTTTGAACTAGAAGCTAAATAAGAAAGATTCAACTACCAAGAAAATGTCTTTGATCATCAGAACCATGCGAAAAGAAACGTTATGCTGGAAGCAGATCCATAACCTTAAACACAGCGGTCACTACCCACTGCCCACTATTTGCAGCGCTACAGACTCACTTAAAGGCATCTTCAAACCAAGACATTACGCTCAGCAGAAAAGCACTTTCCCTTTTTTTTAATTGCTTTTATGAATCATCACTAACATCCGGACACTTCATTTACTGGAGTCCAGTAACTTTGTTTTTCAAAGGCTCAAATTCCAAAACGTAAGGGCCTGGAGGCTGGCACAATAAAACATAGAGGCGTCATTCTCATTTGATCATAGCCATGGATTTTGGCTGCTTCGGGATCATTCAAACCAGCCTCTCCAGATGAAAACACCAACGGCAACGTTACCTGGCACTGTGACCATGAGGAGTTTGAATTTTACACAGAGAAAGCGTAAAAAACAAAGAAAGAAAGAAAAATAAATGCCAGCGTTGGGGATAAGTTCAGAGCAGCTGTGAGATGGACGCTGGTTCACTCTGAGCTGCACCACAAGACCCAAGTTGTTTTTTCATAAGCTATTTAGCAATCCAGCAACTTAGTTTGGCTGCTGCCATGCTGAGGCGGGTATAAATTAATTGGTATCCCCTTCCCTAATCCTCCCAGGGACCTGGTTTGTAGGGAAAGTTCTCCCAGAAACGGAGTGAGAGGAAGTTTGCAGAGAGAAGCTGGAAAACAGAAAGGAAGAATGAATTAAATCATGGAGACAGGGTCAAAGGAAGAAGAGACCTCGGTAGGTGCAAAGTTATAGCAGAAAGCAGCGTAAAGACAAATTATTACTGGTTGTTTTTTTCTGAGACCAATTGGAATTAGCAACTTAAAAGAGAAGACACATAGGAAAAGGGATGCTCAGACAGAACAAGTGATTTAGGGACTTAAGCATTGACTATAAAACATTGAGGCCTTTTTGAGACCTCACTCCAGGCAAACTATACAGAAATGATTTAGGAAATATCTTTAAAATAACAGTTATGCCTCAGCTATATGGACAGCATGCAGAATAATACATGAGAATAGTTTACAAATTACTAAAATGTCTTCAGGAGTAAAAAGTGCTTACTAATACAAATGAATAATTCTAACGATGTCAGGAACAGTACGAATTCATAGTGTGGGGAGCAGCCATGGAAAGCAAAGTTGGGCAAAGGCGTCATTATATGAGCATGACCTGGACAGCAAAGTGGGGAGTTCAACAACCAGAAGCTTTGAATTTGAACCTCACTGTTTTGTAGCCCATTGTCCAATTCCACATCAAGTTGGTGATAGAATCACTTCACCTCTTCTTACCTTGCTTCCCCATCTATAGAACCATCACGACTACGCTTACCGTGTCCTTGGAGTGTTTTGAGGTCCTTGGAAGAAAGCTGCTGGTCCAGATTACATTTGTTCTCCTCATTTGATACTCTGTTAGTCAACGGAGAGGAAGGAGTGTGGTTAAAGATCATATAAATTCCCTTTCATCATCAACAATTCCTTTTTAACCTGACTCACCCACCAACTTCCACCCCCAAATCCAACAAAACCATTAAAATAATTCTATCCCAAGGTGAGCAAAGCAAATAGAAAAGCAAAATGAGGTGGTGCTGTCGACCTCCTGGTGAGAGACCCCACAATACCGCACCATTCCCTGCCCTTCCTGAGAACCAAGTTTAGGGAAACGGGAAGAGTTCAACAAAAGGTCAGTCGATACAACAGAAGGATTTGAAAAGGAAGGTTACAGAGATTAATTCACCTGATATCAAAGAAAGGGTGTGACAAGTGGGAACACAGTACCTAGAGGTACGTGCGTTTTGTCTATGGGGAGTTAATAATCTGCCTTTATCCCCGAGTTCTCCTATACATACCCGACTTAACCAAACTCTGAAAGTCAAGTGAAACTCAAATTTAAGCAGACTAAGTCACGCAAACAAAGTATTACATCCACTCTTGCATGATTTGCTATTTCCATATCACATAAAGCACCTGAAAACCCTCACATTTCACATGGCTTCAAGCCCACCAAAAGTTTCAAATAAGACTCAATTCACTTAAAACATAACGAAAGCTCCAAGAACCTCACTAAAATTCCAGATAAATCTAACCTGTTTGGAGCTGCTGACACAACATCTTAAGATCTGAGGCTTCATACTGAAAGCTTGACAAATTGGATGGAGCTGTATTAATATGTTAACATACAAGGCTGCTACAGAAACTTTCTGCCTGATCAACATTTAATGCTTTTTAAAAATGTACTTGAAATTTCAATAGAATCATTGTGTGCATATGATGGTGTCCCTCAATCTACTCTTTCTTCTTCTCTCTGCTTTTTTGCTCAAAAAGCCACTATAAATAACACATGATGAGGCCGTTCGATTAGAAACTAAACTGCTGAACCTACATTCAACTTCAGACACATGCTCAGAGTTTCGGGACATTTTGGGAATCTGACCTGGCAGGAAAAGTAGAAAATTAAGGTAAACTTAGAAATCCGTGCGACTCAGAGCAGAGCTTAAATGAGTATTTCAATAGGAAAGAAGTGCTGGGGTCACTCTGTAGAAAAGAGAGTGTAATTCAGAAATTGGAGGGTTCCACAGATCTGTTCCCACCTCCCCCATGAATTCTCCAGTTCTCCCCTACATAAAAACACAAATAGGTATCGTAACTATTGCATATAAGAACAAGCTGTGATTCTGAGCCTCAATTAATGGTTGTAAAGAGCCCTGAGAGATGATGGGGACTTGAAGAACCTCAAAGCACAATCATCCTTAAATATCCCCCAGACCTCCCATCAGACTCTTAGTCCTTTTCACCAGCACTGACTTTCTCTTTAAAGAGAGAGTGGAATTGTTTAACAGATAGAACAAGTGGTTTTTAGTTTTCTAGCACTGCAGCCTGCAGCTGACACAATTAAAAAAGAAAATCATAATTAAACAACATATGAGGGCTTATTTCTCTCGAGACAAAAAATATTCATCTTGGACACTGTTTAAGAATGAAAGCAAAAGGTAGGACACCCAAATATTTTCTGCAGGGCCAGGAACGGGGCAGAAGCTGGCGCAGAACCAGCCGGAGGAATCCAGCATCGCGGGTGATGACAGTGGCGAGAAATCAAAGGGCCTGTTCCTATTCCCAGCGCTGCCGCGCTAAGTGGCTTGGGCAAGTCTCTCCATTTTTTTGGTCTTTCCTCTCCTGCCTTCCTTATCTGCTTGGACTTCAAGCTCCTGGGGACAGGAGGTATCTATGGGATGCCAAACCATTTAGGTATCGCTGCCAAAGAAATTGATAGCCTTGGGGAAGTCCGAATGCAGGGCTAGTCACCCTTACCTCTTGTGAAACCGGACACCGAGGTCTTAATACACAATAACTTGTTTTCAGCTGCTTTGCTGGTGTTGGGAGGGTATTAGAAATTAGAAAGCCACGTATCAAGAGGCGTGTGACAGACAGAATGAGGGGAAGACGCAGCAACTTCTGAGGACTTACATGTGGCCTGTTGGACGCTGCTCGGGCTCTGCAGGCCAGAAATAGCAGCAGGACGCAGTCCCGGCGCCAGCTCGTCCTTCTGCACCTCTTAACCTTGCGCTGCAGGCTCTAGTACACCCTACACTTCAATTCACCTGCTTTTATAACGCAAAAACACAGCGTCACGGTGTTACGAGATGCGAAGTGAAGAAAACAAACAGAACGGTCTGAGTATCAGATTGCTTAACAACTTACGATGATGAATGGCGTTCTTTAATTAGGATTTTTAAGAACCTTTTCATGTTGATTTTGTTTGTATAAAAGCAGTATTAGCTTATAAATATCACCAATTTTAACTCTGTATAGCTAATAAATGTATATGTCAGCATGGAGGTAGTCCATATGAAACGTTTCTTCATGGAAATATACAGTACGCTCACTTGCAATTCCAATATGACGTGCAACATGACTGTCCCTGAACAATTCACATACAGTCAGTTCTTCTGTCTTTACAATCCCCCTTATGAAGAACAAGGACCTCAACTTTATAGACAGTGAATAAAACCAAAGAAAAATAAGTGACTCATGCAAGATCCGTAGGAAGTAGCAGAACTTCAGGGTCTGCACCAACAGCTTAATAAAAACAACACAATTGTTCGACTATAATTGTAGAGGCTAACATGGTAACAACAAAAAGTCATTCTAGCAACGGAAATCCATTCTTTGAACAACTTCTGCCTTTTCTCTTAGATGCAAACTACTGCTATATAAGCCATCCCTGATTAATATGGGGCCCCCATGGGAAAGCCACTGCCTGTCTACTGATTTCATTTCCTACGTCTTCTCTTCTTAAACTCACAGCTCAGGCCCCTAAAAAGTCAGGGCAAAAGATCATGTGTTTTATCGTTACAAGATGACAGTGGTTTTTTCCCTTGCTATTTTCTTTCAGGAAGATATATTAGCGCTACATTTGCTCCTCCATGCAGTGGGATTTCTTAAATAAAAACGTATGTTATATATGTAGGGACTTGGAACCAGAGCTGCATTAGCCTATTAACTGTCCACATTTGCTTCAGACTTGGCCAGCCACCTAGAAAACCTGCCAAGACCTTTCTGGCAGCCTTTTCCCAACAGTTCCAGGAAAACATGGAATATTCAAAGAATTTTAGGGCCTCCCGGCTTCGTTTGTCACCACTCTCCTTGCCCACTTAAAACTAAATCACAGGCAAATTGCTCTAATGCCCTATTAAAGATTTAAAAACAGCCTTCTCCACAGTAGGGTATCTGAGGACAAATCTGCGTTAATATATAATGCAAAGCCTACGTTAATATGTAATGCAATGTGGTGGCAGGCAGAGCAAGGGCTTCGCAACGCATCAGGGAGCTGCTCTGCAAACTTTGAACTTCCCAAGTGAATTCTGCCCTGTTTGGGGCTTTTGAAACCTTCCTCGAGTATCCAGGCAAAGGGGAGATTCCTTTTGTCCTCGTTACGCTAGCAAATGACCGTCGAGGTTCCAGGTGTGTGTTGTGGAAGAAGCAAACAAAAATGTGAAGTTACATCAGAATTCCCCGTCTCTACAGCTCTCAAGGTTTGAGCGATGCTTATGTTCCATTGCCTAGAGCTTGTCTGGAAGCAAACATACAGACTTCAAGATGCCCAAATGACATGATTCTATAACTGCGATTCAGAGTAGGATTCATAGAAATGGCAACTGGAAGCATTTTCTTTCTAATTCCTTTTAAAGCCACGGCAGGAAAAAGAGAAAAACCCTGCTGCCATTTGCGTTAACTAAGTTATTACTATCCAAGAGCAAAAACTGGCCCATCTCGCTTGCACAGCTTCCCCGGGTGTTACAAATGCGAGAGAAGCATGCTTTAAATAATCTGAAGAGGCTTTTTTATTACACAGAAAAAGCTTCCGCATCATTTCAGATGTCAGGTAGGCTTTCTTAATTCCTACCACTAATTTCTGGATTAAACGTTTAACCCTTGGCTTCAATATAGATTGAGAGTTCCCCGGTACTGAGAGCTACCACTTCACAGGCACAACAAACATATATACACATATATATGTCAAATGTTAGCATCAAGTCCAATGAGATCCCCACCTTTTCTAAAATACACGGCGGTGAGCTGGTGTGCGTACCTCCTGAGAGGCTCTATGCACCTGTTAATGAGATTGTGGGTGCATATTTTGCAATTAAAAATTGGAATTTAAGCAAAAGAGAGCATCACAGAACGCCTTGCAGGAGCAATTCCACCAGCAGAGTGTGGACGTTGTCCCCTATTGAAGAAGGAAGAAACTACAGTTCTTTTTCCACTGAGACCTACACTGTTTAACTTCGCATTCAATAATTATTCACACAGACAAATGAAAGGAAACACGTGACTGAAACATCTCAGGGCTCTATAAGTTCTCCTTCCACATTTCAAAAGCTATCAGAGGGGTGATTTCCAAAATCAGCTCAAATCGCAAGATCCGGAGCGGACAGCAACCATGTCTTGCCTTCTTCCCTTCCCATCTCCTTCCTGGTTTTCCTTCTTTTCCTCATTCTTTCTTTTAAAATCCCATCCTCCAAATCTAACCACCTCATTGATGAAAGGAACCGGAAAGCCAAGGGGAAGCTGTGGCGTTGGACAGACTGCAAACCACTCTCTGATGCCACAACTGCTATTTCTTGTGACAAGAGACGAGAGGCTACTTCGAACACAAGAAAAACAAACCTTATAACAAACCCACATCAGCGGCGTCGATCCAGGAATGAGTTTGACCCGCTGTTTACAACAATTCCTTGAAACCTTCCCGCTGGTGCTTTCCTGATCTTGAATCGCTGCCGTTCATCCTACACCTTGAAACATGAAGTCTAAACTCAGTTCTAAAGTCATTATCATGAATTACCATAATACTATGTATGGTTATTAAAACCGTAAGTATCTAATCTGTTCTAGACTTGCAAACTTCCCATTAACTTCTATGAGCAATTAGGTTCATTTTTTTAATTAAATACTGGTGGAAAAGAATAACTTTTTAAAACACATTCGATTTGTCACCATTTAATTTCCCTGCATGTCTCCTTGTATTCACTTTGTGAAACTATGAGACTTTCTCAGTCCATCTTCTCGTTCTTTCTTTTCATTATAACTTCAGTTTCTTTTTCCTTTCTAATAGGAATGGTTCCAGTGGAACAACTGCAGATATCTCCACGCTTGGGACCATATATGTCTTTACCAACCATTTACCTTTTCTGGACTTTGACAGTTGCATTGCAAAACAACGGCCCATTCACAAAAATAGCTCTTTCCCCACAGGTGACTCCATCCTTTGCAGCAGCTCCCTCCTGCTTTCAAGAAAATAATTGCTTGGAATATTTCTATATCGCGTTTCTATATCTCTATCGCATCTGTATGGCATTTGCAGCACACCTCAGGTAATCCTGGATCACCTAACCGGAGAGGAAGGTGTTTTCCACACATTTGAGAGGAGGTGCATAGAACACGGATTGCAGAACTTCAATCTCTTTCCATATCCGCCCCAGAAACCCGATTCTTCAACTTATTTAACCAAAAAACAGGGCCATGACATTACGCAAAGAGGCTAATTTCACCCTACTACATGTAGAAAATTAGTTGCTTGGGGAGAATACATTTTGTATTTTGAACTGAGGGAGTGCGGGCTGGATGAGCGGGGAGTGAGGTGACTGCGAACTGGCTGAAGGGAAGAAGCCAGAGAGTCGTGGTCAATGGGCAGAGTCAGTTGATCCTGTATCCAGTGCAGAGCCTCAGGGGGCAGTGCTGGGGCCGGTGTTATTCAATATATTCATCAGTGATTTGGACGAGGGAACAGAGTGACTGTCAGCAAGTTTGCTGGTGACACCAAGCTGGGAGGAGTGGGTGACACTGGAAGCTGTGCTGCCATCAGAGACCTGGACAGGCTGGAGAGCTGGGCGGGGAAACATTTAATGAAATAGAACAAGGGCAAGTGTAGAGTCTTGAATCTGGGCAGGAACAACCCCAGGTTCAGTGTAAGTTGGGGAATGACCTATTAGAGAGCAGCGTAGGGGAAAGGGAGCTGGCCTGGACACCTTCCTGTGTAACCTCATCTGGGTGTTCCTGCTCCATGGGGGGATTGCACTGGATGAGCTTTCCAGGGCCCTTCAACCCCTGACACTCTGGGGCTCTGTGAATATATAAACCTAAATATATGCAACCGGAGCTGCCTGGAGCATCAGTGCAGCCAGGTCAGCTGGAAGTTCTGCCTTGTCTAAAAAAGACAGGGAAAAAATAAAGTTTTGTTTCATTTTGTTTTGTTTTTTTCCCAGATTTTGGATCTATACCAGCTAACTCTTATTTTACAATTGCACCGCACATTGTAATCGATAGCTACATCTAATTGAAAGGACACCTTTTTCCCTTACAGGTTATACTTTTTGACTCTGGCACACACAAAAAGAACTCTCTTCCTCAGGAATTTACAGCTTCAAAAGGAGAGAGTAGCAGCATTTCTGATGGCTGGGCTTTCAATCTGGGTAATGAAATTATCTTATTTTTAACTGTCTGAGCAACTTTCACGCAGCAGCATGATAGAATTCATATTAATTTGTGCAGTACCCTATCATCATCATTTAGCTCACAAGGTTGCTGTGCTTGGAATTCCACTTATGACATGAATTCTATACATTTGATACAGATTTATAAATCGCATCATAGAACACTTAGGGCCTTATTCATTAAACAATGAGTCATTCTGGCATTCCATTCTATTTCATCCCAGTTCTTACAAAACTTTTATGTACAAATTTGACTGTACTTAATGCATCTGATTTAGCAGCAGAAGTGTTGCACCATAGTTTCAGCTGGGTGTGGAAATAGATGAAAGACTTTTCTTTTTTGCAAAAGAAAACTTGCAATGGTGCACTATTGCAAGTATTTTCTTGCTGCTCCAGCAAACCAGAAAGCAAAAATTATGAATACAATGCTGTAATAGTTATTCTTGACAGGTAATTTCAGTGGTACGCTACAAGAGGCTTAAAGGTTTCCCTCAGTATGCAGCGGCACCAGAAAACTAATGATGGTGCAGCCCCACAACATACATTTTCCAAATCATTTCCCTAATGACCTAGAGCTTTCATATAGACTGGCTGTGTTGTGTGGGTGTGTTTTAAATGAGAACTGAGTTGAAAATAAACAGATGAAGCCAAAATAAAACCTGTCACCTACCTTTGAGGAATGCATCTATGTCACAAATAGGGGCTGGTAGTTTGCCTAGGGCAGCAAAATCAAAACCATCATTTGGTAAATATAAAAACATTAATATAAAACCAGCGGTGAAGTCAGGATGGTTATGGGTTTTAGCAGGTTCTAGCAAGCAAAGTCTTCAGTGGGAATCGATTTGAACCGTTCTCAATACTTCATTCAATCTAGTTAATCCAGCTAAACTGGCAGGTGCTACAAACTGCTCTTCGTTTTATAGTTTGGATACCTCATATCACTCTATTTTACCTTCTCTTTGTCCTTTCCACCTTCTTCCCAACTGCACTGGATATAGAGCTGTGATTTCTCTAAGGCTTGCTGGAGCGGAACAGTCTCAGAAGTCACTGCTCCTCCAGCAAATCTGATCGGGATTAGAAAACAGTCTCAGAAGTTGTTGTTGACACACAAATGTACATAAAGCAAACAAGATGTCTTTTCATTGGAAACCATTCCAAGACCTCATCATTCCTCAGATGCTTGCAGTTTTCTTTGTTACATATATAAGCATCAGTGCCTATTTTCAGTCTTTATCCCTAATAAGTCACGGCAAATTCAGATTTCACTACATGTTCTTGTACATTAGAACACTATTTACTGAACAGTCACCATGCCAAGAAAAGCACAATAATATCTGCACCCATTGTCCATAAAGGAGAACAGGGATGTGTGCTTAAGGAAAATGTACCATCTCGTCTTCCTGAATTCTCTCCCCATGGTTATTCCCAGTACTCTATGTTACAGAATTAAAGGGACAAAAACAAGATCCAAGTTTACATTTCGTTATCGTAGGACAAACAGTTTTCTGGGAGGTGGATTGTTTCTTTTTCATTCTACATTCCAGTGGAAATATGCTCTGAAAAACAGGCGCTATCTCCCTTGCTATTCACAGTCTTAACTGAATAAAAACAGGGAATGGAACAGGAATGGAAAACAAGGAAAATAAGACGCTTTGTCCAGTTATTGCCCAAGCTGAGAGAAACAAAGCTGGCAATTAAAGGAACTGTTCGAGGTGTTTTGCCTCCTCCTTTTTTAATCTACAGCTCAGGAGTTGTTCCTTTACTCATTGCGAAAGGTCCATCATTGTAACACTGCCATATTCTCCTGGAAATCTATTTAAATGGCATATGATAGAAGCCATATGATGGAAGCTTAATTACATAGAGGGCATATGGAAGGCATATGACATAAGGACATATGGAAGGCATATGATAGAAGGGCATCCGAGGACATATGATGGAAGTCTAGCTAATTGACAATACATTCCTCTCATCAGGGGGAGAGCTGGAATGCTCTGTTGTTCAGAGGAAAAATATGCACATTGAGTTATATTTATTGTCAGCTTCGACGTACCACTGGCCATTCTTCTTTCTTAATTATTACTCCTTGTTCTTTGGAGCAAGTGAGATCATTTGCTTTACATACCATACGATTAACACGAAGTTAAGCTTGACAGCCCCAAATGTGTGCGCTAGTATAAATAACTGCTATCTTTATGACATTCCCTTATACCTGTGCAAAACAGATTTAAAACCACCAAAAAAGAAGAGAGAGACTGTTCTTATTTGGGATTTATTACCACCCATTTGTAAAGCTATTCCTAAAGAAGTACCAAACAGATTAAAAAAGGAATCAGCCCTTAAGGAACAGCTCTACAAAGGGCATGTGGATTTACAGCTGAAAATTTGCACTCCCACCTGAAAGAAGATTTACGGGGAGGGAAATAAGGGACTGCGTCAAATGTGCCCAAAAGAGTCCTCTTTTTAACTACCTGCATGTTTTCAATGCATGTGCCTTCAGGAAATACAAAAGCAGCGTTGTGTTGGCCAAGATACTTGCCCTGTCCTAAGGAACTGTGGAGTTATAAAGCATGGTAGTGATATCTATAATTTCCTTGAAAACAAGATGAAATTAAATCTCACTGACTCACTCTTCGATTGAATAATAATTGAGCACTGGGTAACACTTGAGAAACCAACAGCTTCTCTTTGCATTCAGTAAACAAGAATTTGTAGATACTAAAGCTTTTAATGCCATTCTACCAGGAAAAAAAATATCTGAGTTATTTAGACACCTTGAAACATCATTATCGTATTCAGCCTAATGAAACGAAGCCTGCGCCTACGCTTTACTTTTATTTGCTAATTTAGAAAGTTTATCCACTAGCAAGCAATAAGGGAGACCCCCTTATTCCTGGGAATGACTCTTGCCAGAATTAGGCATCTATATGGTCAAAAGATACAACACAGCTCATGTTCTGGGCCCCGAACAAGCATTGGGACCATCATCTGACCCCCGACACGGCCAACGTGAAGATCCTGACTCTTGTGTTCAAGATTTACTAGATGCACACCAGAGGGTTTTTTTAGGTCTCAAACACTTAGGCAAATAAAACCATAGATTTCAATAGGTATATTTGGTATGTTCCTTAATCTGAGGGAGAAGCAAACCACCTCTATTGGACGTGTTCAGAAGCATCAGCCTTTGAAACACCTCATGTCACTGTACAACCTTAGAAAATAAAAAAAACCCTCAAGAATGACCATTTTAGCTGACTGTAATCACTAATGGATATTCCCTAAGAGCAGCTCTCCTGGGGACCGTGTAGATTTAGGTACTTTCACAAAAACCCCTCCCGGCTTTATCTGGAAGCATCAGCACCAGCCTCCTACGCATCCCGAGTGCGCCAGGTCCTTTAACTCCTGGTGTAGAACCAACCGAACCAGGCAAAGACTAATGGGAAGGGGAATCTGCTTCCACATCTCACTGCCAGATACAACTTCTCGTGTTACCTTTGGAGACTTCTGATTTCTGACCGTGAAGGCAACACCACTGATATGTTGCCATGGTGCTTTTTAGGAATGTTGCACATTGTGCTGCTTGGACGCTAATAAAGGAAGACAAGCATTACTAGTCTGCTGAATTTGCTAAATATTGAATAATACAGTACTGAATAATAAAAAAAATACTGAGCACCAGTAAAAAATACTGAGAGAACGAACATTTCGGAAGTTCTAGAGAGGCAGAAGAAAATAAAAAGGTTTTCCAGCCCATCTTACCTGCTCTTTCCTGTTCCACGTGTCCAGAGCAAACATTGCTGAGGAATTATGGTCGCTCATCACGCCGTTCTGTGCAAGACCCAAGGAAAGCTAGGAGGTTGTACAGTTATCTCCCTTGGTGTAATTCTAAACTATACAACCTACTACCTCAACCTGGATGCATGCGGTCAAAAATGCTGAAAGCTACCCACCACTTCACAGCCAATATATAACGTCAGGGCTTCTAGCTTAAAAAACATAAAATCCTCCAAATTCTCGGTGCGCTAATTGAGAGGTAATAAACGCTTTGCTGGTGAAAAGACACCAAAACCAAATGCAGCTCCCCACACTGCGTATGTTCACGGAACAGCCACAATAAGTTATGGTTATTACTGCTCGATACAGACAAGATCGTGGTCACTTTTCACGCAATTTTGCCCCTGGTCAAAAATGCAGATGCATCTAGACTACAGCACAGAACACATACATACATCTTTTAAAGCACTAAAGAAGGCTTAGGATGAAATTTGTCCTAACACGTCTTTTCCTTTTTGCACACAGACAACGTTGACCTTGGAATGCGCACCTTGGCTCCTGAATGTTTAAAGGATGATTGCAGAAGGGGGATTAGCAGAACTGCAAAAAGGGTGGAAAGTTTTAAGTCAACTTTACCCTTGTTAAGGTTAACAATTTTAGAAAGGCAACAGCGAGCCTCTCTCAGCAGTCAGAGTAAGACGGTGTTCCCTTAACAAGGAACGTATTACATTTTTAACTTGTATTAGTTCACAGTCAAACAACCAGGATGTTATCACAGTGACTCATTCCCCTTACCCACCAAGGTATGACTTAAAACACTACGCTGCCTATTTATTATGGCTTGCAAACAGGGCTTAGCATCTTAAAATATGCCAGTGCAGCCAGTGGAACTGAACCGATCCTGAACGCATCGCAGCTCTGTGCTGGAAGGGGATTACAAGGGAATCCAACCTCAGGAACAAATGCTGAGCTGTGCTGGATAGATGGCATCTGGGTTCGTGCTGTTTTCTCACAATAAAGCAGCATTGCTGACTGTGGAAAAGCCAGTGTCCTACCTTTACGTTCAATGCCTGACTAGGAATAAAGGAGGAAGGTGAGAAATGATGCCGCTCTTCAGAATTCAGCTTGCAACAGCAGGACAATATTTGAAAAGCACAATCTTTCTACAAGGTTTAAATGGACATGACGTTGATAGTATCAGCGGAATTTCTAATGAGTCCATATTTGGTAAAGTTTACTTTGACCTGATAGGCTCTGCGGAAATACAACGTATTATTTTAGTTAACAGCACAGTACCCTAACAGTAGAGTAACTGTTATCCACTTTATTAATTAGAATAGCGATCCAACCCCAAATCTGGTTAAGGAATACCTGGCTCTCTGACCAGGAGCTTCATCGCCGCATCCTGAGGAGCCCCGTACCGCTGAGGGCCCAGAGGAAGGCAGGACAATGGAGGAGTTTGCCTGGGTTGACGAGGACTGGGTTAGGGAGCACTTAGGCAATCTGGACACCCATAAATCCATGGGTCCGGATGGGATGCACCCGCGGGTGCTGAGGGAGCTGGCTCAGGTCATTGCTGGACCACTCTCCGTCATCTTTGCCAAGTCTTGGGAAACGGGAGAGATGCCTGAGGACTGGAGGAAAGCAAATGTCACTCCAGTCTTCAAAAAGGGCAGGAAGGAGGACCCGGGTAATTATAGATCGGTCAGCCTCACCTCTGTCCCTGGGAAACTGATGGAACGACTTCTCCTTGGTGCCATCTCAAGGCATATCAGGGATAAGAGGGTCACTAGGGGCAGTCAACATGGCTTCACCAAGGGGAAGTCGTGCTTGACCAACCTCACTGACTTTGATGAGGACATAACAAGATGGATGGATGATGGCAGAGCGGTGGACGTGATCCACCTTGACTTGAGTGAGGCATTTGACACAGTCTGCACAGCATCCTCACAGCTGAACTGAGGGAGTGCGGCTGGATGAGCGGGGAGTGAGGTGACTGCGAACTGGCTGAAGGGAAGAAGCCAGAGAGTCGTGGGCAATGGGGCAGAGGGAATAGAGTGACTGTCAGCAAGTTTGCTGGTGACACCAAGCTGGGAGGAGTGGGTGACACTGGAAGCTGTGCTACCATCAGAGACCTGGACAGGCTGGAGAGCTGGGCGGGGAAACATTTAATGAAATAGAACAAGGGCAAGTGTAGAGTCTTGAATCTGGGCAGGAACAACCCCAGGTTCCAGTGTAAGTTGGGGAATGACCTATTAGAGAGCAGCGTAGGGGAAAGGGACCTGGGGGTCCTGGGGACAGCAGGGTGACCATGAGCCAGCACTGGGCCCTTGTGGCCAGGAAGCCAATGGGACCTGGGGTGGGTTAGAAGGGGGTGGTCAGTAGGTCAGAGAGGTTCTCCTGCCCCTCTGCTCTGCCCTGGGGAGACCACACCTGGAATCTTGTGTCCAGCTGTGGCCCCTCAGTTCCAGCAGGACAGGGAACTGCTGCAGAGAGTCCAGCGCAGCCACCAAGATGCTGGAGGGAGTGGAGCATCTCCCGTGTGAGGAAAGGCTGAGGGAGCTGGGGCTCTGGAGCTGGACAAGAGGAGACTGGGGGGGGACTCATTCCTGGGGATCAAGATGGAAAGGGGGAGTGTCAGGAGGATGGAGCCAGGCTCTTCTGGGTGACAACCAGTGACAGGACAAGGGGCAATGGGTGCAAACAGCAACACAGGAGGTTCCACTGAAAGAGGAGAAGAAACTTGTTGGGGTGAGGGTGGCAGAGCCTGGCCCAGGCTGCCCAGGGGGGTTGTGGAGTCTCCTTCTCTGCAGACATTCCAACCCGCCTGGACACCCTCTCGTGTATAAAAATGTCCTTACCCTCAACTTGCACTTCAATAACCTACATTTTTCTCCAGTTCTCCACCTCTCCTCCATCACAACTTTAGCCTGGACTAGGCAGTTATGCAGAAGTGTCGCTCATTTTACTGCCTGTTCCCTTCATGGACTTCAGGTAAGAGAAGGATTCAGAAATCTGCTCCCCTGCTCTACGGTACATGAGCCAAATTTTATATTTAATTTCCCCAAGAACGAGGGGAGAATTCAAATCGGAACTGATTTCTGGGGATTGAATGGCTGGAATATTCCATTCTTTTAAAACATGCAGCAATTTAGTCTCGATCCACAGAAAAGCAACGTTTCAGAGGGCGGAATATTCCCAAATAATGACACAAAACAATGCCTCTTGTATTAATCCCCTGCAGCTATACCACACTTTGTGTGCATTTACCGACCACTCCTATTGACTTTACAGGTATGAACAAGACCAGCAATGGAAGTTCAGTGAGATGTGTTCAAGAAAGCTGGATTTGATTTTGCTATTATCATCAGCTGTGTTTTGGCTCTGAATCTTTATGGCTGTGAATGATGTAGAAGAAGGAAGAACCCACCTTCAGTTTCGGATCGCAGGGCTACCCAAAGAGGGGGTGGGAAGCAGCAAATACTCGGGATGCAAACATATTTCCCCAAGTCAATTAGAACAAAATAAATACCCAAACCCGCAAATCACACTGTTCCACTTTGAGGTCTGAAGTCTTGTTTGCTAGAATTCAGCCTTTTTTACAGCTGACTTTCATAAAGCTCAAACAGAAGAGATTTTACAGTGGAAATGCTGACGTGATTCCTACTGGTCATCTCACCCACTTGATGAAACTTCGTTAGTAGAACTCAGTTGTGATGAGGAATCTCAAGAGGTTCAGCTCTCCTAGAAGTCTGGCAGACATGCTAAACAGGGCTGGAACTGTGAAATAATGAATAGAAGGAAAGCAGCCTCATCTGGGCTCAGCCGAAATCCAGAGCAAGTCAAGATTTTGAAAGCCACCCAACATTTTTCAAGGCATTACAAAAACGGTCTCTGCCTCCACTTTTAGCAAGAGTTACGGCAATCTGAAGATTTACTCAATATCCCATATTTCGATAGCTGGTGCTTTCTGGGGGAAGGGTAACCATGCTCTCCCTCCTGATCCATATATAGCTTTTTGTTGGACAACACATGACACGGACGCTCCGTGTTGGGTCTAAGGGGACGCTGGTGGGCTGATTAAGGAGGTTTCTGGCACAAGGGTGGGTGTTCTTATTTAGCTTCGGATTCCACCCCTAAGAACATCCTCTCCTTATTTTCTCCCTTACTCAAATAAAGAGAGAGACAGGGGAAAAAAACAGGTTACAGAAATAGTTATTTATCTGCCTTTTAAGAGTTTAACCAGATTTGATTATCTGAATAAGAGTATTTGGATATGGTTCAAATTCCAGGGTACACAATTACACTCTGCTTATCATGAATCCCATTTGCCACTGCATATGGTTATTCTAATTACCCAAATGCTATTGTGTGCTCGTCCGCTGACAAGGGCCCGCTGTGCTCCACACCGCACGAGACTGGGAAAAGGGGGGAGCGCACAAATGGCATCATTTTCATACCCCCGTGGACACCACGCAACCTGCTTGTCTGCAAGGGACATTATGGGTGCTTTCTGTGAGAGATGCAACAGAAATGCGGGATGGTCTTGTTGTTTTGAGGGACAAAGACATGATGTACCAAATTGTGGTATTTCACAGAATCATGTCAGGGGTTGGAAGGGACCTGGAAAGCTCATCCAGGTCAATCCCCCCATGGAGCAGGAACACCCAGATGAGGTTACACAGGAAGGTGTCCAGGCGGGATTTCCTTTGGAAAACCTTTGGTTTGCTTCTGGTTTCAACTGTAACTCTGGCGAACTGAAACACAAGCGTCATAAAGTCTCCCCAGATGCGGATACAGCCACGCGGTTCCACAAGAGGCATTTTCTTCCTCTTGGGAGGCACTAAAGCAACAATTCTGCCTATTTCTCAAGAAAGGGGCTGCAATAATTAAGCTCCCAATTTTTGGAGAGGATATTGGGACTTTTTCATTCCCCCAAGGCCTTCCTGGTACTTTCTACGTGCAGGTGCTCTGGTTTGTTTCCAGCTACAGCAACTTATGTCTTATTTTCTATTTCTTCTTTAAGTTCCCCTGCAACATCAAACCGGGTGAAGCGTTCTGCAGCACGTCTGTGCGCTGTTACGCGGTCGCTGCGCCTCGGCGACAGATGAAGAGATCTCTGTGCACTCTGTATGGCACTTGGATCAAAGCTGCTGCATAAATGTAAGCTCCTTATCAACAAAGTGAGGGAAAAAATGCATAGGAAACACAGAGGTAGAAGCTGCGCACTCCCCAATTAGGTTTTTCCATCCTAAAGGCACGACACATCTCAAGGTTCTTCGCCAGACTCTGGTTTCACTCTAAAATGTAATGAAGTGCAGTGAAATACAACCAAGAGGAAAGAAACACAAATTAAGGCTGAAAAACACAATACAGCTCTTTGCAAAAGGCTGAGCTGGAAAACAAAGGGGCGAGGGAGAATATTGGAGGCTGTAGGTAGAAATACCAGGAGGTAGTTTGACGTGGAAGAAGCACAGATGATTTAAAAAATGGAGTAAAATGGTGGATATTGATTAGCAGGTCCCAACATAGTCAGTGAGAAACTACGCTTAAAATATTTTCCCCCCAAATCTGTTTCCTCTTCTTTGATTCAAATACTGATTTCCTAATCCAAAAATATGCTCTCAAACCCAATAGTGGTGCCTCATTTTGTGACACATCTGCCCAGCTCCCCTGCCACGGCCTTTTGGCACTTGTCACCTGAAGTGCCAACCGCTAGAAACATCTGTGACCAATCCCAGGCTCTCCTCAGCATATTTTGCCAGAAGCCTGATGTCTTTATAGAGAAACATCTATTCTATTTGGAACTGGGTTTGACCAGATGATTCTTTTTTCGGAGGCTGGAGTCAAGGAGCCAACACTCCCTTTATAGCCATAAACATAGGAATCTAATGTGGTGAATATTCACAATATTAAATAGGAAATAATAAGAGAACATTAACAGCCCCTCTAGGAAACACAAGTTTTACTGTCACAACCATGTCCTGACTCAAGGTCCATACTCCAGGTCGTGTCAATTCACAGGGAGAAAGAAGATAGTTAGATGGATGTTTTATTAGCAGAAGGCTCCTTTGACATGGTTTTGTGCTTCTGTAGTAAATAGAAAACACGTAGAAAACCCTGGAAATTCCGCAAAGAAGAACAAACCAAACCAAACCCTTTTTTGGCCTGCAGCAGCGTGCGTCAAACCAGCCAAGCTCAAACCCAGAGCAATGTAAAAGTGGAAATGCAGACCGAATCTTTGCTAGAATTACCACTGAAAGCTGCTGGAAAGAAACACTCAGACTTTATTTTGAGTTTACAGTCTAATTATTTTCGTCTAGAATCTGGATACTGGGGTTTTGCAAAACGCCTTCTTCGAAAATACTTGTTCCGCTCTCACTTAAAACGTAAAGATGTTAGTTTTACGCAGCAGGTTTTCTGCTGCCTGCTTACATGGTGGGGTTTTGCCCTGCTCCACCAGTGCTTCTGAGTTTAAAACATGCCTGTTTTCCCTTTAAAACTATTTTAAAAGACATAAAGACCATGAAATTCGAAGGACTGGGTTTCTACAATAGCTGCAAGCCTGCAGTATACCCAGGGGCTCAAAGTTATTTGATATAAAGGCGAACAGAAGTAACTGTTGCTCTCACAAACAAATTGCTGCCACTACGCAAAGCAAGAATGGATCTGCGTTACTTTATAAACGAAACTATTATCCCTGCTTCCCAACAACCTCAGAATTACACAACCTAAGAACACTATAGCCAGACCTATGCATAATGTAGCTGAGATTTAGTTTCTTCCATCTGATGTCAAATAACTCCCCCGTCCCATTTGACTCGGGCACAAACGAGTTTGCACGAGTGTATTTTAACACTAAGCAAAGCTGAAAACTGATATGATAATTGCAGAATGAGATTTGCAGCTCTAATTTTCTATTCCTAATAAAACAAAATAAAATAAAATAAGAAGATAGGAGGAGGGGAGAAGGCAACAAACAAAAGGCACAAACAGCACAGTTGAACGTTGTCAGTTTAAACGCATAAACACACCACTTTGTGCACTTGCCAGACAGACACATACCTATAGATACAAGCTTGTGTGGAATATGACCACAAGTTCGGATCTACGGGTTTGTGGCAACAGGCGCGGATCTCTTCTGTAATTTGCTAGGATTTGGGTTTGTTTTTAAAGAGGAAAAGCACTTCTGCAAATGAAATTTCAGAGCTGTTAGTAAGGAGCAGCCTTCGTTCTCCTTTGGAGGGAGTTGCTTATTGACTTCGCTATAACATTAGCTCTGTTGCTACAGTTTCCTTCACTCCCATGTAACCCTTTGGAAAAAAAAAATCAGCAACATAACACACATTTTTAACCGGACAAAATAAAGCAGATCTGGGTTTCTTTCTCCTAAGTACTTCGCTGGCCAGAATTACTGATGATTACATAGTGCTGAGGAATTAACGGCCAACATATCACTAACTCTGTAGCAAAATACCAAGCAGCAAAGTTTTCATCTGTGGAGAGAGCTGCAAATACACACGCAGACCCTCAACCCCACCAAAAGTTGTCGTGTTCCCATTCTGGCAGCGCGGTTAAAATAGATGGATGAAACAACTGCCTAAGAGTTGGTTTAACCTTCAGAGAAGTCACTACTGGTCTGGGGTGCTGCTTTAATTCTATTTTTAAATAAATAATAAAAAACCCCACCCTTTCACTTTGCTAACCAGTCTAGAAATTTCCCCTGAGTCTAGCTCTGTGCTCTCTCAGTGCATTTCTTCCTAAAATGACAAATATGCAGTTTTGCATCCTCTCCGTTCCCCGAAGTTCCCACCTTTTGTTTCCTGCATAACTACCATTTCCCATTAACAAAATGTGGGCAACTGGTGGGGAATGAGGCTGAAAAGCCGTAAGCTCCGCACAGAACTGGTGAGGAAAATCAGTGCGACTAATTGTTGTCTAAAATGTCATAACATTTTTCCTTCCTACCTCTTCTCTTTCGTCAGAAGATAAATTAATGCAAGCTAAGATCACTCTCTATAAGATACCTCTCTATAAAATGAAACAGGCAACACTTGGAAAAGAATTTCACTCTTTGGATGCTTTTAGAAAGTTCCCCCCACTCCTTGTGCAGCTTCTTAAAATAAATCACTTCAACCTTTCCAGCCTGGTAAGCATGCAATTAAAACATACAATTTTCCTTTATTGGAATGACTGCTTGGGCTGGGTTACAAGCAACTCCTGTTCCATCCAGCAATAGAGCCGTTAAACTTTCGCCATCTGTCCAAAGGTTATCTAAATTGATCGGCTAAATTTAGAATCCTGCGCTTAATACTCCGGTACCTACCTTAAAAGTGTCCAAAGTTTTCGGCGCGTGAAGTTGAGACCAAGAGGAGCTGCGTCTTTGTGAAATCAAGCCAAGTTTTACGTGGGAGGTTAAATGTGATTTAGGAGCCCCCTGAATTCAGGGATTACAGCAATAACTGGGCAGCGGTCAAGGCAACGGGTCAGGGAGCACGTGGTCCCGCAGGCAGAGCAGAGTGGCATCATGCACAAATACACGTATTGTGCACTTCTTTGGAACCGAGCTGCAAACGGAATATAACAAATGTTACCCTACCGAAAATAACCCCGGCCCTCCGACTACAAAGCTCATTTATTTCAGGGGCCTAAGATTAAAATTCAGATTGTCTTTTGAGGCTTAGAATAGGGCCTAAGAGGCACAATGGAGGAGGCAGGGACACGGCTGCTGCCCGTACCAGTATTTCTTACAATGGCAAGGAATTTTTGCCAACTTTTGCATGTAATGCAACACTGCACAGCAGAGAAGATCTTCATTATGAGTAGATTCATTTTGACCCTAATGTTCTTTACATTCATGTATGTATATGAAGGTATAATTTGCATGTCTCTGTTGCCAAAGGAGTACTTTATATTTTCATGTGAGACAAGAAAAAAGTAACGATCTCCCAGCAGTACACATCCTATGTGGAGGTTACATTTTTACTAGGTTTTCCTAGTTCTCAAACATTTTTCCCCCCATTAATAGCTCACAAGCCCATTTTCTAACCACTGGGATCATTCAAGCCCTTGAAGGAAACCAGGACGTAACGTCTGGGTGGCCTGTACATCCCTCCTTGTGCTACGGGACACGTGTCCTCAGTTCTGACTGGTCTGAATGGGAGTTGCAGGCACCCAACACACGTCAGCAACCGCTCTTTATTTCTGAATTATCGCAGCTCTTCTCAGAGCTTGGGACGCACTGGGAAGGGCAGCTGGGAGGTGTCGACCCACCCGGAAAATCCGCCTTTTATTTAGTTACCTCGCTACCTGATTGGTTTTTACAAAACAAAAGGGAAGAAGGAGCCTTAGGATCCATTGCCATAGCTTCAGTCGTTCCAAAAGGAAAGAGAGGAGAAGAGAAAGCAGCAATAACTGTCTCTAGAAAAGCACCTGAGTGTGCCAAATAAATCACTAGATCCCATCGACCGTTCCCGGGAGCCCCGGAGCGAGGGGGTTCATTTGGTGGCACCCGTATGCTGTTAATTACAAGTATCCAGGAACCAACCTGCTCCTTTTTGTGCATTTGGGAAAACAAACTCATGGACAATTTGTTGAGACAGTGAACTGACAAAGGCAGCAGCAAATTTTCATGTTGTTTTTTGAAAGATACAGATTTTTTGCTTTATGAGCGCTGCTTTTTTAAAGATGAATTTCACTTATATCAAATCTATTCAGGGAGACCGAATGAGAGCCGTAGATTACAAAAGATCTGAGGTTTGAAGCATTTCCCTACATGGATTCATCATACAGCTATTGTACCTTTTGAAAACCTGATGAACATACACGCAGTGGCAGAAAATCCATGATAGGCAAACAAATCAATCACCTTCCCACTGCATTTGTTTAGAATGCTAAGATTACAAACAAAAAGTTTCAATCTCTGCATTAAGGATGATATTATTTATATTAAGGATTGCGATATCCCAAAGATACTTTGCTTTACTATTAATTTTATAATATGTCAACGACCACAGAATCAACAAGGCTTTGGTACCAAAACCTGCGACAGTCAAAGTCATACAGTTTCATTTGTATTAACCCACAATAAGACTGGCATTTTATAGATTTATAGCCGAAGGAATATAGAGGGAAACGTGTAGAAATAAAGTCTCCGAAGACATAACATTGGGTTTGGTCTGTGGGTGGCATTCTTGCAAACCACAAAGCAGAAATGCCTTGTCCAGGAAAATCGATCGTTATGGAATGCATTGTGTGCCTGAGCAAAAGCTGTTTGCAGCCATATCATACTCCTGCCATGAATATAAAACAAATAAGAAACACGACCGCTATAGCATTCCCATTCTTTTCCACCACCCCTTCCCCCCGGTTTTAACCCCAATGAATTTAGGCCTATAAATATATATGTGTATATATACACACACACTCTATCTTAGGTTTAAAGACCTGTATCGATAGATTTTTTTAAGATATCATTTTTAAGAAATGATAAGGAAAAAGGAGATACTGATTTGAGGATGTGTGAGAAACCAAATTACCTCAGTAGCAGCGTTTTACAAGATTCCTTATGGCCTGTGCGCTGCCATATTGCTAGGCCCAACTCTTCAAGGAACGTATTCTGCAAGACAAAATATATATGGATATTTTCAGGGCATATTTTCAAGAAATTCTACCTTTCTATTCTACCTGGTTCTACCTTTATACACCCAGAGGCTACAGCTTTAGAAGCCAAAGGAACAGAGGAGGCCCCAGGACAGAAATTACTCCCCGCTCCCGACATCCCAATTTTTAAATCTTGTTTTTCGAGACGATTTTTCACGTTTTATGGATCAACCCGCTCCTGCCCTCCCCCATACAACGAGTTAAATCCGTGGAAATAAAGCGTCGCTTGTAACACACACACATTTCACAAGTTTGCCAATTCTATTCCCACCAAAGCGATTAAGGAAAATAAAGCAATGTGGAGGCTCCACCAGTAAACGCGTTCCCCGCCAGTTAGTACCACGCAGCAACTTCTCACACCGCTTACTTCTCATAGATAGATCCTTATCCAATTAAAGTTTGCTAAAACAGAATCAAACAGAAGGCTCGTTACCTGCTTTTGAGAAGCTTCACCATTTTAAGCTTTTTGACTCTTTTAACACTGATACAAGGAATAATTATTTCTCTCTGCCGACGCGATTGTTACGAGAAGAGAAACCCCGGCTTGCGGTGGCTTCGTGGATGCTATTCTTTTTGCACCACAGCAGGATTCTTGGCTGCCAGTCCAAGCTGCTTTCACTTGCCAAGTTTTAAGATGCCGGTTTTGCCTTTCATTTTATTGTTCCTTTCGCAACGTTAAAGACCGACTTAAAAAACCACGCACAGCTGTGAGCGGGGAGGGGGGGGGAATTATTTGAATTTTGCACAAGAATGGAGATGAGGAAGGAGCGTGCTGTGATGTAACCACAACGACACCCACAGAAACATTTCCAATATTGGGGGGGCCGGACTCACGCTCAGAACCCCGGCGTTTTCCTACGGGATCTAGTGGGAGCGAGGGGAATAATAGAAACGTCCAGATCGACGACCAACTGTAGCCACATCAGAGGTGGAGATTGATTCTTCTCCCCCACCCCCGCTTATTTTTGAAATCCACTTTCTGCGGCTTAAGGCTGTTCTTTCTCATTGAGGATTTCGTGCGGGGGGTGCGGGGAAGCAGGGCTTGGGGTTCACCCCAGCCCCAAACCTCACGGCCTTTCTTTTTGAGGCGATGCCACCCCGAAGAGACTCAGCGTCACGGCGCAAAAACCTCCCGTCAAAATTCAGTCCGGGGCTGCGAATTCTTGCATCAAACACACTCGTTTATCGTAAGCAACCGATCTTATATATATATATGTATTTAAAGAGATTGTGTGAAAGATTTTTTTAAATCCCCAGCCTTGCTGTGTATGAGTAGATTTATTTTATTTCACTTGATGTAGCAGCAAAACTATCGGGACTGGTACCAAGGCTCAAATGCAGTTAACTGGACAAACAGTTGCTTGCAATCCACCTCAGACTTTAAATAGCTATTAAAAGTGCTACAGTATAATATACACTATAAAGTATAGAATGATATAACTGTGGGTGAGCACTCAGACACACACAGAGTCTGAACAACTACTGGATACAGATGTTGGAGGGACAGATACCTCGTTTCTGTGGCAAGAACATTCCCGCTCGGACACGGTTCCTTGAGTTACCCGTGCACACAAAATGCACAGAGGGCACTTGGAATGACTATTTACCCCCGTCTATAGGTGACTGTTTATACAGCCTGCAAGGCAGAAAATGGAAGCTGTTTCAAACACAGAGGAATCGCGGGTGAAACCAGCTCTGCCACCAGCTGTTCTGTGTGCAGAGGCTCACGGCTGCTTTTCCAGCACAACTGCGACTGGCAGGAGGTGAATTCACCCCCGTATTTCATATTTTAAGAGAAAAAACAGCCAAAGTTTCTACGAAACTCAACAGTCTTAACCGAAAAGCAGCGCGGATTCCTAACGGGGAAGGAAAAACGGCAGCTTCGTTCGAAGGTGGAAGCGTAAGATGCGAAATTTCAAAATCAGATGGCTTGGTCTGTGATTTCTTTCATTTAAATGAATTGATCTGTTGCTAAACTGCTGCTCTTGTGCCAAGAAACTTTTAACTCTTTCAGCTCAGAGCTCCCCGTGTTTTGCCGTTTTCTCTCTCCTCCCGAGCACACTACAATTAAAGCAGAAATTAAAAATGAAGCGGGGGGGGTATAAAACAAGAGCATAAAAAGAATGAGGGAATTAAACCCACGAGCACATGCAGGACACAAAAGAGGCACGATATGGAGCGTATCGGTGCTTCCTTCCAACTTCTACTGTAGAAACAGCGTGATTCTTGTTCTTATGATGCTGCTAAAACTTGGAAAGGAGACAGAGAGGCCTTTAACCTTCACAATTCTATGTACAGCAAGAACTCCGGGGCAAACCCAACAGCCACGGGGTTAGCGGCAAGAAAAACAACAGCATCCCTGACCTAATGCATTGCAAACGTTCACTTACCGAGAATGCCTTAAGCATTTCCAATAGAACCCCCTGTCCTACACATGTTCTCCTATGTGAAAAAGAACCATAAAAAAGGAAACTGAAAAGCTCACCAAAATGGGTAAAATTTGGGTGAAAGTTCCTAGTGCTTTTCCATTTTGTTTTGAATTCGCTTTGCCCACTTAAAAAAGAAAATAAAAATTAAAAAAAAATTAAAATTAAAATAGACGTTGTAATTAGCGATAATTCCAGTGGAAAAATATTTATGTCTAGCACAAAGCAAAAAAAAACCCAAACAAAAGGTATAAATATCTCTATATATCTCCCATTTCCAGCCCTGCTGCAGTTCCCCCTAAACTGCTGCTGCTCGCTCCAATCTGCCGCCTGCTTAACAACGGAATGACAGGCAACATCTGTTTGTATAGAAGCCAAGAGCACGTCTTCAACATTTCTTTGGCTCCGTTTCTCTTTTTTTCCTCCCCCCCGTCCCCTCCTTTATAAAGAAAATAGAAGTAAAAGCGCCCAGCAACATTTTGCAAGCGACTCGAGTGAGGCTGCAAGTGTTTGTTCCCTTGAGTTATTTCAAGGTGCGGGACTTTGGGACTCTTTGCTCTCCACCCGCCGTCCCCTCCTCCCCTGCTCTCCCCGTGCTGTTAATAAAGTATCACACAAACTCGGTACAAATATATAATAATAATCCAACATACCTTGATGACTAAAAGGCCACTCCCTCCTATGGGGAGGGAGGGGGTTTCTTCAGTAGGCAACTAAACCAGAAATAGGCCAGGGAGGGGAATAACGGGACAGTCTCGCCACAATCCTCTCTCACCTTCTTATTTTTCCCCTCTTTCCTCCATTTTACAGACTGCGCGCATTTTGAAAATAAAAGAAATTGTTTGGAAATAAATAAATATGCAAAAAAATAAAATCAGCATCAGCCCAGATCCAAATACAATTCAAATGACTAACAATGTCAGGCGAGTGCCAATTCTGTGGTGAATCGGGAGAAAGCACAATAATTCCACATGCTGAGATGGGAACAACTGGAAAGAAACCAACTCTCTCGAAGTCACAATGAAAAGTATTACGGTGCCCCCACCCCCAGCCCCGTTTTCTGAGTCTCCCCCTGTACCCTCCTCCCTCCGGGGGAAAAAGGACAAAAAATGAAGCCACTAATTTAACAAAAGGAAAAACAACAAGAAGATCATGAAGCGAGGCTATTTAAAAACTCAGGGAATGTTTTATTCACTGGTGATTTGGGACAACGCTCCCATGCACAAACACCCCCCCCCAAAACACACACACACACACACACACACACACACAGAAAAACAATAAGAAATAAAAAAATCAGACAAGTTGCTAAGGAGACTTGTGTAAACTCAGAATCCAGGCACATTTCTGGCCTTTCCCCCTATATTCCATCTCGTATTCCGATCACGCACCACTGCGGCACGATTGCACCAATGCACTGCATTAATCTTGGCCTTAAACGGGCTGACTGGCAAAGCAAACTGTGTGTATATATCATCTTTCCAACTTAACAAGTTAAAGGGAGAGAGGGTGGCGGTGGGTGGGGAGGCGGGAACCTTCGTGCTGAATATAAAATATAGGAGCCGAGCTTAGTAAGGGAATTTTAAAGAGGAAGTGTTATCCAGGCATACATATATATATATATATACAAAGCTGCAAGTCTCCCCGAGCTTTCTTGCGTCTCTCTCGCTGTGTCTCTCCCACTTTGCTCGTCTTATTTCTCCATTTCTCCCAACAAAACCCCCGTCCCCGGCAGATGTCTGAATCCCTGCCAGATCTAACAATGTCGGACCCACTCGCTGCCACCAGACGTTGGGGGCCGTGGTCTCCCTCATTCTCTCGGCACAGTGGGGTCATATATACATATTAAACAACCTTTTCCTTCTTTTTCTTTTCGTGGTCCCTGATGTGCGTGTTCCTAAACCATAGAGATAATATTTCTGCTTTTAGGAAGGGGGAAACTGAATCAAAGTCTGAGCCGTTCGTGGAAGGCGGCTGTTGCTGCAGAACACAATCCGCAGTAACTGACAACTGGGACAAAATTAAGCTTGTTATTTTTTGTTCTTCCTTGTTATTTGGGTGCAGAAAATACACTTCTTTAAGCTCTCCTTCCATCTCTCGCAATCTCAAATCCTCTCACACTGACGGACAGCTCGGTGCTATCATTCAACACCTGGCTTTTGCTCGTTTTGTGCGCCGCATTTCACAAGACAAGGATTTCAGTCCTCACAAGGGGAATCCAGTAATCTACAAATTCAACAGCAGCACGTACAGGAAAAGCCAATTTCATGGGCTGTGCCTTGGAGTTAGTCCTAGAGCCTGCAGGTCTGGGGTTTTACTGCATATTCCAGATGGGGAACCCGAACTATCCTAATGAGCATCATTTTCACCTTACACCCAGGCCAGCAAAAGCACAGGAGAGGTGAGGCCATTTGCTCAGCCTCAGAGAGTTTCTGTGCCAGAGCTGAGACTGGTCCCTGCCTTCATTTCAGCACAGAATCACAGAATGTCAGGGGCTGGAAGGGCCCAGGAAAGCTGATCCAGTGCAATCCCCCCATGGAGCAGGAACACCCAGATGAGGTTACACAGGAAGGTGTCCAGGCGGGTTGGAATGTCTGCACAGAAGGAGACTCCACAACCTCCCTGGGCAGCCTGGGCCAGGCTCTGCCACCCTCACCCCAACAAGTTTCTTCTCCTCTTTCACTGGAACCTCCTGTGTTCCAGTTTGTTTGGGGGAGGAGAACAGGGGAGTGACCCCCGAGCTGCCTCAAAATGGCGGCACCAGAATCACCTCAGGATTCAAAATGGCGGCACCAGAATCACCTCAGAGTTCAAAATGGCGGCACCAGAATCACCTCAGGATTCAAAATGGAGGCACCAAAATCACCTCAGGGTTCAAAACGGCGACCCCAAGGGAACCAATTCTGGGGTTTTTTTGGCCTCGATGCAAGACTCTACACTTGCCCTTGTTATATTTCATTAAATTCTTCCCAGCACAGTCGCTGTCACCCCACCCAGGAGAAGCACCAGCATGTAGTGGGGTCAAACGCTCATTCCTTGCGCCAGCGTTTGCTGTTCACGTGAGGGATTCAAACAGGGGTGAGGGTCCCATGGGCTTTGTCTGGGCTGCAACGTAAGATTCAAATGGATAACTGTGACTAATGCTCTTGACAAGGCACAAAGGAGGGACAATATGGAAATGTGAAAGGAAATGTATAGCTGGACTCAAGACCATCACGTGGATACCATCATACCTGGTATCTTCCACTTAATCTAATGATGGTCTCACTCATAAGATTATTATTGCGGCACCCAGTGGGTGCTTTCCTTTCAGCTCCAAATGACGGTGTGAGGGCCTTGCTAACACGGGAGAAAATTATAAAGTTCTAATCACTAAATTTGGGCTCTGAAGCAAGTGAATCCGTGGCACTGTGCATTAAATATGTACTTTTAAAATGCCTCTCAGTGGGTTAATGCTCTGGTGGCCATAGAGCCACCCTGAATCTCTCTCCCTGAAATTCAGAGGTGTCCAGCATTGCCCGCACTCATCATTTGCCATTCCTCTTCCATGGATCTACTGGAAAATGTAACTTTCGACTCACCTGACTGCTTATCTTTGTTTTTGAGAAAAAACACCTGAAACAAAAACACCAAACGAGCAAGTTAAAACCATTCCTTTTAGAAAAAGGTAAGGAAAAACTTGGAATTGTCATGAAAATATGATTTCTCACATACTGGTGAGAAATCAACTGGCATGCAAAATAAACCACCTACTAAACCACTTTGGTCAAAGTCCGTGCTGACCACAGAGCAGACAATCTATTGTGCACAGCCTGGACACAACTTGAGCACTTCCCCAAGGAATATAGAATCCATAGGTCTCAGAGCACTAGACAGCTATTAACCAAACCATCAGGCCCAGTCAAGGTATTTGCAAGGCACCAGTATGGATAAAAAAATTGAGAATAAGGTAGAAGAGGCAAAAATATGCTAAAACCAGGGGCATTACAAGCTTTCCCAGTTTGAGTTCCTAAGGTTTTCAGAGGAATTTCTAGTGTTGAGGTTGACTAAGCGGGGCTACATTTTTGTTTTGGTTGCAAATTGGAAGCAACTATTTTTACCCACAAGTCCCCCAAAGCATCTGTTTCTCTCCAGCTATTTCAGACTTCCTTTTATAAGACCTAGTTAGAGGTATATCATTATTTTTAAATGTTACTCTTTGCAGTCACACTTCACATTTTATCATCATTACGCGTGTCATCATCTGTGTGTTCGCACTGTGTAATTTGAAGATGAGGAGAAAATCCTCGCTGGGGGTCTGAGAGTTACTTGCCCTTGAGCAAATATTTGGGGATAACACCTACAAGTTAGTGCATCCCCAATGGAAGGAAAAATGATCTTTTTACAGGTCGTGCTTTAAAGTCACCTGGAGAAAGCGACTGTTTGAAAGCATCCAAAGAGCAGGTTAAATCCCCAGCAGAGAAGAAGCTTGTTCCTAGTTTGTAGTTAAGGCACAGCCACCTAGAAAAATCTGTACAAATATTGTTTGCTTTCACTGGAAACGCTGTATTCACAATGAGTTCTATTTCTCCCAAGGAGAAAAAGATATATCAAACTGTTTCACGGCCGGACTGTAAGACAGACAGCAGTATGTCTTACTTAATGAGCTACATGGAGCCACAATTACTACAGACCTGACAGAGTAGCAGTTTTGGACCACTTAAGGGTTCATATAATGCGATGTAAATGCAACTCAGGTCATTTAATTGAGGAGGCCACTTTCGTTTGCTGTTTCTGTAACTGATCTACCTTGCTGCTACTAATGGCTATGGGGATTTTTTATTGCCTCATCACCGCTCTCCCCAAGTGACAGGCGAGTAAATGAGATCTACTCCAACATCTTCCTATAGCAGGCAAAACACACCCTCCTGTTACTCCACGGGCAAAGTACGTCATCAGGTTTCAGGAGACTGTAAGGTAGGATGCTACCACAACATGGGCAAAGCAGCAAGAAACTAAAAGTCTCAACCTCTGGGTCTAAACTGAGAGAAAGACCCAGGCAGGAATGATGTCTAAAACTGCATCTCAAAGAGAACAGATTTGTCATGCAAACAGCAATAAGACACGTAGAATTTCAGTTCCTGACAAGCAACAGCCCCAATTTGACCTAAGACTGTGTTGGATTTGAAGCTGCTATGCTGTCCGAGAGTGTGTCAAGTGCATGAAGTAGTCAACATAGTCACACATTATTAATGGATTGGGTTATATTTTTCACACCTGTCAAGGCCTCCTAGCAAGAAATTTTGTCCTCTATATAGCCTGTCTTAGAAATCCAAAAGAGAAAACAAAGCACCTTCTCTCACCCCAAAGTCAAATCTGTAACAAAGAGACCAAGATAAGCAAAGGCAAATTTTAGACAAGAACCTAACCAAGGATCGTCAGTTGTGTTTGCCCTACCCGGAGCTGCCCCTGCCTGCCACGTGCCCCCCGGGGGGAATGTGCGCGCACACCTACGCATTCCTTCTGCATTATTGCATGGGAGGCTCGTTCCTTTGGCCACCGAGCACAGCAGCCCTTTGAGAGTCAGTGCAAAGAGCTTGACTGGCACCTCACATCTGAAAGTAAGACATAAATCAGGCGAGAAAGACGTTTTGTTAAATGTCGTGTTTACGTGACTCCAAAGCTTCAAATGAGAAACACCACACCCCGAAACAGGACCATTGATTCTGTGCGTTATTCTAGACACACAAACCTACGAGGTACAAATGAATGTAGTAAGAAACAGATGTTGACGCAGCTATAGGAAGTCTCCAGTTCCCTCTTCCCTTCCCTCATAACATGAAGCGGGCAAGTGTCCATATCAGCTACCAGGGGGACAAACCTTCAACCCCAGTCTTCTCCATCAGAATAATCAGTAATTATCTATTTAAAATTGAAGAAAACATAGCTATGTACGCATACAAAATCACTTCTTCTTGATCAGCCTTCTGGTGTCGCCCATGGACGTTCGTCCCTTGGACATATAACCCACAGAAAAACGCACCCTATTTTCATTTCCCAGTGTTGCTACCCCTCAACCGAGCACTCCAAACCCGGCTATTGCTCACTGTCATCAGCCTGGGTAAATAGCATCGATCATTGTGTCCTTCAAACCTGCCAGCGCGTTTGTGCCTTTACTTCCAAATTGTAAATGGTTTCCCCCCTTGTAGGTGCACGGGCACTATTTTAACTCTCAGAAAATTACCTGTGTCACTGAGCAGGAGCTTTCAGCACTGCAAGCTCTCTATTGAAACCATGAGAGCGGAGCACGATGTTTTACAGGCAGAGGAAGGAAGGACGGACAGAAGGAGCAATTTTCAGAAGCTGCCAGAGGAAGCGCACAGCAGAGCCTGGAATTTATCTCCCATCTCTTGGTTCCAGCCCAAATGCTTCCACCACTAGATCATCCTTCAGGCCTAGAACACCAACAGTATTTTCAATGTCTGATTTGGGCATTTCACATATTTCTGCTTCAGCTGTTCTGGGACAGTTTGCTGGGATCTGAAAAGGGTGACTATATTTCCAGACACAGTATCTAACTGAGTGTCCTTCACCGCTCCTTCCCTGGACAACCTCAAAGGGGGGGAAAAAATTATGAAATAATCAGAACCTTAGGAAAATTGTAAAGTATCACAGAATCCCAGAATGTGAGGGGTCGGAAGGGACCGGGAAAGCTCATCCAGTGCAATCCCCTCATGGAGCAGGAACACCCAGATGAGGTTACACAGGAAGGTGTCCAGGCGGGTTGGAATGTCTGCACAGAAGGAGACTCCACAACCCCCCTGGGCAGCCTGGGCCAGGCTCTGCCACCCTCACCCCCAACAAGTTTCTTCTCATATTCAAGTGGAACCTCCTGTGTTCCAGTTTGCACCCATTGCCCCTTGTCCTGTCCCTGGTTGTCACCCAGAAGAGCCTGGCTCCATCCTCCTGACACTCCCCCTTTCCATATTGATCCCCAGGAATGAGTCCCCCCTCAGTCTCCTCTTGTCCAGCTCCAGAGCCCCAGCTCCCTCAGCCTTTCCTCACACGGGAGATGCTCCACTCCCTGCAGCATCTTGGTGGCTGCGCTGGACTCTCTGCAGCAGTTCCCTGTCCTGCTGGAACTGAGGGGCCACAGCTGGACACAAGATTCCAGGTGTGGTCTCCCCAGGGCAGAGCAGAGGGGCAGGAGAACCTCTCTCGACCTAGTAGTGAGGAGAATTTCAAAATAACTTGGAAGGAGAACATTTTAGCACAAACCAATAAGTTTCCTTGGAGAAGATTTGTGGGGAGGAAGAAGGGAGGTCTTCTACTGTCCAAAACATTAGTTTTCAGTAAGTATAAAAATACTGTAGCCGTATTTCCCTGCAACAGAGAACCAGCCGGGAAACAAAGTGAAGTATGTTGATTATCATAGAGTGATGGCTGGGGAGGGAAAGAAGGAGGGGTAAGAGACGTGTGTCTACACGCTCAATACCGAAGCACGGAGGGTTGAAGTGAAGGAGACGTATCTCCGAAAGCAGACAGTCTTATTATGGGGGTGGGAACCCTCATGGTCACTTGTCCATCACCTCTTTGGCCTGAGATAAGAGAAAGGACAAGTGAAATAAATGGGGTGACAGCTTCGCATGTATCATAGAACCACCTCGTGGGGAAAAACCTGCCTCTTTGAGCTTCGAACGACAGAAATTGTTCCACCACTTGAGCTTTTGGCTGCATGTCCCCTTAGAACACAGGGAAGCGAGCATTTTATCTCCATCTTCTAAATCTAGGTCACCTCAATCCATGGTTGTGCCGCTAGTCATACCTCTATGATTTGCCACAGCCCTGGCTTAAATAAGTCAGCAGCAACTTAGGAAATGTCTAACTCGCAAAAGGAGGGGGTTTTACAACCCAGTCTGAAGGAGATGGATCAAATACCTCAAGCAATGGCTCACGTAAGGAGAAAAGCCTTTGGGCTCGCAGCCACAAGCCAAGAAAATTCACCTCTTCAGCAACATCATTCATGATCACCGCGGTATTCCAGTATGGCTACAAAACTTGCCTCTGGTAATAGGAAACGGGGATGAACAGACTGAGAAAGCGGCCAACGTTCTGGACACATCCTGATGTCTCTCTGTGAGACACTTGCAGATCTAAGACCAGCATAACTGAAGGAAAAAGGGTGAAATCTTAAACCAGTCCTCAAAGTTTAAGAAATGTAGTCGTTTCCCTTTCCTTGCTCGTGTGGGATTGTCCCTTAAAAAGGCCTAAGGGATGAACACGTAGAAGATGGTCTCATTTGTCATAGCAATGTCGATTGCTGCAAGATGGAGAACTGCTGCAGACCTGCTTTAGATTAGGAAGAGACAGGAGAAATAAAAAGAGCATCTGACACGAAAACAAAACTATTTTGGTCACTGCCATCTCCGTTATTTTAAATGAAGCAATTGTGGGCTACGTTTGTTTTGCATTCGTAATTAGCAGACGGAACAGATGGCAAAGGCGTCACTTAAAGCCACCCGTCCGACAAAATAACCCAGGCTGCCAGTGCGATCTTTCAGTAGGAACAAGGAATACTTTCCCCTCTTCTTCCCATTGAAACGTATCCCAAAGAAATGAGGCCAGCGCATGTTTGCATCGAGTAGGGGACTCACCGCAAAAAGGAATCCATTGTGTTTCGGAGTGTGTTGATTACTGGCGGAACAAGCAAGAAAACGGCAATAGCAAATGCATTGCTAAGAGAACAAAAAATAGGAATGGAAACTAGCGATACATTGCCAGCAATATAACAAGGGCCTAAAATAAACTATATATTCTCTCCTCCCTTTAGTCTTGTGGTTCAGGCATAGGCTGGAACTCATGACATCTGTGTTTCATTTAAAAGTTGAAGAGGAAAATCTTTATCAGTGAAGGTATCAGTTGTCCCACACCCATACCTGACGCTTTCCGTATTAAATGCTCTTATCCTTTCTATAGCTCAGTCTAAGGACACTGGAAAACTCAGCGACAATAAGCAAGGCACAAAGTTTAAAGCATCACCCACTGCATACGGACAATTCAGAACCGTGGCCAGGAGAGACGATTTCACCAGATATCCGGAGCGTGAAGCGCACGGGTGGAGCTTCCATCCTATTTCCTCCACCACAAGCACACGCGAGGAATGAGATAAAACCAACTCAAATCACATACTACTTGCTGAAAACATTAAAGCACCGCTCCTTGGTCTATTGGACCGTACTGTGCTTGTGACACCCAAAACACAAGTATGTGAACGTCTCTGAAGACGAACTTACCCAGGAATTCTCTCCTGAGAGTGTGAAAAAGTCCCCAATATCCCCGCTTGTTGGAAAGAAAAAGGAGAGACAGATACAAATATAGTTTCACTCCTTTTATAGCCTTGTGAGGTCCTCCACCAGCCTTGCTGATGGGCTACCGGAGGATTTGGGCACGCCGTTCTCCCAGCACTACGGATAAGCTGTTTCTAGCACGGTATCAGGACACAGCCTGACGGGCAATATAATAAACATCATGAGCCTTGCCTCGCTCGTATTGCAAATGTGCTAGTGATCGTGAGCTTCCATAGCTATCGCAGCCTCAAAACCTCTTCTCTGACACTATTAAGATGCTAATAATGGTGAATACTTGTCCAGCTATTGCAGCCACGGGCCTCTTCTCTCAGATACTGCAAATGTTCTAATAACTGCGTGCCTCGGTAGCGACTGCGGCATTGAACTCTGCTCTCTCTGATGTTGTAAATACACTGTTAATAATGAGGTTTAGTACTAGTGTAGGCAGCTCAGCTGATCCTCAGCAAAAGAACAATGCCTAGAGAAAGACCGTAGAACTCCAGGAAAGAGCACAACACAGGCTTAGGGAGAAAGGATAGTGGTCTAGGAAAGAGCGGAGACCTACATAAAAAGAACAGGTCCCTACAAGAGAGTTAAGTCCCTAGAAAAGCATGTAGACGTAGGACAGAGCTCAGCAGAACCCAAAGCTACTATCCCCACCTCCTCACCCAGGTCAAAGACTCTTCTCTGGGCAAGAATACATTGGCTAAGACCTGGATGAAGGTCTAAGACCTAAGATCTGGATGAAGGTCTAAGACCTAAGATCTGGATGAAGATAGATGAATCTGCCAGAAAGATTCAAATAATGTCAGCATGTTCATGCAACGGGATTGGTGCAACTAACAGAGACGTTTCTTCCTACCAGGGAGCACAGGAACTTTCTGGGGTAATCAGAGGGGAAAATCTCCCCCAAGCACTGCTGCTCCACTCACCACATCCTGCTGCAGGAAAGGGCTCTGCAACTTCGACAATATATCCATACACAGTGCTGAGGACGTTCAACTTGAACCAGAGAAATCCCAGTCACAGTATTTTATAGGTGAAAGGACTTGAATACAAAGCAGCTCTATTAAATGCAAGATACACTTAATTTATCTTCCTAAACCAGATGTTTCTAACATCTTTGGACACCTTGTTCCTATTTCCTCTCTGATGTATAGCGGAGACTTCACTTTGTTTTTAATTCTTTTTGTGGTTATCTGAACATTCACAAGCAGAGAGCACAGTGCAAGGAACAGACCCATCCAAAACACCACTGTGACTTCCCCTCAAATGACATTTGCTTTTTGTTACCTCCACTTGCTTTAAGCTGCAAAATCTCCCTGTTTTTGCCAGCGGCACAATAAGCCATGAGAAGGAGCCCTATATGCTAAGCCATAAGAACACACAGCCCAGGGGGCACAGCTTAATACCCTCCACATTTAGAGCTGGACGTTGGTCCATTGGCATCACTTTTAAACATCCAGCGACTGCTCTAAATTAGGAAACTGCTCCACAAACGCTCCCAGAGCTGTTTTGCACCTACTGGGAGTTCCTATTGGATTTGGTAGAAAAGGAAGAGTTGCTACCAGGATACTGGTCTCCCCATTTCTGCAGCTCACAAAGAAGCCCATGACAATTCCACAGGGGCTACAACTCAGGTAAAATCCACACTGCGAGAAATCCGCCCAAATGCTCTTCGGCTCATTCCCCAAAATGACCCAGATGCCTTACACAGAAATCTGAGGTGCCCACGAGAGTGATTCTCCAAATATCAAACTCAAGTCTTAGCTACCCAGTATACCAGTATAAACTGGTGTGCTTATTGTATCAGCACGCACACACATTATCCTTCAGTTCGCGAGCCATGTTATCATGCTATCTACCCCCATATGTGTTATCCACTATGTGCATTCAATATTTCATCTGCAATAGCACTTGGGGACATGAATTCGACATGTGTTATGTCTTTTAGAACATACTTAAGGGGAGAAGCAGAGATGAATCTCAATGCAAAGAGATTCTCACTTCCACAGTGTTAATTTTTGCCCACAGGCGAGATTCTCAAAGTGCCGTAAAGTATGCGGTTACCTCATTCCCACCGTCGAATCCTAATTTCAAGAAGATGAGGTAACCAATCTCACCACCAATAAATTTATTAGCGCTGTTCCACCCAAATTTCCTCCTTTCTTTTCATTTATTCAATTAAATTCATACCTTATATGAATGCTATGCATTGATGGCACGCTGAATAACCTTGGTGCCGCAGCTCAGGTAGGTTGGAAGTCCCCCACGTGTGATTTTTCCACAATTTCTTTCTAAGTTTGGGCAACCAGGCTGCGATACCTTAAGAATGAGTGAGCGATTCTCACAGCCTCTTGAAAATCAAGCTTTTTATTGATTTTTGCATTTCCGAGCACATCGGAAAGGCCCAGAACTGCGCATTACCAGCCACTTTCCACAATGAGACTGTCATATTGCTTGGGGCTTGCAAAATACAGATATACACATTATCCCAACGTTAAGACTGATAACAAGTTTAAGGTTCCTTTGGCTTTATTTCATTCTGTTACTATAAATTCTTGCCCAAATTTCTCAGGAGGGCATAACTCAAATCCATTTAGATGTACCCATGCAGTAATAAATAAAATAATAATTAATAGGTTACTTAGATAAAAGCTTTCCATCTTAGGGCAGAGGAAAGTATTAGTTCATTAATCACCAAGTTGGCATTAACTTATCTTTTGGCACCTACAATAAAATGTAAATCTAAACCCAGCAGTAGTGGGGGGGGACGAAGAAATAAGAAGCCAACAATAGTTTTGGAAATGGATGACAAAATCCACATGTTCTGCCTCACTGCTGCTAAATTAAGCGCAGTGTTATCAGTGCAAAGATTAAAAAGAGAGAGATTTTCCTCTGAACCTGGAGTCTCAGCCGCACGGGACATGACAGCAACAGTGGAGACAAGAGAATTCACTCACCCTGAAAACGAGTGGAAACAGAAAGGGATCCGAGCGCTTCTTGATTTCCCCAAACACGGCTCTATAGGGCAGAAAAAGAAAGAAGGTCAGTTCCAGAAACATAATATTCAACGCATGCATCAATTTGAGTTTTAAGGGATGCACCGTTCTCCTACGATTCCCCCACAACCAAATTGCACCTTCTCTGCCTCTTGCTCTTTGTGCGCCATGAATAGTCCGTTCAGTTCTTGCTTTGTGATGATTTTCTTGCAGAAGCAAGAGGCCTCTCAACACCTCTGTCCACAGGATACGGAAATGACACCAAAAGGGCCACTTTATCTTTCTCAACGAAACCTGATAATGTACGCTGTGTAAAATCCTGCTAAAAAGAAAGATCTCGCACTTTTACCCCAAATCCAGATGAAAACCAGCAATGGAAATAATTATACACAGGGCCCACAGCTTCTCAGAGAGCCCCGACGACCCCATCCAAATCAAAACTTACTACTCCTATACATATATACTACCGCCCATATTCTCTTGCCTTCTGTTTCCACAACGAGACGAAATCCAGCAAATGTTCTGAATGCACGAAACCCACCAGGACCTGGTTTAAAACCCATTCAGAGTTGTGTTTTTCCCCCCTCAACTTTCCCCCTCCACAGTGACTTACAAATCCACAGCAAGCAAAGGTAACATCTTTCTGAACCTCTACAGAAAGAGAGGATGTCATTTTGGTCTGTTTTTTTTTTTCCACCGAATCTTGCATTCATTAATTTCATTTCAAGAATGAAGTCAGATTTTCATGGGGCTGGTTATTTGACGAGCGGAGCATGAGATTTGCGAGTTGTTCCGCAAGCCAAAACACGCTCCCTTTCATTCATAACACTGAGCCGCTCTGCGTTAAACAGCCGATTATCATGAATGAAGTGGGTGTAACTTCCTTGAAATCCTCCACAGACCTGTCAAAGCAGAGCTACTGCGGCTCCGTTTTCTCCTTGAAGCGCACACATCATTGGTTTAATTGTCCCAAGCTGATCTTGAAATAGGCTTTCTTGGTTCAAAGCATTAGGTGGTATCATTTTTGGAGAAGGAAAAGGGTGGAGAACGGTGCCTCGGGATAAGAGGGAAAAGCGGGTGTATGTCTCAACCATCACATTTAGATTTTCTTCTGGAATCTAAACTGAGCTTCATCCATTTAAAAGTGTGTCAGCCAAAACCTTACAAATCAAAGCCCTGGCCTGTTTTGCATGGATAATCAAGAGCCTCTGGTTCTTTTTGTAAGAGGAAACGTTTAACCCTAAAGAAAAGAGGACTGATCTTATGGTTAAAATTCTTGGAAGATTCAAATTTGACTCCAGATCTGCTGTATTCCACCCCATTACAAACCTTTTGGTGCTGCCCCAGTGTTACCACTTTTACAAAGGTATTTGCAAACTGCGATTGAGACTGAAAGACTGTGCATATACTAATAAATAAATACAACGCAATCTGTGTCTATGAACTTGTTTAATATAAAGATCTTTCCAAGGAGGGCTATTATGCTTAAGAAAAAGACCTGTGGCATCTTAGCTCTTTATCTTGTCACACATTAGGACACCAATGGATGGACCTTGGCCAGTTGTGACAGTGCCATTGACTTTGGCGGATTCACTAAATATCTGATCCACGTCTGACCTTTTGCCGAACATTTTTAAAGACCGGAGGCGACTACAGAAAACTCGGTGAAGAAAAACAAAGCCATGACTACTAACACACAAGGGTTAGACTCAGGAAACACTTGGGGAAGTGGAGACCCTACCAAAACACTGCTCCTTCACACAACTAAAGGTGCCCCCAGCGGGGCAGGTTCTCTACCAGCTCCGTCTTGTTAAAATCCACATCTCCTCCTTGCTTATCAGCAAATGGAAATCACAAGACCGTGTCCCGAGGGGATTATTCCGCTCCCATTAAAGCCAGCGAGGATTTTGACGCCGGTTTAAAAGCAGCAAGCGCTGGCTGACACACAAGCAGGTCTGACAGGTTGCGTTTTCCTCCTCATTACTATTACAGGCATGAGGATTCATTTCTATTTATCTTTAGCTGGCATTCACTCCTGGATTTAAACTGCATCTGCGGTTGCATTGCTCTGAAATGTATCACTGCTCATGACTCACACGGCAAAGGACACATTTGTAAACTGACCCACCATTGACAAAATCCTCTCTTTCTTCATTCGCAGGAGGCGAGATGAGGCATAGGTTCCTTGTCTGATTCATTTCCTGAGGAAATTTTTACTCTATGCATCTTTTTCAGTCCTTATTCAGTCAGAGAGTAGCGAAGTGATTAATACGAAATCCACGCTTGACACAGAGTGGAGGGAGGATTCATTCAAATTCTTTTAAAACCGGCGCTTAATTAATTGCTTAGAAAAACAACCCATTGCCAAAAATGTGTGGGGTTGGGTTTTTTTGGCTTTTTTTTTTTTTTTCCCCCCAGTTGAGAAACTAATTACAGGCACACAGCACAAAATGCACAAATCTGGCACCTTTCGAAATCAGCCCCTCGGAAGGAAGAATTAACAACCTGGACTGAGCTCCAGGCAAGTCCTGCGTCTGGTGCTCGATATAATTCACTGCCAATCCTAACCATAAAACACAGAAATCCGAGGAGAGCTGGATATCTACCCCCTCTGCCAAGCACAGACAGTGATCAAATTGCCAGAAATAAAAGAGAACGCAAAAGAGAACCCTGAGGAAGCTGCAGGAAGTTTCTTGATGATTTTTCTCTACCTGATTATTCATATCCAGACAGTACTAACCAAGTCCAGATCGGGATGGGGTTGGGAACAATCCCCGGGGCTTGGAAGGATGTTCAGGACTTCGCGCTGGGGATCAGGCTCATTTCTCCATCGTTAGGGTGGCCAATGTCAGAATTAGGGAGAAAAATGAGCGTGTCCTTCCCCTTCATTTCTTCTCCCTCTCTCCCTCTCTGCCTCCACATTCTTCTCCTCTCGTCTTTTTCCCTGCGAGCACTGAATGATGGGATTTTTGACATCAGAGGAAAGTCATCCGTTCTCCACTCCCCCAGCTCCCGTCCTCTTCCTCCTTCTCCATTCGTTTGCATACTCACATCCCCACTCACAACATCAGCTGATCCCACCACAGCTTCGCCTAACTAAGCATCCTAAATCCTGCCCAAAGCAGACAGGACTGACTGGTTCATTCACCCTGCTACCAACGAGCCTTTAAAGCACATTTTGTAACTGCTCCATAGCTGGCACCGACTATAGCGAAGTCATTGTTTAGTCAAGGTAAAGTGACCTCTATTTACTCAGACAACTCAGCTGCCTCCAGGGAATAACTGGATTTGAGATAAGTGAAAATTTGCTGGGAAAGTTTCACTTTGGCTGGGCTGGTGCTTACTACAATAAGCTAAATGTTTAGTCAGTTCATGCCCTTTCTCCTGCAGTTTCTTCAGCCCTTTGATTTATTATCTGCGACTAGACAGCAAATGACCCCATCCAATTTCAGCCAGCCTGTGGTGAGCCAAAGACAGAAGGGAGACTTGTTCAACTAAACACGTTTTCTGATCCCAAATAAATACCCCATTGATTATCACAAGCCGCCCAGGCACCTGCCATAAGATGTTTATATATGTATTAAAGAAGAGCCGTAAGATGTGTATTAAAGAATAGCGTTAACGGAATTTTTGCTACATTTTCCCCCTTAAATAACTCCAGGCATCAGTGCAAGTTCATTCCAGCTGCACTTTAGGGTCAGGATAACGGCTGGAGGGGGCTGAGCAAGCCCAGGATCCGCGTCTGCAGTGACTCAGGCGTGACCGTGAGTCACGACATTGCTCCTGCATCCTCCTTTCTCCAGGGGGGCGGAGGGAGGAATTTCCTGCTGCCTGTAAATCACAACGTCCTGTTGCGGCGCCGCCGACGGGAGGGTCGGCGAGTGGGAGAACTGGAGCCGCTGCCAAGTCCACCTGCTCTGGAGAAGGAGAGATGGGGCACATTGGGACCCCTTGCTCCACATCGTAGATCAATTTGTAGAGCAGATATCTAACAATCTGACCGGAACCGCGTGCTATCCACCCCGCAACTCAAGAACCCAGCTGTTCTCTCACAAACACACGAATTACCCTGATATAACCTCGTTCATCACTTTGCTTTTCTTCAAGACAGCACCATCAGTGAGAAGGTTATTATCCTAAATGTCTGCATGGCATCCCTATGAATTCAAAACCAAGACGTTTGGCGGAGGTTCCAGAATGAATCCAACCATTAAGCACTTCCCAGCTGTCCCTCAAAAGAGTTGAACTTCATTGCAGTTGAAGCTGGGAGGATTTTGCTACCGCAAAACAACTCAAAACCATGGATGAGCTGTGCCGTGATAACCATGAGAAAAGCCAAAGTGTGTGAGAAACATAATTAGCAAGGGAAGGAAAAGTATTAGCCTTGTGAAGACCACCATGAGGAGCAGATCTAACCTGTTCGCTGGTGGAAACCAGTGTGTGGAGTAAGAAACTGCGTGGTGGAAAGGAAAAGAGATGGTACCGAGCAGAATTCCTGCTCATACTCCGGGAATGGTGAGACAGGACCAAGTTCAGCTTGCACCAAATACACATGCAGGAGAAAAATTACACCAGAACATTAATAGTACCTACCATACTAGGATTCCATCCCTTTAGCTAGGCTGGTATAGTTATACGACTATAAGCGGGTAGGACTTCTCAGCCTCTCTATATGCTCAATCACGCGCCTTTACATTGGTTTAATTTCATCCCTTCTAGGGCTAACTTTGCTTTCTTTGCTTTCTAGGGCTAACTTTGCTTTTTCTTAACTTTGCAGGGAAAATATCAGAGTGTTGAGGCACTGGAGACACAGCAGCACATACACGCGCCACTTCAGACCAGGACTGTTAAAAGCATTTTATGAAACTGATACTGAAGGGGGAGTTTGTGAATAGGGAAACCTGACTGGATTTTGGCACATTTTTAAAAAAGGATGGGTTTTGAGAGAGATCAAATGGTTACAATCTGACTTTCACATCTTATCTGGAAGACGATGGCTCTTGTAGCGACTTTTGGAGTAAATCGTATCCGGGAATCACACACTTCAACAAAAGCATTTCACGAGAGTTCTTCCGTCTACAGATCAAGGTGGCAAAGAAATGAAAGCCAAGGCGATTCTGACCAAAAACAAGACACTCATTTTTAACAGCCAAAGGCAATTAACCCCTGCAAGTGCTTCTGAAGGACAGTTTTCCATCAGTCGACGTTTTAAATCCAAGGATGGGTATTTTTGATCTAGACAGATGCGGTTCAGACGGGGAAGTCTGATGGGCAGCATCACACACAAGGTCAGAGGAGACTCTGATGAGGATCCTGGTTGTCTCCATAACCACCCAGCCGTTCACCTACTGACTCCCCAGCCCTGTTCCGGCCTTGTTGTTCACAGTCTGTTTCCCCACGGATGACCAGAGCCGACCCTGCTTAGATTACAAAAGCTAAAGGGTTCAGAAGTGAGGAAAACAGGAAAGCCAAACAGTGAAAATCTCAGCAATAACGTTTCCTAACAAAGACCTTCAGATCTCACTCTCAGCCAACAGCTGTCTTCGTGACGTCCAAAAAGGACGGTGTTCAGTGTGGTCAAGACTGCCTTTCTCCCATTTATTTTTACCCTGTTTATTTTTCTATACTGTGACATTTTGTTAAAACCTTGGTCATAAATGAGGGCGCTAATCCAGACTTAAGAAAACACACGGACGCACGTACTCCATATGCTTCAATTACATGCAACGCTCCCTACAGAAAACCAAACCAATACCTGTGCACCGCTGAAGTTCCCCTTTGGGCCACAAAATGGGACTGAATGCTGCAGAGCCTTTTCATTTCGAGCAAACTGAAACGAGATGACCTGTAGTTTGATTTATTGCACTGCAAAGTCTGGGACTGCAAAGCAACGCAAAGCATTAACCTTTGGGGAAGCGTGAACGGAAAGCTAAAGAGTGAGAAAAGCTTAATTTTGAAGAAAAATATCGTGTTTCTTTGCTTTACAGTTTCTGCATTTTAAATCTTACCCAAATTCGCTGACCTAACATCATATACATGCAAACTACAAGTATGGCTGTGATATTCATGCGGGCCAAATCTGTGGGTGGCACAAATTGGTGTAGCTCCTATACCATAGAGACCTTTCCCTCGGTCTCTACAGAGGGAATTTAAGGAGGTTGAAGAGACATTTTAAGATCTGGATGTTTGGCATTCAAATTTGAAATTTCATCCATTTTTGGGGTGAAATTTGGCTTTTCTCCCAGTGCAGGCAGGGCAGTTCTTGCCATTGCACTGCCATCTAGTGATGCCAGGTTGCAAGGCAAAAGAGCTGGCAAGAGATGGCTGGACCAACAGCCAGCGCCTGAGTCCTGGAAGGAGGGTCCAGGATGAAATTAAACTCAATTAGACACAAAGAATTGCAAAAGGCACACCCAGTGGTGGCCCTCGACCATTCACGGGAAAGATAAGCATTATGCTACATAAGATAACAAAATGCTTACAATAGGTTGCATAGAAGCTCATCCATTATCCAGATGTTATCCATGGTAAGGGACTTGCAGGACATGTAATTTTGCAACTACAAGTCTCCGAGTCCAATAACTCGGCTGATACAAGCTGCTATTGCTCTACCTATTTGTAATTGCATTCTAAGCAAGGCCTGCACAGAAGTTTTTCACAATAATGATGCTTGATTGCCTTTGTTTCTTTCCAGCTTTACTGGATACATTCCTTGTATAACTCCCTCTTCCATTTGGCTCAGTTGTAGCAGAACATCTGGGCCAAATTTGCCCTCTTTGGAATTGATTTCAGTGGTTTCCACCATGGACCATCACGATAGTCCACAGCCACCAAAAAACAATTGACAAGGCAAGCACATCGTATTGCTTACAGAAAACCCTCCGTGTAACTCAAGGACCGGACAGCAAAGTGAAGACTTAACAGATAAACCTGAAATGAACTGACCTTTACGAGTTAAAATCCCAGCCCGAGTGTTTTACTCATCTTGAGGATATTTGCCCTCAGTGGTATGTGTGTCAGAGGGCGTGAAAGCGAGAGTGTCTTGAGGTTAACGATTGTTCATCCTCATAGTGGATGAATCATATGATAACACCACAGCAACATCCTGTATAATTGTCGGGAGCCTCTATTTCTGGCAGCGTGTCCCTAGTCTGGCTCACGAGTAAATGTTATTTGCGCTTTACTATATAAAACCAAAACCAAACAAAACGCTACGACGGGACGTTATTCTGCAGGCACCAGCCAAAATGACAAGTGCCTAATTGAGCCTTCAGTCCTCCACTTCAATGATGAATTATGTGATGAAGTTAATACGGCTGAGATGGATATCTCCGTTCTTCATCTGATTAGTACATGAGCAACTCTCCACGTGTGAGTAACAATATTTGTGTTTCCTTAGCCACAACTGAACTCACTGGGACTATCACATACAGAAAGATCTGGGACATCGCTTGATGGGAAAAATCAGGCCAATGGTGCAACCATGTTTTTGCATGGAATAAAACCAGCAAAACCCTTGAAATCCTGTAACACTTTCAACTTATCTCTCATTAGAAATAACCTTTAGCTTTGACATATACTAGCTTTAGGATCACATCTTCATAAATGAAAGAAAAACTCAGCATCAACATAGAATCTTTTAAATCCATCTACAGTGAATACAGACTATATATCATTAAATAGTAAATATTTTGATGAACTAGTAGATTCTGTTCCAATGCATTTCTTTCTGAAGAAGGAGAGGGACGGGTAGAGGAAAGTATGCGACTGTTTCTGAAAATAGCCAAATTTTCATTATTTTGCAAGAATTATCTTGCACTTAGCTCTAAAAGTAACATATTTTGAAAGCGCCATCCAAGTTCACTACGTGGTTACCGTTGTTATTTTTTATTTCCATTGGAAATGCTTCCTTTCAGTGTTTTAACCACTACCTGTGGTAGAAATTTAGAGGATATTCACACTAATAAGAACGAGCTTTTTAAAACAATCTAGAGGATTAGCCACACATCTTCCATTAATACTAAAATACCCTTGACTGCTTTACGTTCTCATGAGATTAATTTTAAGAAAGTCTATTTAAGATTAACGTAGAATTGGGCCAATATGAGAGTGTGGGATCCGAAACCCTTTTCATTGTGGTGAAAGCAGATGGGAATGTCTGCATGTGCTCTGGATTCTGAAGAGACTTTAATTAATTCTGCATCAAAAAAAAAAAAGGCAAAGTAAAATCAAACAAACAGGCAAATTAGAAGAGCAGAAGCAGAAAGCAGAAACACTTTATGAGGTCATAGGATTGGACTGGATGATCTTTTGAGGGCCCTTCCAATCCCTGACATTCTGTGATTCTGTGATGTTTGTTATTTTGGCTTCAAATCTTTGGATCATTTGCTCACATTTTGCTCCTTTAAAAGCCCAAGCCTTAATCTGAACCTGGGCCTAACACAAACCCCAATTCAGGCACCCCCTGGGCCAGGGGTTCAAATAACCCACTCGCCGCAGGCCCAGGCGGCCTGAGCATTCCTCGCTACAAAGTCAGAGCAAAAACCCTGTCAAATTCAAAAAATAATCTCGACTGCTGCCTCCTCATTTCCTGGCTGCGGCCGAGCCCGGAAATAGCTCCATTTCCTGAGCAAGGCCGTTCTCCAGGGAACGCGGCCCGTCTGCAGCCGCGGGATGCTCGGCTTTAAATCTGAGCTGGAACAGCAGCGCTGCAGTGCTAGACTTAGCAAGGACAAGTGTAGGGTTTTGCGTCTGGACAAGAACAACCCCAGATTCCAGTATAAGCTGGGAATGACCTATTAGAGAGCAGCGTAGGGGAAAGGGACCTGGGGGTCCTGGGGACAGCAGGGTGACCATGAGCCAGCACTGGGCCCTCGTGGCCAGGAAGCCAATGGGACCTGGGGGGGGTTAGAAGGGGGTGGTCAGTAGGTCAGAGAGGTTCTCCTGCCCCTCTGCTCTGCCCTTGAAAAAAGGGCTTAGTTCAGATATTATAAAGATATACTTGGGGAACATATATATGTACCTACATATATATATATAATATATATACAGCCATATCACCCTGAGAACGCAAGATCTCATCTGATCTCGGCAGCTAAGCAGGGTCAGGGCCGGTCAGTACTTGGATGGGAGACCAGCTGGGAATAGCGGGTGCTGTGGGCTGAGCCAGCACTGGGCCCTTGTGGCCAGGAAGCCAATGGGACCTGGGGTGGGTTAGAAGGGGGTGGTCAGTAGGTCAGAGAGGTTCTCCTGCCCCTCTGCTCTGCCCTGGGGAGACCACACCTGGAATCTTGTGTCCAGCTGTGGCCCCTCAGTTCCAGCAGGACAGGGAACTGCTGGAGAGAGTCCAGCGCAGCCACCAAGATGCTGCAGGGAGTGGAGCATCTCCCGTGTGAGGAAAGGCTGAGGGAGCTGGGGCTCTGGAGCTGGACAAGAGGAGACTGAGGGGGGACTCATTGCTGGGGATCAGATGGAAAGGGGGAGTGATGGAGCCAGGCTCTTCTGGGTGACAACCAATGACGTGGGATTCAAGAGTTCTCACATCCTTCTACATGTTTGGGTCTTTTTTTGTTTCCCTTTTCACGTCCTTCTTATTTCGAATTACACATTTTGTGGAGGGGGAAGATGTTTTTGTCAGATTCTTGTCTTTACCTGCAATACACTCTCTGCTCACCTGGGGAAGCGGTGGAGTCACCGTCCCTGGAGGTGTTTAAAAGACGTGTGGATGTGGCGTTTAGGGACACGGTTTAGAGGTGGACTTGGCAGTGACAGGTTTACAGTTGGGCTCTATGATCTTAAAGGTCTTTTCCAACCTAAATAATTCTATGATTCTATGAGACATAAGTTGCCAAACAAGATGGGAATATAAAAATGTGTTTAAAAATATATATATAAAGACAGAGGAGAGCATTATCAACAGCCAGAGTCTGTGTTCAGCGAAATCAGATGTAACTCCATAGCCCCCACATTTAAAGGAGAGTCTCCTTTATCTGTGTTCTGTATATAGGGTATTTATTGGGTCCTATTGGCTATTTTCCTGCAAAGCACAGTCACTTCCTACAAGAAAAGCAATTTATTAAGACAACACGAAGGCTTCGTTTTAGCAGAGTGGGAAGAGATCTAATAGCCCAGAGGGAGGGGGGAAAGATGGATGCACACAGACGACTTCTGAGAAACTCTGCAAATAGGTGGAGCAATTCGCAATCCAATAAACCCCCCAGGGAAAGCCCTATCTTTCCTTCCCGCACTGGAAATCCATTCTTCCTTGGCTTTTTGTGGCCAGGCAAGTCTCCAATTATCCAGAGAAGTGTAAAGTCCAAAAGAATCCATATACTTTTCAGGTATTCATCTTAGATTGCTCTTGTCGGTAGAGAAAATAACCAGTATTGCAGAGTTTTTATCGCATTACCTTCACAATGTCTATGGGAAGAGACGAGTCACGTTCACCTTGCAGCTGTAACCATCTAAAAGTCGGCTTCCAATTCTCATCTGATTTTTAGATCACAAAGAAAGAGATACAGGCACCTATGGGGGCAAACTGACCAACCCCAAAGCAGAGGGAAATTTTATATATATATATATATATATATATAAGTGCCTAACTCCCACTGTAATTAAATAATAATCTCAAAAAATGGCCATCAGTGACCTAAAGCCACACAGTGAGTTTGCAGCAACGAAGCACAAATTCCTGACCCCTGCATCATCCTACCAAGACGATGTTGGTTGATGCAACCGTGCGGAGCTTAATTGTTGAAAATATCACCTCGACCTGAGCAATGCGTGACCCAATCAATCTGCTGAGCCTTCACCGTTTTCACCCACAAAACATCTTTGCTTTGGTAATTATCAATCACCCTTCTGCAGAAAGGTTCCTCTGATTTTTTTAACTGCTCGGTCCTTTGAGAGACAGATGAATTTTAATGATTGAGATTATTAACCTAAAGGTTGATCCAGACTGGGAGGAACAGAATAATTTGTTTAATCATTATTATTATTTATAATTATTTAACATAGGGGAGAAAAATATCACCTTAAATGTCATCATGATGCTTTTTAATTGCCTCAGATGAAATTCAGAATAATCTTTGCTCTGTCAATGTATACAGATCTAATTTTAAACACCCTAAGATGCTGGATATTTATCTGGAAAATGCAAAGAATGCATATTCATTACTGTATAGGGAGTTACAAAGACAGAAAAGAATTGATCGACCATTTATTGAAAATTAATTCTTTTCCCAATTGACAACCGGGCTGTAATTTGATGTGAGGCAGAAAAATAAGCTGAGCCAGGTAATTTTTCTAATTCATTAATTCCAGGACTTGAGTAAGTGTCCTTTATGAAGAGGTATGCTTTATGGATGCATATAACACCCTTCTGCGTGGCCATAATTTGTCATACATCTGTTGCAGCGTTATCTGCACTTAGAACGGTCACACTGAGGGATGCCCACCCTATGGGGAACTGCAGTATATAAAGAATATTGGTACCCACGCTCCCCATGCAGAAACATCCCTGGCATCTCCCAGCCCACCGTAGTGAGTCCTGCAGGCAGCGATTAGTCTGGGATCAGCCTGTAAACTCAGTTCTCTCACACTGAGACAGTCTCCAAGGACACATCGTGGCGCCCAACACCATCGTAGCACTGGCTATAAGGATGCACCTCCGCACTTGAATAACAGCGTTCCTTCTGACAGGAAACCTTCTACAGTAAATAACAATTAAATAAACAAAAATGGAAAGAAAGAGCTATCAACTACTCCTATGAAGATGCTGCAGGGAGTGGAGCATCTCCCGTGTGAGGAAAGGCTGAGGGAGCTGGGGCTCTGGAGCTGGACAAGAGGAGACTGAGGGGGGACTCATTCCTGGGGATCAAGATGGAAAGGGGGAGTGTCAGGAGGATGGAGCCAGGCTCTTCTGGTGACAACCAGTGACAGGACAAGGGGCAATGGGTGCAAACTGGAACACAGGAGGTTCCACTGAAAGAGGGGAAGAAACTTGTTGGGGTGAGGGTGGCAGAGCCTGGCCCAGGCTGCCCAGGGGGGTTGTGGAGTCTCCTTCTGTGCAGACATTCCAACCCGCCTGGACACCTTCCTGTGTAACCTCATCTGGGTGTTCCTGCTCCATGGGGGATTGCACTGGATGAGCTTTCCAGGGCCCTTCAACCCCTGACACTCTGGGATTCTGTGACTTCGCTACAGAAAATCTGGTTTTGCAGGAGTTCCAGCAGGGCCCCTCCGTTTTGCCCTGATTTGCCTTATTCGGGCTTCGTTTTCCAAACCCTTTGTTTTCCAGGCTGGGTTAGATCAAGGCCTCCCCGTTTCCCATCACATCCCCGTCTCCGTGCCCCCGCTGCTGCTATCGGAGCTGGGGCACAGCCACCCCGAGCGCCTCATCTCAAGGAAACATTTGCATTTTCATTGGCACAGGTACAGCTTTCAGAATTCTTTCAGGCCAGGCCAATTAAAACAAGCTGAAAACTGCTGAGTGAAGCAGTTTCAGCAAGGATCTGCTTACATTCCCCCTCTGAAAAAAGCAGGGGGCCCACTTTCTGTAACTCTCTCCCTCTCTGCACAGCGTGGGTTTTGCTTTTTTTCCCCTTTTTTCCTTTGCTTTTTAAGGTGGAATAACTTGTGCCCTTCACACGGCGGCTCTGAGAGATGGGTGGCACAACCTCGGAATGCAGCTTCATTTTCAAACCAGAGCCTGGTCTCTTAATACCAAATCAAGGCATGGGAGAAAAGGGGGAAAAAAGAACAAAACCCACCACCAACTCAAAACCTGGTAACTCTGCACAGATTAACACACTTTACCTCCTTCACAAGCCTTGCATGGTATTTTCTTGAAAAGGAATAGAGCCTCGTAATTAGCAATCAGTTGAAGCCTAAGGCTTTTCTACCACCGCAGAGACTATTCAATGCCTACTGGCTCTACGAACGCACTCGTATTACTCTTGGGTTTCTTTTTGGACGGCCTCTTTCAAACCTCAGACGTGTTGCAAATGCGTACTGACAGGTTAAAAGATACCGTTTTGATACTCCTGAGAATGAAAGAAAACCAAACGCTGCTTCATTTTATACCGATAATCCTCAAGCGCTAGAGCAAGGAACGAGGTTCTAGGAGCAATGAACCATCTCAGAGAGTCCCCGGGTAGGACCGACACGTGTTCTGGAGGGTCAGGTTTCTTCTGGATCCTTTTGAAGTTGATCTGGATTTGAAGGAACCACAGGACCCAGAGGAATCCGGATCAAAATGTTTTCCCACTCACTTCCACTCCAAATAATCTCACCTTGATAAATAAGCGCTGGGTTTATACAGCAACCTACACAATGCAGTTCTCATCAATGCCTGCGCGATGCTACTAGGAGTAATATCATAACGCAACCTTGACACATAACCTGCGCACCTCATCATCACAGCATTACTAATATGTTAATAAGAGAAACATAGAAAGAAAACAGGTGACAGCTGGAGTAAACAGTGAAAGATTTGAGACAACGGAAACACCAGATTTCTTAGATCATCCCTCGGAGAAAACAATTCTATTTGCTTTCAGAGCCCTGTTCTAGGAACGAGCTGGCCCAAGGGACAGGAAACTAGGACATCATGACTATTCTGGATCAAATCCTCTCCTTTTCAAAGGCTGCCGGGATGCTCTTTCCAGTGACCTCCAGCAGCTCAGCCTGTCACCTGCTGCACAGGTGACCACAAAGGCCATTTATTGATTTAATTAGGGCAGACAAAGAAAAGGCACAGTCAGTCCCTGAAGTACCCGCAACACGCGGTGAGCATCCTGTGATCCCAGCTCTGCTTGGCTAGAGAACAGGGGATTATTGATCCTTAAAAGTGCAGATCCCCAACTTTAATACCAATAGATAACAGTATCTGACATTCACATGGTAACTTTGATGTTGGAGTGTCATGAAGTGCTTGAAAAGACACCCAGACGTACAAACCTCCTTCCTGACCTGCTTTACAGCTCCACCTCCACAATGGCCTCTCTTCCCAAATAACCTGCAGGTTCAAACAACCCCCAAACCTTTTATCCAAAAAGTAGTAACATTTTTGATCTTTTAGAAAGATTTCTTACTCTCTTTCCCACACCAAGGAGCCTCATTTTGTTCTATTTTGACTCATAACCCCACAGGGGAGAGAAAGAAAAAAAGAAGGCAAAAAAAAAAGTGCAACACAATAACAATCAAACAATATCCTCTGTATTAAAATATCCTCCGTGCAAAGAACGCCTCTCAAGCTATAAGAATCAAATGTATATTAAAACATCCTCCGTGCAAGGAACTCCTCTCCAGCTATAAGCAAGGACTGGACTGAACAGGTGATATCCAATGGAAATGCAGGTACCACAGAACAGAACATAAAGGAAATCTTTGCGATACAGTTCTCTTGGTGGGTCAACGTTACCGCCCACCTGGGACACTTGGCTTCCTAGTGACATTTGTTCGGGGTATCACCCATGCTGGGATTCCCCTTGTTGTGGCTTTTTTTCCTGTCCCACGGGGGAACATAAAAAGAAAACGAGAAGGAAAACCAAAAAAAAGTGAGGGCAACACTCACTTGGTCACGTCCTGAGCAATTCCCAAGATGCGAATGGGCCTTGGCTTCCTGCTGTCCCCTCAAATATGTGATTTTCCACTCCCACCTTTCTTCCTCCTACTTATCTCCCTCCCCCTTTGCCTTCGGAGCATGAGTGAACCCGTGCAGATCAGACGCCCAGCAATGCAGGCTCTGTGCAAGGACGGAGCGGGGAGATAACAATCTAAACACTGTCCAGAGACAGCGCAGGGAGAGCTGGGCTCCCAGTAACCACGCGATGTCTCAAACTGGGGACACTCCAGCAGCTGAACTGCAAGTACTGGAGGCATGAGCGCTTGTTCCCGGTGTCTGTGCTTAAATACAGGGCGGATTTTCCAAAATAAGCACGTTTTGGAGATAAGATCGGCTGTTGGAAACCCTGATTCAGGCTGCTGCTCGGAGGTGCGATGAAACGGCCTTCCTCTATACACCACTTTATAAAACCACTTCATTGTCATACACAACTTTCTATCTATACTGAAAAGTGTACAAAAACATCACTGACATTTTACAGATAAGAAACAACCAGAAAAGAACAGTCAAAAGTCCTGAGTAGAAATATAATACAGGATCTCCTTGCCCGTGCTCCATTCTTCCTTGTTTCCTTAGCTCCACATCTACTACTATCGTACAAAATGTCTCAGATGCTTTGGTTCATATCTGGATTGCAAAGGACTTTAATGTCACCATCCATCTTCACTGAACACATCTTATTATTTAGCACTTACTATTTTGCACTCCCACAAATGCTACGTCAGGTACAGGAACACTCATATTCCCTTGCTATTGAGCTTTTAAACACTTCCATCCATTTGGGCTTGGAAGGTAAAGCTCCTTTGGTTTTTTGCTCTGTTCTGGCAAATTGCTGAGCAGAATGGGAATGCAAAATCTGTCATCTGACTTGCTGATAGTTTTACTCCATGCAAAAAAACCCGAGAGGTCAAGGTGCAAAGAATGTATAGAGAGGTCAAATTTCAGAGACTGCAGCATGGCATGAAGCAATTTAGAAGATATAGTAAAAGAGGATACAGTAAATGGGGTATAAAATCAAGGATTGATTTGAACAAGGTCAGTTTTCTATCTGGAAAGTGTAAGGGGGGAAAAAAGGGGGAAAAAAATCCCAGTTTGAAACGAATTTACTCGCCATTTTAAGACCAATTCCAAACTGCTTTTGTTCATAGCTGGTATTTCAGGAATGAGCACAAGCAAAGGCACCTGGTCTGGTTTTAGGGACTGCAACACTTTTGGAAAGGAATCAGCTCCGATTTGGACAAAAACAATGGCAGGCCAGGCGCAGAGCCCGCCCTGGGAGGGGGTACCAGCTGTCTGCTCCGCTCCAAACCCCTCGTCATGCTCTTGGAGAGAAAGCGAGGGGACCTGTCAGGGGGTGCCGAGCTCTGTGCTCGGGGCCAGGTCCAGACGGTGGAGCCAGCGAGCGCGAGGCTGCTCCATCGCCTCCCACTTCAAATCCTGGCACCAGGACGAGAGCAAACGAGCTCTGAACAGGCACCAAGGGCTGGGAGCGAGGCGGAGGGATTAAAAACAGCAGCGCGAGCAAAGATGAGATGCTGGAACTCGGAAGGACAGTGGGGGCAAGGGTGGCAGCGCCCAGATGGGCAAAGCACCTGCTGGCACGCACTGGAGAGGACTTCATTTAGCAGGCAGTAAGTGCCACCGTTAGCCAGCATAAATCAGCCCTGCTTCTCGCTGGCTGTGCTCGGGCACAACAGCTTTACAGCCCTGCTGATGGTTTGATCCCACAAGCCTGTATGGATGCGATGTGCAGGATGGAGAGCAGAGGAATCTCGTGGTAATGAGAGCGCTGCCTTAAAGCAAAACAAATCCTCGGAAAGAAACGGATAAAACCACCACCATGCCCTCCTTCAACCCTTTAAATGCTCACCCTGCTTGCAAACGACTACTATTGCAGTGCTGCTTCTCTACAAATTCCATGAGAACCTGGTATTCTCCTTTTTGGTTTACTCCGGCTATGCATTGTGTCACTGTGATAAGTGGACAGCACATTTTGGCCTGCATTCATTCCAACAAGGTGCAGGCAATTAACTGAGACTCCTTGTTAAGAGCATCATCTTCTTGGGCTCTGCAGCTGATCAGCAGCATCTCCAAAGGCAATTTGGTCCACCCCATTGACTCTGAGAGCTTTCTGCTACTAACTGAGGTACTGCTGTTGAACACCAAAAAGTAGGTGGGGTGAATTAATCCAGGGCCTCTTGTTGCTGCCATTAAGTAGTAAAATGCCCAACACGGCTCAAACCAACACCACCTCTCACTAATACGTTTTGTCAGCTCATCATAATCTTAAAAGAAAGCTTTAAGTGCTGGGAGGCATCTTGGTTTCTAATTAGGATTTTGTGGCATCATGTGCCTATTTAGTCAAGTTAACCTGGCTCACGCTGCTACTGACTTCAAACAGGTACTTGAGCTCAGTTCTTCCCCTTAGAAATGGTTAATGCTAGAGCCAGGCTTTGACGAAGGGAGTTTGCACACACAATGGGAAATGCTCTAGTGCACTCGCACTATAAAGTGTTACGCACCTAAAAAGTCTCCAAGCAAGCCAAAAATATGAAGCATGAACGCTTTGCGCTAGCACCTGCTCTTCTCAGCAGCTGAATATGTATAAACCATGTTGAGGTTAACTAAAGGAATGATCAAAGCACCAGGAAGTCATCATAAAACTGACTTCTGGTTATGGGAACTGTAAGGAACTTAAACTTCTAAGCAGGAGAACTAAATCCTGACTGCCAGATTAGGGAATAATTTCTCCCGAAGCCACCCAAGACACGGGTTTGCACCAGTTGCAGATCTGGCCCTATTTGAAATTCTTTCAAAGAAACCAAATTGCATTCATTTTCTTAGCAACTGCCCTAGATCTTAGCTGCACGTTACTGGTATCCAGAGGCAGAAATCAAAGTACAGGATACTTCAAGGGGTGAATCAGAGAGCTGAAGAATCCATTCATTTCTAAGCCACCACAAAAGATTTTGCTAAGCTGCTGTTTCCTTACCACTATTGCTACTTGTATTTTCAGAGGCCTCGTAGTGTTCTTAACACTTTGCAAACAACAAACCAGAACTCACAGACTTTTCCAAGCAAACTACCTTGGGTTTATACAAACACAAAGGCCATCCAAAAAAGCAGAGATTTCAAAGCTCAGTCTGCCTTGTTAAAATGCACTTACTGAAACTTGTTTTCATCAACCGCTTGCTGTAAAACATTCGATCTAATACCGTTTTAAAAAATAATTTTAGTCTTACAACTGCGTCATTCCTTTCTGTTACAAGACAATTCCAATTGTGGTGTTTTAATCGCATTTCAATCCATATGCAGGGGCTGACCGAGTTATCACAGATGGTACTCACATCTCTGACAGGGAAAAGGTACCGACCTGTGGTGGTGGTGGAACGTGGAGCGCACAGCACTTGTGTTCCCTCTGGATGCAACTTGAATTTCACCTCAGTAATCCTTCCTTTGTGCTCTCATCCAGCTGCCAAAAGGAGATCTGAAATAAACATCATCACCATCCATCAGTTATGGCTTTTAAGCATCCAAAAACATATCTTAGATAAACAAACAAAGAAAACAAAAGACTCGGTCTGGACCAAATTCTGGCTCCAAAAAAAACACTCTGGAAGAAATTTGTGGTTGAGACCCGTCATATTCAATCCAGTGATGTGAATTTACCTCAGATGTGCCCGTTATGCGATATTCGGACCCCAAACCATTTGGTGGGTGGTGTGATGTCTTTTGGCATCTTTCAGCATGCGGCTCAGGGATGTGTCTGCTCTCTGGGGTCAGGGATGCCCCACTTGTGTCAGAGGGAGCTGATCCAGACGCAGAAACACTGAGCAGTGCAGAGCAAGAGGCGCTCAAGTTGATTTTACATGTGCAGTTCAGCTATCGGGATCAGAGCACCTCCAGGAGCCTGTCGGGACTAACTTTGGGATCTCTGTTCCCCATGGATGTCTCCTTAGGCCTGGACACATCTCACTTACCTTTAGGGACCTGCCAAGGTACCTCAGGTGAGGGACATCCCCAAGGCACTCATGCCATCAACAGCGAGAGGTGCCTTTGGAGATGAGCTGCAATGTCTTGGGGCAACTCAAGCCAAACGGTCTAAGCCAGCCAGGCCTGAGATCCAGCTCGTCTTTTGTGCTCGCACCCAAAAGCACAGCACCCTGGGGAGCCTGCGTCACAACCCAGCCTTTCCAAACTATCTGCAAAGCCGTGAGGACACGGGAATATCTTCGCGTCTCGTGTAGCACGTCTTTCCTTCCCACTGACTTTGCACCACTGTTGTGACTTCCAGGGAACACAAGGCCTTTGCTGTGGCATGTGGGACTTGAGGGCAGGACAGATTGCTAAAATTGAAGAGGGTGAGAGGCTGCAGAGCTCTGAATGGTCTGCCTTGTCTCTGCAGTTTCAAATTTTGCCTAAAAGGGATTAATTAACATTGGACAAGCCCACGGCAATCCCTCACCAGCTCTGGAGCAGAGGAGCCTGTCACTATGGTGATACAACATTAAGGGGCTGGGTCCAGAGCGTTATTCTGGCAGAAAGGCGCACAGACTGGGCCAGAAACTGCGCTGCTGGTTGTAACTCTGGTGGAGATAGTCCAGGCTTACCCTGGTGAGCCTGGGATCAGCCCTGGCCTGCAGCCTTTGAGGAGAGCTCCATCCCGTCGTGCAGATGGTTCGCCTTCTCATTTGGAAGGGCTGAATGACTTTTCAAACCTTTGATTCCTCGCTGATGTATTCACTTCAGGAGACACAAAAGTACAAAATCTCAGCATGGAGTGACTCCCGTGCTTTCTTTTTCTTTCCTTCCCACCCCCACACGCCCCCCCCAGCTCCCACCCCTTGTCTTTTCTTTTCTTCTCTCCCTGGACAGTTTGATAATTTGGGCATGCAGCCAGAATGTCTGTCCTTATTAGCTTGGGCTGGCTGTGAAACACCTGCAGCCCATTACAGCCAAAGGACGAAAAAACCCAGTTGTCATAGGTAAAGTAATGACCACTTATTTCTTTGTTTTAACACACTAAAAGGACAGTCGAGGGGTGGAAGCGAAAAATGACATCGCTTCACCATCACACCTGCCATCGACCAGACTTAAAGATATGAGCCGGTGTCTCCAGTTATCTGATGAGTGACTCCAATAAATCATTGTCACTTTACACCAGTTCCAGTTTATTCAATATCACGTGCGCTTGCTGCATTTGAAGAGCATCTTATGCACCTTTTTTTAAAAAATGTATGTCTTTATTATGAACTAAATAGGGATGAGGAAGAAATTTCCCTCTGGGCAGGTTATAACTACTGCAATACCTTCCAATATCCAAGCTGGTACCAGATCCAGCAGTTTCCACGATCTGTGTAGCTGGCAACACCAGTGAGGCAGTGAGAGGCAGTATTTGCAGAATATTATGGAATTCCATCTTACCTCAAACACCAGCTAATTGCACTTCTGCAGGACTACCCATCTGGAGATGAGCCCTGCTTCTGATTACAAAAATCCTACTTCCAAAGGTGTATTTGTACACAAGGATGGCTGTTAGTCAGAAGAGGTGATTGGTGCCTGCTAAGATGTTGACAGTAAAGAGATCAAGATCCTTTAGATCCCCTACTGTTTAGTAATGTCACAACCAAAACATACCTGGACCGAAGGAAAGGCCACAATCAGACCTCCTGGTAGATACATTTCACTGAAGGTGGATGTATCATCGTAGGGGATGCCAGAGAGCGAGGATCTGCAAGGACAGCAAGAGGTCTAAATAATTTATCTTGAACTATGACAACAAAGTCGGTTGCAGCCCCAAGAGTTTTGCTACAGAAAGCAGACTCACTCTCTAAGGACTAGATGGTATTTCGATCCCAAAAGCCCATTCAGTGAAAATGCCACAGTCAAGAGACCCAGAGTTCCTTCCAAAACTTTGCTTTGTTTTAATCAAACCTCCTCGTCTAGCTGCGAGGCAGCGGAGACATTTACCCAGCAGCTGATGCCTTTAGTTCTGCATCGAGTGCGGTGCAGCCGCTTCAAAACAAAAAGGAACAGAAACGCTTGGCACCACGGGGGACTCTGCCAAATATTCCCACTGCTGTCCCGGAGCATGGGAACATGAGTCTGCTGTTGCACACAGGTCTGACTATTTGCATTTTTAATAATTCAAGAGTTTAATTAGTATCATGGCCTTAATCAGAGGCTGAAAATACAGCTGAAGTCATCAGAGTTTAATTAGGTTTTTTTAAAATAAAAATACGCAGTCTGAAAATGTCTCTGCTAACATGAAGGTCTTTCTTTAGCTTGATGCTTTGGGGTTCAGCTGAGCTTCCACCTGTTACTTCTGATTTTCTGTCCTCGGAGTAACTCAAAATCCCCAAATAATACTGAGTCAAACCAACGGGTTTCCCTGCTTATTTTTATAAACCGCTCTGGAACCAGACTCAGAAAAAAAATTATTAGATTGAAGAGAACATCTTAATCCAGGTATATCCCACAATCCGCATGGGAATTCCACCTCTACAGGAAATACAACGTTTTTACACCACCAACAAGTATCGCTGGATATTCAGTCAAGCCAGCAGGAACACAGACCTGAGGGAAATACCTTCGTATGGCCACACAAATCAGCATTTATCAGTGGGGCTGCAGAAGCTAACGCTGGTTCTTTGCAGCCCAAATTGGGTGCTGAAGCCTGGGAGGGCCGGTGCTGCTTCCCCTCTCAAGTACAAGGGATGGATGTGGTCTCGAGGGGAATTATCACCAATTTGGGCTGAGGGAACCTGAAATCCTGGCAACAACCACGCGTTGAGTCAGCGGACAGATTGATAGCATTGTACAGGACATCCTGGATGAACTTTTTCAAACAATATGTCATTTAATGGTGAGACTCATCACCACCCAACGCTGCGGAGGCCAAATATAAAAACAGGTTCAAAAATGGCTTAGTAAAAATTCATGGGATATAAGTCAACCACGGACAATTAAATATGGTAATCCGGATACAACTTCCAGTTCAGGAAGTTAGTTGGTCTAATGTTCTTCCACCTCCAATTTACTTGTAAAAAGGAAGCCAGAAAAATTCTTGCTATGCCAAAACTGTCCCTTGGCTCCGAGCATTAGCTGGAATCACAGTAAATTCTCTTTGGCAGGAGGAGGGGGATACACTTTCTTTCAGTAATGATGTATCTATTTCCCTTTGCAGCTCCTGAACCTCTGTGTAACCTCCCACCTCCCCATCCCCTTCGGAATATCACAAATAAATTAGTGAAACCTACTGCAAGGTGATAGCAAACGCAGATACCACTGAAGCCCATTTAGCAATGAATTAGGAATCCAATCGCTATGTACATAGGAAGGGTCTGACTGTTGAGAATACAGGACCAGAGGAAGACGCTAGAAATTCAAGATGGAAAAACACAAGTTGGTTTGTCCACAAGGAAATTTTCTTGTAAACCCAGGGAAGGAACTGTTTGATTTATTTCCTGACGCATGCCTGTGCAGGGGCCAGTTTTATATACATAAAATACATACACACTGCAGTGTTATGCATCACCATCCCCTTTGGATCCTGCTAAACTCCTGCAAACTCTTGACCCAAAGAGCAGCTTATGGCACCGGTTGTTTCCTCTCTGCTCCCTTGTCTCCTTACCTGCTGCAAGCATTTCTATCCATTGTCTGGTTTTTTAAGGTGTTTAGGGGCTTTGCTGGAGAGCAGAGGACAAGATGACAAATGAGCTCACACACAGCAATGGAATGTGAGTGAGTCTCAGCTATTTTTAATTAAGAAGCGATGACAGCTGACTAAATTCCCTGACACTGCAGTTAAAGGCTCCCTGACCCAGACATTATTGGACACACTCCTAAGACCAATATATATTGGTCCCGACGGTGCTTCTATTATTGTCCCCGCCGTCTCGACAGATGCGGGACTAACAAAATCTATGTCTATTATCAGCATGCAAATAGTGAGATAAACGTATGAATGCTTATGAGCAGGAGGAGGCAGCAGGTGAGAGAAGGACAACCAAGGTCATTTTCAAGGGAGTGCTCAAAGTGCCAATGTTTAGTTTCAATAAATGTTCAAAAGGTTTGGACAAATTTAACTGCCATTTTCATTTTCGGTTGGTTAAATCAATGATAGATTGACCACGAGAGGGGCAGAGAGACAGAAAGAACGTTTCCTGCTGTACGACAGATAAAAGATAAGAGGCAGAGCAGTATGGTGCCTTGGACTGGCTTTTCTCAGCCCACAGATCACAGGGAGGGCTCAACTGAGAAAGCTTTTCTTCTGATTCCCAGACCGGAGAGCCCAGCAAACTAACGAAGTGATCTGGATTTTAAAGGGCAGAGGATCACCTGCCTTCATATGGGACTCTTTAGCAGAGATGAGAATGCAGCTCCCACTGTCACAACAGACTGGCAAGAAACTGTTTCAACAACAGACTGTCTTGGAAAGATGTCAAGAGCAAGATGCCGACCACAAAAAGAGAATATAAAACTCACTTTTGTTCTCAGGGCTTGCACAGAAATGAATCCGGCAGCAGGTTCCTTTACCTTGAGCTCACTAGGTTTTAGGAGGACAAAGAAAAGATTCCCTTTCCGCCCTTTCCAAAGGATCATGGAGAAAAGGGGTAAACCGGCACATGCGGCAAAGTCACCCAGATCACGTACAAACTTGACGTGAGTGAGACAAATACATTAAGGAACATCATCAGGAACTTTCCAGCACGGTGGGAGGGGGGGGAAAGAGTTGCATTCTGCTGTTGCTAAGACGGTTCCCCCACCCTTGCCCTCTCCCTTTCTCCTTTCATTGGCTCACCAGCTGCATCGAACCATCATGACAGGTCTTGCTCCTCCTCGCTCCATCGGCTTCTGCCTATGGTCTATTACCAGGGGAGAGCAAATCAGACACGTAATCAATAGCTTGTGAGAAGGAACAGGGCTGTGCGGTGCCGCATTTGCATCAAACCTCTCGCTGCCTATGTCTCTGCATTCAGATAAGCGCGGATTAGCTGTACTGGCAGAGGTGAGCGCAGGCGGCAGCCTGAGAGCAGAGCAGGGCTGCAGGGAGATGTGAGCACAAGGCTGCACGTTCTAGTCCTGAACTTCAGGCTCTGCTTAACAGAAAGCTCAGATCCTGAGCTTGCAGGCAAACCAGCACGATTCGAGGAGCATCAGCGTTCAGCCGGAGTGCTGACCTAGAGGCACAGAGCAAAGCTCCTTCCTGGTGGCCTGTCTGAACTAGTGTCCCCAGCTCGGGTGCTCACTGGGGAAGCCGGGTCTGAAAACAAGGGAAAGGTGGAGAGCAGAGGAGAAACCTTCTTTCTGCAGTACCATAAGTGCTGGAGAGAGTCCAGCGCAGCCACCAAGATGCTGGAGGGAGTGGAGCATCTCCCGTGTGAGGAAAGGCTGAGGGAGCTGGGGCTCTGGAGCTGGACAAGAGGAGACTGAGGGGGGACTCATTGCTGGGGATCAAGATGGAAAGGGGGAGTGTCAGGAGGATGGAGCCAGGCTCTTCTGGTGACAATCAGTGACAGGACAAGGGGCAATGGGTGCAAACTGGAACACAGGAGGTTCCGCTGAAAGAGGAGAAGAAACTTGGGGTGAGGGTGGCAGAGCCTGGCCCAGGCTGCCCAGGGGGGTTGTGGAGTCTCCTTCTGTGCAGACATTCCAACCCGCCTGGACACCTTCCTGTGTAACCTCAGCTGGGTGTTCCTGCTCCATGGGGGGATTGACCTGGATGAGCTTTCCAGGTCCCTTCCAACCACTCACATTCTGGGGTTCTGTGAAGTGATGCCCTCTCCAGCAAGCTTTCAGAAAGCTGCTTGGTCTGAAGGTGTCTGGAGGCCTCCTAGGGCAGGCAGAGAGGACGGAAACACCCCACAAAGCCATAGAAAGTTTCCCTGGCTTGAACCAGGACGGCCCAAGACAGTCAGCTACCGTAACAGTGCTGGTTAGTCGCTGTCAGCCTGCAGAAATTCGGGAACAGCGGTTCCTTTGTCTCGCAGCATCCCTGTCAGGTTGGCTCTCCCCACCCCACTAAAACCCCATTACTGGGCAGTGAAACTCAGCAGCGGTGGGACCACCCCAGGTCCCACCCCAGGGCAAGGTCTGGAACCAGACGCAGATGCATTGAAACACGTTTCCAGCTACAAGCAAAACGGGCTTGAATTGACACCACACATTGATGAAACACCAGCGCAAAATAAATAGATGTTGCCAACGGCTTTAAAACCGACTGCAAAATAAAACTGACTTATCAGCGGTGGGGAAACCAGCACACAACCAAGTTAAGCCTGAGTTACTATTCAGCTGGCCTCAGGCCTTAAAGCTTTGCAGTTTAACTTGCCCAAGTAAGGCAGCTGATGAACTAACCCCAGGCACATCGGGACGCGGGTGAAATAGCAACCCTTTGGCTATTTTCTTTCACCACACAGGTGAGTCAGCATCCGGACTACGGAAGAAAAACTGGTGTTTCCTTTTCTGTTCGGGACTGCAAGTGACCGGAGCAGAAGGAGCTCAGTCCCGTTTCTCGCCTCTTCCTAAGAGACATGTCGACAGACTACAAGAGGTCAATGAACCCAGCAGAGCCATCCGCTGTGGTTGGATACACATACATTGGACACACACTGTCCCCTAAACACTACATCTCCCTAGTCTGGACACTCCGCTTCCTCTCTGGCCTTTACATTAGACAGAGGTTCAACCAGGAAGAGTTAGAACTCAAACTGTTGTAAAATAATACAATTATGAGGCAAGATACAGGAAAATTTTCTATGGAAATTTCCGCAGTCAATCTGTTTATTTCAGGGGTGGTTGGACAGAAAACACTGGGTCAGTTAAAAATATTCCCAAGTGTCTGACCTGAATAAATCCATTTTTTGAAATCCATGAGGATGGTTTCTTCAATATAAGATGGAACTTCAAGTTAAAAGGAGGAAAGAGAAGAGAAGAAAAGAAAAGAACATGCATAAAAATCGGGTTCAAATCCCTGCTTGGCCTCACACAGTAAGGACTCTGAATTAGGGCTACAGTTACTTAAATGGCTTCAAGTATTTTGGGATCTCTCTCCAGTTCCTATGATGGAAGTTTCATCCTGAGGCAGAACAGTACGAATGTCCTGAGCTCTCAGAAATGTTCACGGCTTTGGACAAATACATTATACTCAGCTTCAAAACAAATCTGTTCTCTTTTTGATCTTATGTAACCATCTAGATGTCTGTATTTTGATTCCTCCCAATTGTGCCTTCAAACTGGTACAGAGATCCATGAAAGAAAATTAATGGACTGGAAGGAAACCTACACTTTTTTTTGTGTATCTCTAAACCATGTGCCAGATACCTTTACAGCGAAGAAAAGCATGAAATTTAGCAACAACCAAGATGATAAAAATGAACTCAAATAAGAACTCCTATCATGAGTTACGCCTCCTTCAGCCACTCAAGAAGACAGAGCCTATCAATGAAGTCTTTTTGATCGATAACGCTTTGAAATAAAATGAAAGCTTTTTCAGACTAACTCAAGAAGCGACTGACAATGGAAATTATTTGGCCCCTGGTGGCCTGGGATCAAAATTGTTTCCACCTTACTCTTTGTGCCTACACAACAACGTTTCTCTGGGCCTATTAGATTTGCTGTAGATGGAAAAACAGTTTGGTTATTACTGTGAACATGGAGGAAATACCCAACAGAGCTGGTTTGTTATAACCTACGCTGCTGTGGCTATTGCAATGGTCGGTTCATTTTGATGGCTCCGGCCATCGCTCCCTTACCTGGCCAAAGGGTCAGAACGGAATCCCCACGGTGTGTAGATCCTCAGCAAGAAAGGCAAAAAGAGGATGAGTGTGTGCTGCTTCACCCCCAACACTTCACGGGCACGGCCTGGGGTAAGAGGAATAAAAAATACATTAATATAAGGAATAATATGATGGATGACCTGATAGGAAACCGCAAGCAGAGGAAAAACTGTGTCTATAGCACTATTTCCCTACCCCAATTCTGCTTATCGTGTCGTATCTGCTACTAATCCAATGGCCTGTGTTCCCAGCTTCAATTTTGTTTCCAGATTTCCAGTTCGAGAGATTTTCATGACTCTCGGTGTATTTCTGTTCAGATTTGCCTTGCTTCAAAAAATTACTGAGATGCCAGTCATCTTGTCATTTTTATTATAGAGAGGAAACTATTTTCCATATACATTTCAGGGTTTTTCACAAGAAAAACATCCAAAGATGCAGCCATCCTTACTTAACACATTGTGTAACTGTCCATGAAGGGACCTGATTTCTCTCTATGTGCTTCTGGTTTGTTCCCCAGATCCATTTCATTAATATAGTTTCTCAAGAAGTTCACATAAAGCCAAACCACAGGAATACTTCTCATAACTGTTCTATTTCTCTGAAAGTCCTCCAAACTTCGGTTTCATCTTTAAATAGTTCCGTGCAAGGTAACTCCGTGTTACTAGTCCCATTTTGCTATTAAACAGAAGCACAGAAGAGTGCCAAGAATCATCCCAGGCCATAAAATAAGCAGATAAAGTCAACCAGACTCTGAGTCCTGGTCCGTAGCCTCTTGCTCTGCCCCAGTGGACAACATTATTTCCTATGATTACTAAAAATAAGGGGGGGTCTTCTGTGAAACAGCCTGGGATGCTAATTTTTGAGGTGAAATGACCAACGCAGCATGGGAAATAGTATAAGTGAATATAAGACTCTCAACGTCCTGCACTTTTGTACAATAAACAGCTTAACAACTCGTTTCCCACAGAGACGCCTGTATTTAAGCAGCAGATGAGAAATGACACACGTATATACATAGCCACATTTTTCTAGCTCTACTCATATATACCCACATATGCACAAACAAAATTCATGCATATATATGCATATACATCAAAGTTATTAAAATCAGAAGGAACTTTGATGTTGTGGTCTGAAAACTGCTCATTCCAGCAGAGCAGAGCTGTGGGAATGAAGCGCCCGCTCTGCACGCAGCACTTCGGGCACAGAAAATGCAAAGACCTATTTGGATGGGAGCTCAGAGCCAAGATGCTTCTTCCCACCCATCACCTGCCCATGGAAATGAACTTCCCACGTCTCCACCGGTGAAGCCTTGACCCCTTTCCTGAGCCGGTGCCACCCCACAAGACTCGCTCGATATCACCACAACACCTGGCTACCCGACAATTACATTTTTGCTAATTGAAGTGCAAACATATCGAAATAAGCCAGGATGAGATGCCTTCGGTACTAACGCCAGCGCTGGTGTGGATGCTGACTCTTAAAGCAAAACAAAAAAAGAATCGGTAAACTAACAAGTTTCTAGAGTCGTTTGTTTAGAACGACAAATTGACAAACATAGTAATTTATTATTTTCTTTACAAACAGCTTTTTATAACTCATAATCCAAAATAAGCGCTGAGCGAGCTGCGGTGCCATGTTAAACAGTAATTACTCTATACAGGGCTGACCAAATGGGAATAGTTGTGGGCCAGCGGAATGGAATTATTTTCGGACTTACACAAACTTTCTCAGGGAGTGGTGAGGCCGGCTGTGGGTACTGTGGCCTACCTAAGAAACAAGAGGCACAGGAGAGGTCTTTTTCTTCTTCTTTCAATTAAAACTCACTAGGTGACATTAAATGACTTTCCCACATTTCTGCTCGAGGGGAAAGGGAAAAAATAAAGAAGTAGGTTCCAGTATAAGTTGGGGAATGACCTATTAGAGATCAGCGTAGGGGAAAGGGACCTGGGGGTCCTGGGGACAGCAGGGTGACCATGAGCCAGCACTGGGCCCTTGTGGCCAGGAAGCCAATGGGACCTGGGGTGGGTTAGAAGGGGGTGGTCAGTAGGTCAGAGAGGTTCTCCTGCCCCTCTGCTCTGCCCTGGGGAGACCACACCTGGAATCTTGTGTCCAGCTGTGGCCCCTCAGTTCCAGCAGGACAGGGAACTGCTGGAGAGAGTCCAGCGCAGCCACCAAGATGCTGCAGGGAGTGGAGCATCTCCCGTGTGAGGAAAGGCTGAGGGAGCTGGGGCTCTGGAGCTGGACAAGAGGACACTGAGGGGGGACTCATTGCTGGGGATCAATATGGAAAGGGGGAGTGTGAGGTGATTCTGGTGCCGCCATTTTGAGGCAGCTCGGGGGTCACTCCCCTGTTCTCCTCCCCCAAACAAACTGGAACACAGGAGGTTCCACGGAAAGAGGAGAAGAAACTTGTTGGGGTGAGGGTGGCAGAGCCTGGCCCAGGCTGCCCAGGGGGTTGTGGAGTCTCCTTCTGTGCAGACATTCCAACCCGCCTGGACACCTTCCTGTGTAACCTCATCTGGGTGTTCCTGCTCCATGGGGGGATTGACCTGGATGAGCTTTCCAGGGCCCTTCAACCCCTGACACTCTGGGATTCTGTGAGGAGTGAGGTTTGTTTACCCCTCTATGAAAGAGGTGTCGCTGTAAACATTCTGAGAACAAAATCAAGCCTCATTTCCAGATCTTACCAGGTTGCTTCACCATGGGCTACTGTGCAACATCAGCCGCTGGAACGTCCATCATCAGGCATTTTCTGTTCTGCTGAGCCCATAAATCCAAACAACCCCATCCTCTCAAACATTCAGTTCATCATTTGGAAGTGATTTTGAAGTGGGTGAGGTGGCACAGCCTGCAGAGAAAGAAACACAAGTCCTATAACCCGGGGCATGTCCTGCCTTGGAGGAGCGTGGGGATCTCGGTGGGGAATCCTAGAAGAAGAGGCTGACAGAGCGATGCTCAGTTCAAAAAACCTGCAAAAATGAGTGGCATGTCGTTCTGGTGCAAGTGGCGGTTTTCCAGTCTCCAAAATATCCCTCCTCCTTATGTCACGGTAAAACAGAGCGAAAATGGAAAGTGGTTTAGCAAGCAGGAACATTGCAATTCAAAATAGAATCGGAGAGGATTAAAGCAAATACCCAGACTGTTCTAACCTGTGTTTACGGCCCAAATACTGTACCAATTCCTGTTATTTTCAGGGGTTTCTTCCTGTGTTGTAACATTCTCTCTGGGATTAAACTTGGCCCATGTAACATATGACTCATCTGACTACAAGTTCCTGGGCATGTGCTGCAGGTTTTGCAGATGCTTATCGCTAACAATCCACCCTGCATCCCCACAGCCCAGAGCAGCACATCACACAGGGGCTTTCTGTGATCTGCCTAATACTAAATGTTCATCCTTAATTAGGGACTTCAAAAATAAGTCCATTTTCTGAGCAGGATGGTGGGTGGGAAATAAAATAAAGCTAGTTTTTAATTATCTTGGTGAAACTCAAGTTCATATTCTAGTTAACACACACCCTTGCAGACAGGATTTGCAAGTTAAAAATCAATTGCTATGAACTCACGTTATCTGCAGCACCAAGCACTGGCAATGGCCAAACAAATCCTGGGTAGCATCCTCTGCCTTCACTGATGTGAAACAGATTCACTGTTTTCAGGTTTGCTTTTCATTGTACATAACTTTCTGCATTCCAGCAAATAGCTTCTTTTTTATGTCTGTCCCTGATCAGTTCTTTAAATCACCTCCACGTACATGATTATTCAACACTGAGTCCACCCTGATGCTCTTCGTTCTCTTTCAATGACCCGCACAAGTGCCAGCACCATTCTGATACTCAGAGACACCGCAATGCCTTCAGAGTTAGGTTAAGTTCACAGGTGAGATCAGTTTTAGTTGCAACAAATCACAGGATGTAGCAAGAGGTAATTCAAAGAATAAAAATTTCACTGAACAGAAAGAGAGGAAGAAAGAGAACAAAGATAACCATGCAGAAGCAACGGATTTGAGTAGTATACCACAGGCTTATAGCACTTTTGTACAACTATTGTACAGATTATGCAATAAAGCTTCTGAGCTCATAATTATATGTTCAAGTAAGGTTTGTAAGGTTTTTCTAACAGAAAGGAGCAAAAAGGTCACTTTGGTTACTGGCTGCTGAACATCTCAGCAGGTGAGATGTTCAGCAGCCAGTAACCAAAGTGACCTTTTATATATATATATATATATATATATATATGTAGGGGAGAGATGGAGAGATGATGGAGAGATGATGGAGAGATGGATCTGGGGCTGTTTGCCAGTGGGAAGGAGCAACCACAACCTGGGACACCAGCTTCTGTCGTACAGTTCAGCTTCATCATATTGGCAGATCCTGAAAGAGAAGACAACTCACCCTCGATAGCGGAATTAGATGTGATCTCAACATTTTACTGAGTGATTGACTGCTGGAGAGCACATATATATGAATGTGCAGCCTTCCTTTCAGCACAACCAAGGTAAGCATGGCACAGAAATTAGGAGACAATGGAAGAGAACTATGGAAAACAAACAAACATACCCTTTGTTCCATTGGGTTGCTTTGAAACACGGCGCTGCGGTTTGTTTCTTCTCTCTCAATCTGTCACCAACACTCGGCTATATGGGAGAAAATAAATTTAAATACAACTCAAACATTATGTCTAGTTCATTACTAACACCTTTTAAACTGTGCTGAACCTTTTACATAGACACTTTGTGCTGTAACCCCAAACTATAGGGCCAATAAAGCCACAACAACTAACAGAAGTTGCAGACTTGGGCTGTATTTTGAATTAAAATACAAGAAACAAGTCATAAAACCAGCAACAAAGAAACAAAAATCTGAGTTCTGCAAAGGTTAATTGGCTTCCCAAGCCCAAAATATTTGTTGCGGTCTTTCGATCTGAGGTGCAGCACATGTAATACACCACGTTTGTATAAATATCGTATTGTACTAATGTTCATGAGTTAATTTCTGCAATAACAGTGTTAGGCAGGCTCAGGGAAAAATTTAATGAAATACAACAAGGGCAAGTGTAGAGTCTTGTATCTGGGCAGGAACAACCCCAGGTTCCAGTGTAAGTTGGGGAATGACCTATTAGAGAGCAGCGTAGGGGAAAGGGACCTGGGGGTCCTGGGGACAGCAGGGTGACCGTGAGCCAGCACTGGGCCCTTGTGGCCAGGAAGCCAATGGGACCTGGGGTGGGTTAGAAGGGGGTGGTCAGTAGGTCAGAGAGGTTCTCCTGCCCCTCTGCTCTGCCCTGGGGAGACCACACCTGGAATCTTGTGTCCAGCTGTGGCCCCTCAGTTCCAGCAGGACAGGGAACTGCTGCAGAGAGTCCAGGGGGATTGCACTGGATGAGCTTTCCAGGTCCCTTCCAACCCCTGACACTCTGGGATTCTGTGATTAACACCACCCCTAATTCTCCTGATAAGCAGGCTGTGACAGAAGGGTGGAGAGGATTGTCTGAAGTGAATATGTAACTATGAGAGCTCTAGAGCGTCCTGCCGTCTCTGAGTCCATGCAGGGCTGTTTTCAACTCAAAAAAAAACCCAAAAAATCCTTGGCGTAGTTTGACCCAATGCCAAATGAAGTTCAAAGACTTAAAAACCAATCAAACAAACAATGTTTGTTCAGCTCACACCCTGGGTTCATAACTAATGAAGCATTTATGTTACGCTAAAAAAGTGGCTTAGCTCAAGTATCCCTTTTTAACTATCAACCAAAGTGAAAACATTAATTCATGCAAATCAATATTCTCTAAACAATAATTTTCCTCTAGAACATTTCTTCTCTTTAAACATAAACTCTTATCTAGCGTAGCCCATTTAAAGTATTATATCTGCAGAGTTCAGCAATTAGCTCTGTAAATTGTTTTCCTTGAGTGTATGGAAGGTTACATTACACAGTGAAATATAAAGTGTACGCTGTAGTGAATGAAAACCTCTCTTCGAACGATTATTATCTTTCAAAAAGGCTGGGATAAGGGCCAGATTACCAAAACAAATTCAAGCCAGCTATTAGACTTCTACTCGTACATCCCAAGTCCCCTGTTATTTCATCCAAGTATCCACTTTCAGTGCATCTCCAGTGGTTTTCAAATGTAATTGTTTATATATAATACCCACAGACTGTGTTTTCCTGAAAACATGGCCAGAAAAACCCAATCTGAGGAAGAAACGAGCAAGTAAATAGGAGATGGTTGCAAAGAAAAGCACACAAAGAGAGAATAAAACAACCAGATGAAGGCAGGGGACGACACTCAGGGTAGTTCGGAATGAAATGAAAGCAAGGACGTGGATGGAGAGGACACCTCGGCTGTCCATTAATCCCCAACAAACTCCTGAGAGTCGCAGAGATTGGGAGAAAAACAGTATTTTTAGGGGTTTTTTTTCTGGGTACATCTTTGCCCAAGAGCTGCATCCATCGCAACGCTCCAGCCGTGTGAACCATTCCAGCAAACCTGGATTAAAGCCCTTGGTACTGAGCTACTAATTAAATAAATGGACTGTGACGTCGGCACAAAGATACAACAAGGGCGAGTTGCCCAGCCCCAAGTGCCAGTGACAGAGCTGCGAAGACAATATAGGCACCCAAACTCATCTTATATGGTGCCTTTTAGACTAAACAGCTTCTGATAATGCCCTGGAGGGCAAAATAAGATGCTCAGCAGATCAAAACTGGTGAACTCCGCTGCCTTTTATGCAGCTACACCAACTTACATCAGTTGCCGACGTGACCTATATAATGAAAGCTAACTCCAGGCAGCTAAGGAATATAACCCTGATTTATTCCCAAATCCATTCTATTTAATGCTGTCACTTATCTTTTCCATGCCAACACACAAGCTCAGGAGACAGACACATTTGGATGCTCTCAGCTGGGAAGCGCGTTCTTGCAACACTCCGAGATGATGCACATACTGTCTCTATTTGTGTTCACCCTTTCAGATGGCACGGTGCCCACGAAACAAGCTGATTAGCACTTGCCCTGGGCTATCAAGGCAAGGCAATGGTATGTTTAGATCAGCAAACCGCATAACAATATAAATGTCATCTATTCTACGAGAAGCTCTGGCAGTATTTGCATCTTCATGGCATTTATGTGCCAAGAAGAAACTCAAAAGACTTGCAAAAGAAAGACAGGCATGGGATTCGCCAGCCAAACACGCTGTAGAGCAGTGGGTGCCTCATTATAATCCCCAAGGACCATCTACGGGGTGTCAGATCGTATGCAACACAAACGCTACCGGTATCACAGAATCAAATCTATATCCAGCCTTCTTTGCTCAACCAGGCTCAGAAGCAGCAAACGAACCACAAACAGTGTGTCTGGCACAGATCAAGACATGATCTGTACCCTTGCCCAGAATATATGGCACCCAGCCTAAACAGAATAGCCCTGGGTGGTCACTTGGTTGTGCAACAGCTTTGCTGATGGGGCAAACTGGAGCAATATCTAACAGATACAATGGAGAATGGGCTAAGGACACCCAGTTTAGGAGCACATGCCAGGCCTTTAATTGCCTGGTGCTCGTTAGCATTTGTTACTGGAGACCTCTATGGCATGAAATGATGGTTTCGCTCCAATTCCTGGTGAGCGCATGTCAGCACCATTATCACAGCGAGCATCCATCTTCGTGGTCTTACCAAGGAAGCCAAGGGCTGAGTGGGAAGAAAGGCTGATCTATGTCTCATTGTCAGCAGAGGGGACTTCCCAGGACAGAGCGGGGTTCAGAGCTGCTGCCGGTGCAAGACCTGCCTAATTCTTCAGCAGAAAGAGGAGCTAGAGTGCAGGAAAGATGTACCGAATGAGAGAGGACGGTGTCAGGCAAAGGTGGGAAAGACAATTCTGCAGATTAAACCATGGTGGCACGACCTGCTAAGAAACAGAACCTGTATCGTAAGTACATAACTAAACAGCACACTGTAGCAAATTCAAGGAACGTTTACTAGATCCCACAGGTCTTTCTCAGCAGTTTACATTTTGCTCGCACACTGGGAACCAACAGCAGCATTAAAGCAAAACCCTCGACCTTTTGGAGTCAATTAATCCTGTTGGATTGAGTCAAGTTTTCCGATCGTTCCCTCCCATAGCAAACCCAAGAGCTTCCTGCAGAAATTCACAACCAAATGCTTTATCCTGACTACTTATTAATGACCACCGCTTTATCAAAGTTCTGTTTTCACAACAAACGTACAAATCACTTGACCTGTTGTTCCAAGCACTGTTGATGAGCCACGCTTCCTCCTCCGAGATCCTTCGCTGTTCCGTACAATCTCATGACGCTTCTGTTTCATTGTATAAGACTTTGGTCAATGCTAGAACCATAGCACGAAGTGACCCTCCTAAGGAGATTACGCAAAGTGTCACTTAGCATTAAATTTCTATTCGAAAATTGAAGTTTTTCATTCTTAGCCATGCTAATGAAAAGCCAAAAAGATATTTCATATCTCTAATATTAAAGTGGAGCCCTTAAGTGTTTGAGAATCCTTAGTCTGCCTTTGCAGACCCCTCACAAATTCCTATTTACCACACTTTATGTTAACAGCTTGTTTTACTTCTGAAAATAGAAATTGGTCTGAGATGCTTTTGTTTGGTTAGCAGTATCCAGATGCATTAAACTCCCATTACATAAGAGGATTTGTACTTTATACTAAAGTTTTTAGGAGAGAGATATTTAACAGATTATGAAATATGCTTGTAAAGAAAAAAAAAAGAGCATGTTGGAACATATCCATCAATATTTCAGTATAAATTGTTGAAGCACCAGAATTACATAGCGCAATTATCTTTCAGAACGTATAGCTCCTAGCACTGATCTTTATGTTTAACAGTAAATGAATGTTAATTAAGATGTTGGGAAAAATTCTGTCATAATTGAATAATGGAACTAAAGCATCTTGTGCATTATTTCACAGTCTCTGCTACTCTGTATCAAGCGGAAGTGGCCCTTTCTGTGATACACTTGCCAACACAAATCCTTATTAAAACTCTGATTCTTTCTGACCATTGACCAAAGAGCGGATTTGGAGTCTCCCAGCAAGCAGTGCCATAATGTATATGAAATCTCAACAAAGTCCTTCAGATGAGCCAGACAACCGGGGTTATGTAAAAGGACTTGGATTTCTCTCAAGGGTTTGGGGTTTTTTTTAAGGAAAGACAATTCTGTTAATATGTCACAGTCGTTCATTTTTTTGTGTGTTTTCAGCTTTTGCAGAAACAGTTTCTTGTCACAGAACCAGTTCCAAGTTGCCCACCCCCTGATCTACCTATTCTCCAAAGCACTGGATCAATCAGCTTGGGTTTGATCACATTCTGTGTCAATACCAGGTCTGTTTATGGCATTTATATTTCAGATGATAAAAAGGGCAGGTTTTGCAATGGTAATGGGGAACATAAGAGCCCAAACAAAGAATCCCATTGACTCGGCTGGATCGGGCCCACTGTGAATCTGAAGATGGAATAAGAAGCAGGATGGCTATTCCCTTCCAGTAAATATGCAAAGTTCTCTTCTCCCATACAATGGAAACAGTTTTACGCTGATGTAGATCATGGTCCATGGATAATCAGCCCACTATTCAGTTCCCCAGCGTTGCGGAAGCGTAATCAGGAAAGCATTATGAAGAAAAACCTGCCCTGCAGGGATAGACTTGCTTTAATAATGTTTATGACTTGTCCATATTGTATTTATGTCTGGAAGTTGATTTCTTGGGTTTTCCCACCCTTCCCCCCCTCTCTCAGCCCCTAAGACTGAATCTCCACCAGGGTAAATGGGGGAAGCACCAGTGATTGATGGACAGCACTCGCCTCTCTATACGCTCAAGATCATATGGAGAAATAACGCTGGATTTGGTCTAACACACAGGTCAGACCTCACCTTTTCCTGGTCCAAAACCAGTCCCACGCTTCACAAATTAACAGGTTTGGACTGGACGTGCAACACTCATTCTTGCTGGCTTCTTATTGCACTTGTCTTGAAAACAGTCGAGATTCACCAATATTATTGCCACAAATAGCAATAATAAAAGAAAATTATTGAAGACTTCACCCGTATCTGCCAGGCTCACAGTTTTTATTGAGCCTTACAAATGTGTCATCAATACCAGGTCTCTTAAAGCCACCAATCTTAGTTGCCCAAACCCACCTTGTGCCTTGCAGCTGCGCTGGACTTAAATCTATGTTCCATTTTATAACACTAAAATTCTTCTAAAAGACATTAAATAAACACCACTCAGCACCCGTATTTGTCTACAAGAAAAGCCCCTGAAAACCACAAGGTTTCTGTTTTATTTACCTCTTTCATCTTTGCTTATTTTCTACGAAGAAAAGTAACCCAAGCTTGGTTTAGTATAAACCCAGCCAGAAACAAAAACCCTCTTGAATTCCTCTTCATTATAAATGGATTGTCAATGTGTTAAATAAATCAGCGAAAATGGAAATCCAAAAATAAATAGCCATCCTGCTGTTGCTATGACAACTCAAATTTTTTACCTGGCCAGAGATTTTATGTTTCACAGTCAGTAATCATGGAAAGGAAGGCCACATATTTTTTAAGCTTGGCACATTTCACCACCTATCCCCAACACACAAAAAAAGGGATTATTTTGGGTTACTTTTTAGCAAATGAGGGAAGATCAAATAGAGGAGCTATTTTTCATTCTAGACAGGAGAGATGAGATACACATACCATTTACAACAACATAGCTTATAACATTACTCAGAAATGACACAGAGCACAAAATATTACAGTAGGATTTCAAAGGCTTTAAGGTGGCCCTGCTACGTGAAAAGCAAAGCATGTATAGAATAACATTAATGGAGCTTAAAACCATGTTTTGGCTCACAAGTTAAGGCAGTTTTACTTTGGTTAAAAGCAACAACATCTCAGAATTTAATCAGGGAGTAAATATTTTACAATTTTCAGTGAAATATGCGTCTCAATGACCCAGCGGCCTAGTCAAAATGGTGGAAATCAAGCCAGGCCGTGGCCGGTGAAGGCCCAAAGCACTGAGGGATTGGAGCCACATGTTAAATGGAATTAACTTCTGGTTATATCTACCATGTGTGATGGGGGAGAAAACCCTCTCTTGTCCTCTGGGATGGGAAATAGAAGGAAATTTAACAGAGGAGAGAGGTAAGAGGCGCTAAGGGGACCGCAGGTGTCACAGAGTTTGAGTCGGTATCACCTGCGAATCCCTCAGCCAGGCCAGAAAAGTCACATAAAGGTCTTTAATTTCATTTACATGTCGTAAATAGCCATCTCTTGGCTGGTACACATTTGCAAGGAAACATTCCTTTCACCTAGAGGTGCTAAAACATCCAAAACCTCTCAGGAGTTCGGCAATTCATAATACAGTTTAAAACAAAACGTGTCACTTCGGTGCGTTTCCATTGGCCAATTTCTTCGCAAAATGTTTACAGCAATGGATTTTCAAAACAATATTGTCCTGAGCCAAATATTTTCCTCGGTTTGAAACTTTGTAAGCTGTTTCCAAACAAACATTTAGAATTGGGGGTAGGGAGGGAGCAGCGCAGAACCAAACGGCTCCTTGTGAAATGTCTCCCTAAACCAGCGCTTTTCACAAAAAATACCTTTTGTTAGAAAATACTTTGGCCTGCATTAAACAGAATTAATTAATCTCAGTTAAAATCTGGCCTAAAGGCAATAAATTGCTAAACACACCCGAAATCAGACACAATATCCCCGGCAGTAAAGTGATACATTCTCACAGAATCATACACAATATACCTGCCCACATCAGATATTTTCCACAAACGTTTGGGCAGTTTTGTTACTAACGTATATCCCTACCAGCCCAAGCCTGGTTTTGGTTATTTTATATAGATATGTATCCGCACATATGCACACACACTGTGATTGTGAAAGCGCTCTAAACAAATATGGGTGTTTGCATCCTGCCTTGCCCGAAAAGCAAAGCAGACTGTTCAAGCGGCAGCCGGTGAAAGCAAGCATTCAATTCCACTCGTTCTCCTCTAAATGGGCCTCTCAGACTCAGTGACAACTCTTAGAAAAAACACTGGAATAAAAAAAAAGCAAGAAAAAAACCTATTTTCCAGTGCAAAGTAATCCCTGTTCCATTGCCATGGCACCAGACATCCGTCTCTTTCTTTCATTGACCAGACGAGGTCCTCCTCAGCCCCTCGCTTCTTTAAAAAACAGGGAAAAAATGGTTATTTTATTTGTTGGTGCATGTGTGTGCGCCCGAATTTGTTTCCTTGGTAGGAAAAGGAGTCATTAAAGTATTAGTTGGGGTTGATTGATTTTTCGGGGACAGCGGAGGGTTGTGGGGCTTTGTAATCTCTGCCGGGATCTCACAACAGAGGCTCTTCAGCACGACACAATATTGGAATAATAAAAGGAAGATGCGGCTCGGCCCTCGGAAAGCCGAACAGCACGGTTTGCAGGCTGCAGGTTGAATCTCGCCCAGTTTTGTCATTTCGTCGAGGTATAGCGAACATAAGTGAAATAGAGCAGTATAATGTCGTCGCTTTAACTTTAGAGCAGTTTCTCCACATGGTATGATTCTGAAATGCCCTTTAGCACAGCTGGAGACTGCAGAAAATAATATAACATGAGAAGAAAAGCAAAAGGCAATAACGGAGTCAGTTTAAAATGAAAAAGGGTGGGGAGAATAAAGAATAAAAATTAAAAAGAGCAATCTATGCTCAAAGAAATCCCCATGCTGAGAAAAACACAAATACTGTCGACATTACCCAAGCCACCTTAGCTCTGCCCCCCTGTTTTTGGATATTTCCCTGAGCTAAGGAAAAACGACCATTTCCAGCTTCTTTGGGTGAACAGAGCAGTAGAAATCGCTGGGTAATGACTCAGCATCTGTTGCTTTGTTTCAGCAGATTATTGCACTGTGTGGATTTAGAAGAGCGATCCGATCGCGTCTCCGTGGCTCTGCGGTTCACCCTGGCTGTTGCAGGTGATTCTGGGGAGGGATTTGGCACCTTGGCAGGATCAGGCTCTTCAATGGCAAGAAAAGCAAACACACATGTAACTGGATGCAAAACTGTGCTTACGGACGGGCTTTGGAGGCAAAACAAAAGGCATTTCCCCTCTCCCACAGAACGATACATTTTTTGGCCGCAGTTTATGCGGCTCTTTATTAACGAGTAATTCGAAATAATCATCCCTCCAACGAGAGTCCTGACAAGACAGATGGCCCCAAATCGCCTAATGCCACGCTTCACCTTTTTGTTTCGGAAAAAAAGAAATATAATCAATTTTCTGTGGCATCCGATGCAGGAGGAAGCAGAAAAAAGGGAGTAAATGTATATGCAGCGCACACCCAGACTGCGCCGCTGACAACACACACACACAATTGATTCCCTGTGGCTCCTGCAGTCTGATCAATTCTGCATTCAGCGCAGAGCCAGAGTGAATTTATTACTGCTCGGAAACTTTCCAGCAGAAAGGGAGATGGAGCCATTATGGCAGCGTTTCAATCAGCCATCTCCTGCAGGTTTTGACTCATCCCTTCCCCTGAAGGTAAGAGGGCACCTGATTTAAGACCAGCAGGTTCGACGCTGAGGGTCACACGAATGTTACTGGCGTTATGGCATTTCCCAGAGGCGCTGTTTGGGCACGGAGGGCACATTATACCAGGCAAATTTCTGTATTTTGACTGCGAGACACAGCAAAAGGAGAAACGGAAAGGTGAAGTGTCTTAAAACACACTAATGACACCTCCAACAACCAAACTCTGAGTCCAAGCCGTTTATCAACCCATAAGCAATTCCTCCTAGCCAAGGCAAGCGGACCCTTTTCTTGGACACGCGGGACAAAGTTACCTTGCAATGCTCTGCGTGCTTTGGCATTCACAGCTCTCAGAAATCATCTCCCATTTCCAGTAAGGAAAATGTGTCTCCCCTCATTGACATGACTGCAAAAGTAACTTCTGTCTGACACAGGAGCACACACACAAAGCCAGAAGGAACCTTCTCCTATGACATGGTCAGGATTTCTAGGGCCCTAAAAAATAGAGGATATTTTTCTATTCCAGAAGAATCTGGGCTCCAGGAAGATTCTCTGGCTCATTTTATACACAACAGTGAGTTCGACATCCATGTTCAATCTCTTTTGCCATGTGTAAGCAGGAATTACAGTCAATTGAGCCCAGGGGGGACGAAAGAAGAGAGTTCATCTCATCAGTCTCCCTGGAAAGGATGGGCAACAGTAAGGGAATGCTGCTTGCTTAAGCTGGGGGGGGACGGCACATTATGTGATCTTTCAATTTAAATCCAGTTTGTAACTCAATACCTTCCCCAGAATATTTTCCTGCCTCCTTTCAAATGTCTGGGTAGAGGTTATGAACTCCAATGTGATTACTGCTGCAAAAAGGAAGAGGAATACGATGGAGCAAAATGGCAGATGTTAGACAATTAGTTTGTAGCTTAATGACCTTCATGATTAGATTCAGTCTCTGGAAGATGAAGCTTGGATATGGATATAAAGTTGGCTGCTTACCCCTAGCTCTGCTTTGAGCCAAACAAAATCTTGGTACCTACACCCAGGACAATATTGCAAGCCCAGAAGTTTCAAACCTCATCTCCCGTCTCATTTTCTCACCTCCACGTGCTGTGATGGATTTGCTCTTAGCCAGCACGGCAGACAGACCAGGCGCTTAATGCGAATTCTTTTGCCTCTTGTCTACTCATCCCTGCCGAGGATGCTCTGGGGTCGCCTATAAACTGCCTTCTCCCCATCACGATTTTTATCTAGACAAATAAAACCTGTAGCGCTACCAAATCAGAACGGCGGCGTTTCACACCTGGACTCCTCGTGGGCACAAATGATGACACCGGGTGCCAGACAAGGGGACAACCAGTCTCCCCCATTGTCAGTCCTGCGAGACGCGCTGGAAACGGAGCCATAAAAACAGAGCTGAGCTGCACCCGGTTGCACCAGTTCCCGTCCAGCTCCCCCATGCAACGTGTGAATTAACCCCAGTTACGCCGGGGTGAATCTGACAGACAGCAAAATTACATTGGGTTGTATCACTCCAAAAAAAGGGTCTAATGAAAACGATACCCCTGCAAACAGCTTTGCCAAAGTCCTATTGTCTGTGTGGCTGCGACACTTCCCACCGTGGCCAATTCCACAGGCCGCCAGAAGAGGGGGATCACATACAATACTGACCACCACAATCACTTTTCCTTCAACAGATTTATAAACTAATTTAATTTTGCCCTTTCCCCCTCCAATTCCCACTGGTAAGGGAAAAAGAGTGAGCAAAAAACGCCTTTCCAAGAATCCCTGCGCCGTGCGAACAAAGCTGCAGTCAGCGAGGTAAGGTGTTAACACACTCATTTATTGTGCTTTTAGTAGCAAAAGTGCGGGTTTCAGTTAAACCACACTAAACCGAAAAAAACTAGTTCCTGAGACAAAGTCATAACGGAACAAAAAGGAATAATAATGGAAAATAATGGGTCTCTGAGCAGCTTTTATGGGCCTGATTCAGGTTCCACACGTCAAGTTGCAATGCAGTAATACACTGCTGACAAACAGAGCCTGGCTGCTGGAAGCTGGTGCAGTAATCAGCCCTATCGATCTTTTCCTTCATTTTTTGGAGAGAAAAGGCGATCCAGCACCCAGAAGGAACTGAGCCGAAACTTTGGTGCTACCTGAAGTGGGGGAGAAGCCAACCCCTGGCTTGGCTCGGAGCTCACGCGCCCCACAAGCAGCGAACGCCTTAAAATAAACCACTAGAGCTGAAGAGGAATCGTAGAATTAAAGGAGAAACCCTGAATTATGAAGCCATTAGTAGACAACGAGGAATTCATTGACAGAGAGAGCACTCTACAATGATTCATCTTTTTTGATTTGAAGAGCAAAAACGCCAAGTTTAGCAGATGCTGGAGAGAAGTGGATCAGGTACCCAAATCCTATAGGATGCAACCCAAATCCTATAGGATGCCACACAAACCCCTGTCATAGCCTGTGTCTTTTTCCCAGTCCCTTCTAGCAGGTCGATGCAATGAAAAACACTCTCTTTAGACATTGTGGGCCAGATTCTCTACAGATGCAAATCAAAACCGAGGAGAGATGTACACTGATTTATTCAAGGCGGGGCTTCCCAAAAAACCCTACTAAAGAAATGAAATCTATTTTCACTGGCTTATTTTCCTAGAAGAAAGAAGGCAGCTTCACAAATAACCCCTGGGGAGAAGAAGGATAAAAAGCAAAAGCAAATTGGGCTCCTTATGGTGTTCCCAGCAACCCCAGTACAAACTGGGACCTCAGGCTGGATGGGGCGAACCCCCCGAAACAATCGGATGAGCAAATCTTTGTCAGGAACAAAAGACATCTGCTGAGGAAAACAGGAATTGACTGGGGACAAGGACAAAGCCAGACAGCATCCCATGGCGCCCCAGTCTGCTCCAGCAAGATGCCAGGGTCAACGGCAACGAACGCGCCCCATGAGTCAAGAGGAATCAATAATGCTAAATAACTCGGTGTCTTCTATACGCAGCAAATCAGCGCAAATGCGGTTAAAACGGGCTCTGCAGACTGAAATCTGATTGAGGCCCGTCACGTCTGGGCTTCTCGCAGGATGGGAAAATGGCTTTTCAAGCTCGGTCCACGCGGTTTGGATACGGATGAGCGTTATCCGTCTTTTTCTAGAGACCTAAAATGGGAGGAGACGCTGGGTTTTTAGAAACACGCGCTTATTGCCCACGCAAAGAGGCTGTTTAATAACAAACCCCACTTCCAAACCGCCCCCTCAGCATTAAAGTGTATCCCGGCTTGTAAATGTGCATTTGTATGTGGATCCTCATGGGTGCCTACCCAAACCATCCATCAACAACCAGATGCTGCAAGCAGAAACCAGGAAAGTCTGAGCCTAAAATTAGGCAGGGTCCTCGCTGAAGTCCCTAAAATGCCATCACGCTCTGTTGAACTTTGGGTCAAGTCACTTAGCGCCTCGGTGCCTCAGTTTCCCATTTGTAAGCCAGGGCAGCACCATCCTGCCTCTGCGCTACTGTGAGAAGAATACATTAGTAAAATATATTACAGTCATATAGGTCAGGCGAGAACCTACATTTACATGAGGAGAATGATTATATGGTTTAACCCAATTATTAACAAATCATTTACTCAAAGTTAACTATGACTCTGGAAAGTATCAAGCTCGGATTAGCTAATATTTCAACAGGTCCTTCTCTTCCTCCACAGCGGATGATTTTGCATCGTCATTGCGCAAAATGGCTCAGCTATTTCACCCTCTCATGCTGAATTAGCAGCACATATCCTATTACCCCAAAGGTAACAGTGAGACTAAATATCCCCTCCTTACTTTGAGCTCAAACTGGGATTATAACCCAGCAAGCCCAGCTCCTCACTCAGCAACTCGTCTGACCACCTGTAATTCAGCACAATGATTCCAGCTCTGTATATTGGAAAATAGAAACAATATTGATTTGTTCCCTTCATAAATCTCCCAAAGCTGTGGAAGGATTACGTGCCCCTTGGAAACATTATCAACATCCTAAAAATTATTCTATTTCATACTTTGGGATTTTTTTAATTGGATTTTCTTGCTTGCTCCACTTGAGAAAATTTGCAAATCGCACAATATTGAAAAGTTTCATTGTCTGCCTTTTCACATCTTTTCTTGCTAAAGACGCATCTTTCTGTGCACGTTGAGCAGCTCAGTCCACCTTGGCCATAAGGTGAATATAATGTGAGGTTTTTGGGTAGATGGCACAGCACTGGAGGGAAAACCACAATCCAAACTGCACCAGTGAATTCTAACCATTCCAAACCAAGAAATGCAGGAAAGGGAGGCAATGCAGGGGAGGCATTACTCAGCAAGCCACATTTAAGAAACAAAGTGAATAGAAGCAATCTGAATCAGAGAGGAATAAAATAGCACCCCGGCATCTCGCTCTCAATCATCTAAATGGTTCATTTAACCTGTTCCTAAATGCAAATCTTTATGCAAAGCAAAAATGACTCATCACTTAAGCGGAAGGATTTTAACCCAAGTCAGCAAATAAGTTAAAGTAACTTAGATAAGGCGGAAAGGCATGAGCAAAGGTGAGCGTACATCAAAGAGCGGCACAGAAAACACGTATTAAATATGTTAACGAGCGCCAGAAAGTCATGTCTTGGCCTGGAAGAGCAGAGAGTTCAACAGAGAGGACTGCGGAGAAGATTTCCCGTGTGGTTTCCCATTTCCCCGTCAGTTCCGCTCTCCAATATCACAAAGCACGGGCGGCCTTGGGCGTTCCTGCACGTTTCTCTACCCCAGGAGCAAGTGAAATCCAGGACTTTCAGGTAGAGAAAGGCAGATGAGCACTCCTCTGCACTCCAGACATAATAAAGCACAAAGCATTGCATAGAGGAGAAGAGAAGGAATTAGGAAAGCTAATACCAAAGAGGCTCCAACGCTACTTGGAGCTCTGGAAAGCAGCTGGGTGAAGTATTTCAAGATGAACAGGACTAAGCGCAGGTATTATTGTTATTATTTATTATATAACATCCCGTATTGCTGCATTTTCAATTCACCCACAACCACCTCCTGCAGCACTTACACTGTCACTCCGTTCTTATGTTGTCCTAGTTTTCTTCTATCTAGGTAAATATAGAGGCCCCATCTCTGAAGCAGCTGAGTACCTATTATATCCTGCTGTTTCTCCCTCGCACTTATCCTATTATGCTATTACAGCTGGTGTAGGGTCGTGTGTTTTCTATTTTGTGACATAATATTGTGGGCCCAATTCCACCGTCACTAATACTCTATATAATAAGGGTGAGATGCACAGGAGTGCTGGTAAGAGCACTTCATGTGGCAGGAGTCAGGGCTACAAATGGTTCCACTGCTATCACTCGGCAGGAACCAGGATCTGCTCATTCCCACAGATACTGTTATGCCTTCCATTTATATATAAATTACCCCCATATATATAAAGGCAGCACTGACCTAAAATAACAAGCATAGCACATACAGCCACTTAATATGTGCAAATTGAGATAACTTGGATGCATATCAGAATGAATAACCTCTCTCTCTCTGCCTTTTCAGCAGAGGAAAACATCATTTCAGGAGGTTTGTTCTTCCCAATTCATTCCATCTTCTGAGCCCTGAGCAGCAAAACGGGAAGCGAGCGGTGCCACTGCTATATGGGTCTTTCCCTTCTCCCAGGCTCTTTGTGCAGGGCAATTTTTGTGCCGCTTTGTCCTTAAAATCTCCACTGATCTTTTTCCTCTTGGGATGAAGTGCAGTGACCCCTTGGGATGCTCTGCAGTGGTCACTGGGTCGCTTTATTGTGTCATTTTGAGGGGTCTGAGCCTACATAGACTGGGCACCCAAGGCCAGGCTACATTTCCTCCAGTACACTCTGCATGGAGAATCAAGAAGAGCTCCAAGCCAGATTAAAAAGCACTGAAAAGAGACAGGGTTTAGCAATTTGGAGTTTTCAAGCCATTTTCAAGCCCCAGTTGGTGTCTCCCTGACGTCAGGTCACGCAGAACAAGAAAGAAACTCCCTGCTGCGTGTTGAGTACCGGAAACAGCAGCAAAAGGGGGAAAGCCAAAGGTTGTACAACGTGCACCGGGACTGAGCGGAGACACAGGAGCGGGAAAATTATCACTCAGTCGCATCCCGTGAGCATCCGGGGGTTATTAGTGCTATTGCTGGACATGGAGGAGATACCAAGCGAGACCGGGTGGTAATTTACTAAACTCAGTACCAACAAGGAGTAAAAAACTCTGAAAGCGATGGGAATTACTTGTTGCCAATGAATACCAGCTTCTGAGCTGAAGCGGAGATTATTTTTAAGAACAGAGTAGGTTCCTAAATCTCTTGTGCAAAATGCTGCTCTGAGGGATTCGCCTCTGGTCACACTCGCATCTCAGCTGCTTCCATTTCAAGCCTTAGCAACGAGAGCAAAGCTCCTGGACCAAGACTAACATCACGGACAAGGAATAATGAGCACGTTTTTATCTAATTTAAAAATATAAAATGATCGCAAAATGTCATAATTATTGATTAGCTAGGGCCTCTTTTCAAAACCTTTTTTTTAATAAGGATTATAATGAGAATATAAATTATATTATCAATATTACGTTGCATCCATGTCTTCTGTTATAGTTATGGTCAACCTGCTTATCAGAAAAAAAAGAGATGCACGTCAATGAAGAGCAAATGCTGCTTTTGGGTTCCTTCTCCTTCTCTGACTTTTAAACCAGGTTGCTCTAATCTGTCTCCAGTGCCACTGTAATAGGGAAATAAATCAACGAGGCTAATTTTTAATTCTGAAGAATATGGAAGGTACTGAGGCAGAGGGGACCAGAAGAGCGTTAGAAGAAACTGGAAGGAGGAAGGAGGGACATTTGTGGTACTCAAGGGCTTTTGCTCAGATCAGCCCCATCCCTGAGCTCTGAGGATTATCTGCACCGAGATCATTCTGTAAACTAAACAAAATCATATGAAAGCCCTTCGTGATTTCAGTTAAGTGCTAAGCGAATTAACCACCATCTGTCTGGACCAGACTAACTCAGGGTATTCGTGTCTCTCTTCCTGCAAATGGTCTTGAGGACTAAACTGAAATGTAGCTCAACTCTCTAGGAAAACTCAATAGGAAATGGAGGCTGTTGACCTGACAATGACTTTCCTGGCAGAGCTGAATAACAGGGATGCAAAATGCAGTATCAGTTTACGGAGACGTATTCCAAAGAGTCCAGTGTGGTTTAAAATAACGAGATTATCTCAAGGAGGCGCTTTTGTCTACTGTACCATTTGGTGGCTGATTTCAGCCAGCAGCTTCTTGCTTAGAGGAGTAAAATAACTGTAAATAAGTAGATATAGGATACTGTAGATACAGATACTGTAAATAAGTAGATACAGGATAATCCACACATTAGGAAGATTTTGATCCGAAATCCACTGGAGCTCCTGAAAGACTCCTACCAGCTTGTTGGCTGTTGAATCATCTTCCATGAAGCTCAACTCTTCTCAGTTAAGACTCTTAACAGGCAGATATATATATATTTTAGCAAAGACTGTCTGTATTTGTCCAGATTTGACTGGCATAAAAGATGTTAAAGCTCATGTTATTTTATTTTCTGGAAATCAGAGCAATTCCCCTCAGTCACGCTGCTGAATTTTTGCCCCAAACTATGCGATCCCATCGAAACATCGTGGCTTAACAAATTGTACCTCACAGACCTTTTGGAACTAATAATTCTTTAGAGCCTGAACCGGAAGGTCAAAGTCGAAGAGCCAACACAGACATAGTTCCTCTGAGATTTGGGCACTCAAGGGACTCACAATACACATCGACCAACACTTTATACCCTTCTCTGAACACAAGAGACTGGTCTGGGGTATCTCTTGAGCTTTCACTAATTAGGATGACTACAGCGTTGGCCAGAACACACAAGTAATTAAAGCTTGACCTAGAGTTGGGAGACTTGGAGTCTCTATATCTGAGCTAACTCCAAAAGATCTATTACGCCTATATCTGCTGCAAGGAGAGACACCTAACAAATATAACGCCACATTAACCTGGCGTAATTAGCCTGTGCGGTTTGTTCTCTATACATTAGAGATACCCAGCAAGTGGAGTAGCCAGCTGGTGAATTCAGGGGCCAGATCCAGTTCACGAGGCAGAAAATCTGGTCCCTGGGGAGGCTGGTTGATCAACAGGCCAGACAAACGAGGATTTCTGTGCGTCAAAGGGCAAGACGCAGGTCAGCGGCGCTTATTAAGCTGCCAGTAAACCGGGACATCCATCAGCCGCATACCAGTGGGTTACACAAACACCTATTTACACAACACGTGGAGTTTTGATGACTTCAACTAGACCGTTCACATGCGCAGAAGTATTACGGACTAATTGTGTGCGTTGCCAGCCCCCATATGATCCATACATTAAGGGAACGACTAGCATTTGTTGTCTGCTTCAACAATTAATCACAGCTTGGTTGATAAAGCACACTGCACTGAAATGACAACGTTCTGGGCAACTAAGATTGTCATCTTGAGCCGCAACAAGTTGATTTTAAACCTCCGAGCAGTGAAGGTTTGTCACCGCATCCTTGGCTGATTTACTCTTCCGAACGCAGCTTTCTAGACAAGCAGCAGATGGGCAGAAAGATCATTTACCAAGGTTTCGATTTCTCTGTCGCCTTCTGGATGGAGGTTTCCAAATCTGTGGCCTCGGAAACAAAATATTGTCTTAATGACTGAAACTATCGGGCCAATATATGGAACACTCATTCATCATCACTCAAGGAAGAGGGTATATCCTACGTGATGTCTTACCTTTCTATACATATTTACTTGCTGAATACTCAAAACATTATTTTATTAGCTAATGAATTCATATTGGATTAATTAATGCTTTTTTTTTTTTTTGCAAGAAGATATTAAAAAAATAAAGTGTATCTCTCCCAGGTTTTAACTCACTAATCTATCATGGTTTTCAATAGAAAAAATAGAAAAAAGAACTCCTGATCAACTCTTGCTTCAAATCAAGGTCTTAGTGTTTATCATGATCTGATACCAAACCCACTGCTAAAAACTGGCAAATCATTTCTCCTTTCACACAGTTTCTTCAGGTACAAAGAAAAAAAGCTGTAACTATATCATAAGGGCAGCTATTACAATGAAGAAATGTTTCATGACCTAGACCAGGCTGTCTTTCCATCACAAATGTCAGATTTATACATCCAAAATCTCCCAGCAAGCTAAATCCAAGTGCTTTGCTCCAGAAGCACATTTCAGAAACCTGCTCCTTCCACTGGCTGAGTTCAAGGGTTTGGATGTTCATCATTTCCCAGCATCAGGCCACCTACATCCACCAAACCACAGGATAGTTCAGGTTGGACAGGGCCTCAGGAGGTCTCGAGTCCAACCTCAGGCCCAAGTCTGAGATCAAACCAAGTTACTTGGGGTTTTATCCAGTCCCTTGTCCACCCTGTTGCTTCCAGCAAGACATAATCCTCCCCTGGCCATCATCACCACTGCTTGATGTCCAAAACAAGCAAAATAAATGAGGGAAAAAGAACTATGGTTACGGTAAATATCACACAGTTCATTTAGATATATGCCTGTCTAGTTTATCCATCTACACCCTTAGAAATATGCTGATATATTAGGAGAATACATGATTTCTTGTGGTCAATACTGAAGAAGTAGGGGTTTAGGATGGATTTGCATCTTAAGAAGGTGACAACTTGGCAAAGACTGGGAGGATTTTTCTCAGCACAGGTGGGAATATGAACCAGAGATGGATATCAAGGTCAAGATCATCAGCAGAATGGAGGGAGATACAACCAGAAACAAAATCTGGGGTAACTTCTGTAGGAAGAACCTGACTTGTAAGCGGTTTATTGCTCTCTCAGTATTTAAACCTAACATTGGCACATTCCTGTGGCACCTGGGACCAGATCACATCTTCATTCAGTGTCCTTTCAGCTGGTTACACCTGCTCTCTACATTATAGTCTCTTAATCTCAATCCCTTATCATTTTGCCAAGTAATACCAGATGAAGTTGGACGAGACACCAAAAACCTTTGAAGGAGGGAAAACTCTTAGCAGGGCAGAGCTTGATTTTTGCTTTGATAAAAGGTTGAAAACGCCTATGAACATTACAGAAATGACTGCACAACGTGTAGCAACCGAAAAAATACACCAGCACCTCAAAGTGACATGTGCCTTCCATTAGACTTCAGTCCCTCCTTAAACCATGGACAAAAAGTGTTGAAAAACCAAAGGAACAAGTGGAAACACAATCTGTGTATTGCCCTTTCTAAACCTATAACTCACACCCAGGTTCAGGACTTCATCACAGTCAAAGTCAGCGTAAAGAAACAACATAACGTCCATGATGCTCAGCACATGCACAACATTTCCAAATTGCTCTATTATTTCATTAGATAAAGGTCTGTCTCCTTACACCCTCTGTATTCAGAATATTTGCAACAGATATACTTAGCCACTGATTTGCACTGATTTGCTGAGAACCAATAGAATATTACCCATTAGCAGAAAAATTGCCTGGCTAGTCCACACTTCTCTCCCAGCTTCCCATGGCTAAACAAGCTCCTCCAAGCAGTGGAAGATAATGTGTTCTTCCATGCCTTATTTCAGGTCTGTAACCATCCTGTTTCTACCTGACAAGCTGAAATCGCTTTGCTCCTAGTGAATAACACCTAATTCTATAAAGGAGCATATGGAAAGCAGCGACATTCCTCGGGAAAGATGCTGCCCACAACATGCAAAGCCTACCTGGATGCAGAATTCATTTCAACGGCTTGGAATGTAAAATTAAATAGAGTGGGTTGCCTAAGCAGTGATATAAAGAGATATTGTGCGTCTCAGGTGGTAACAAGATACAGATTGGAGCAGAAGAACTGCCCGCTGATTCACTGCAAAACTTTAGTGACAAAATGGGTGAGGAGGAAGCGCTTCTAAGGACTTAGTAGTGAAGCTCCAACCAGGAGAAAATGATACTTGCCTGGAGCTGGAGTCTCTGGAGAAGATGCAGTAGGTGAGATCCCTTTTTCTGACTTGGGTAGGTCTTCCATGGAGCCTTCTGGCCCTGGTTCTTGCCTTCAGAAGAATCCAGGTGACCCTTTCTTGTTGCTGAGCAATTCCCACTCAAGTCATCAAATTAATCCTATAGAATGGAAAAAGAGAGAGAAATTTACTCCTGTGTAGAGCAGGGTTGTATTTCACCAAAATCCCACAGGGAAACATTAAACAGGCGCCTGGACCCTGAGCTGACGTTGTGCAACCTCGTGCTCCAGAATGGATGCGGGGAGAGAATGAAGCTTTGGGTTGGGTTGGTTGTTAATATTTGCAAGCAACAAGTTGTCTTCATAAATAAGGAGACCAAAATAATTTAAAAAGATAAACACCGAGAGAAGTTTTCTCATCTCTGACTATAACAGTTCTCAAGTCAATCCCCCAAATCACTCTTTTTGCAGCAAAATACAGTTGTGGGACCAAATGTTGCTGCCTTTGCTCCAAAGAAACTTCTTCCCAGGTAGGCCCAGCATTTCAGTCCCCACATTCCTACTGACGCTGCAGAACGTCCAGCCACGCCAAATTCCACCTCGCTTCTTTGGAGGGGATAATATTTCCCTCCCCAGACCTACCTAAAGAAAACACACCAAGTTATTCAAATATTTATTCCCAGATTCTGGAAGGTCAGACTGGTCTCACTTCTACAAGCCTGAGTAACGGCTGAAACTCGGGGTTTACAATCAGCGTGAAGTCACTCAACGGGCATCTATCAGAAGTGCAAAATGAGGGGTTTGTGTGTATAAAGCTCTGCAAGATAAACCCACGGTCTCAAAAAGCAGAGGAATGAGGTAGGCCTGATTCTGCACCAGTATCCAGTGGGAGAGCTCGACTTTTACACTGGAATCAGGCAAATCAGGATTAGGCACCGTCTGCCTCAGAGTCGAGTGAGCGCAATCGCTCGACACATTTGAATCCTCCTCCGCTTTTTCTTGTTTAATCTCTCGCACATTCCAGGTTTTCCACTCAGCTCCGGTGACAAAAGATTGTCCAAAATGACAGTCGGGATGGAGCGAGCAGAAACGACAACCTGACAAAAGGGAGAGCAAACTTTTAGCGAGGAGCAGCGCGCCCGTCCATGCACACCCTGCTCTGCAATGGGAAATATAAGGCAGATGTCGAATGGAAATTAAACATTGTGCTCCCAGGGTGGCCTCGGCTGCATTCAGAGGTTGATTTAAAACAAGGCCAGAGTTCTTTCATCATTTCTTCACAAAAGTTTCAATCCTAAAGATATTCCAAACAGACGCATACTTGACCTAGAGCTTGGCAATGCAAGGCGATATATACACGTAAAGAAGACTAACAGGGAGAACAAAAAGCAAAGCAAGTTGTCTGTAGGATGGACTGAGAGAATCTGTTCAGCAAATCACTTCGATTGCAGCATTATAAGAGTTAAAAGGGAATTCAGGTAAAATATCTTTTCCCATTTCTTTCAAAGTAAATTCACAACAAACTCGGACCACTAAATATTCTTAAGCAGAACTAAAACAGGAGCTTAACTATTCAGCAGTTTGAGTATTTCTCTGCGAGCTTCTTAAACCATATTTCCATCTGTGAAATCGCTCTGCCAGTTATTATTAGACAGGATAAACCAGCACTAGACGTTTGCAATGACTTAGATATTCAGACCCAAGAAGCACATATTTGAATAGTCTGTAGCGTTTTCCCTTTATAATTTCTGATTATATAGTAGCTCCGTCAAAACAAAATTCAATTCTCAAACTGCTCAACATACTGTACAGTTAGAGTGAGTATAAATGAAAGGGTTGAAAAGATGCTCATGTTGATAGAAACAGTTGAAAACCTAAAGCAAATTGCATTGGATTCCTTTTATTTTGTTACCTTTTTATGGCAAAAAAAATTACTGAAAGTTAAATGACCAGACTATTTGCAATTTGAATACGTAGATACGTTTGTACTCTTCTTGGAAGGCATATTTTAGAAAGAATTCCTTGTCTTAAGCAATTTAGCAAAAGCAGTAAAACAACAAACTTTTGAGGCCATGACTTTGTAACCTCCCTAAAGTTTCGAGCACCGGCCTGTTCGCACCAGACAATCGAACACATACTGAAATGTCAAAGTCCTGGATACGTTATTTTCCCCCGTGAAAGGCAGAAATTGTGACAAGATTTCCCTTTGAGATGAGCTGAAAAAGCAGCACTTTCTGGCACGAGCAGGACAGTCATTCCCCCTTCATTTCCAAGATGCAACAACCTGAAACGCAAACCTCACCCTCCACTGGGATATTTTCAAATAAAACCAAGTTGCAAACAGCCTCTCTGGCCTTTTTCGACATCGTTTTCAATCGCTTTCAAACATAAAATATAGATGGATGGATGAATGAATGGACAGCTAGAGAAATGCTTTCAGTCATGCTTTCCCCCCCCCTCCCCGCCCTTAATATTGAAAAGCATCAGTATCCAAATAGCAACAGGAAATTTTTACCTTGTGGCTAAATAGCTCACTGTTCACTTTGCAGCTGCCTCTATTTTTTGCTGCCCAAAACCACCACCACAAAAGTCTTTCCTAAGAAACCAAGCTTTTTGACATAAGGGCAGCGCCAAACGCAAACCTACAAAGAATTCTTTCCACCACCCCCCCCACCACCACCTCGCCCCGTCCCGTCGTTATAATTCCTAATTTTGTGGGATGTATTGCTGGGCTGTTTATCATAACAGTGTGCAATAAAAAGGACGACTAACTCTTGCAATTTTCTCCCTACTCCTCCCCTTGACAGGGGCCACTGATAGGGAAAGAGCCTCGGAAAAGCAGAGCGGTGAAAGGCTAAGAAACAATAGGCAACCATGGCTTTGACAATGCAGCCCTGAACCCTTTTTGCTCCCGCTGTGACACTCGCATTCAAGAGCAAGGGCGGCTGCCATCATAAGAATGGACAATGGAATACAAGGGAGAGGGGGGAGAGATTAAAAAAAAATAATAAAAAAAAAAAAAAAAAAGGAAATCAGATGAATTCGGAGCTAAGATGGCAGAGCTCTCACCTTTTCCGCCTTTTTTCGAGTAATCTGGATGGAGACGTCCCGCGGAGAAGAGATAAAAAGGGTGTGCTGAACTGGTGGATGGTTCTGAAGACTTCTGCATTTGCAAACGCATTTTAGAACTATTTGTAGGGGTATATATGCTGCATGCCATCTCTCTGTCTCTGTCTCTCTCTCTCTCTCTGTGTCTCTCCCTCTTCTGTTTTATGTCCTGCTATCTCCATCACACACCTCTAATAGTATGAAGACTTTCTGCCCATGTAAGTAAGTGAGAGTGTGTGTTCCTTAACGTTTGAATCAAGACACACGTCTGCATGCATTTCTAATCTAAGGAGCCTATAGCAGTTACTACAACTATCAATTAGTCAGCAATAGCTTGAGATCCCCATGTGTCTGGGTGAACAAAGGTGAGAAACACATGCAAATAGTACAACAGCACCTGGGTCACGTACAGTAACTTAGCTGGCAACAAATAATTGCATCTGTTTCTGCCTTTTGGATGCTCCTCGCTCATTGTTATGTAAAGCTGCAGGTTATTAATGTGAATAGTAACACAATTAGACGTGGCATTGTGTATTTTCATTTGAGCGACGCAATAAAAGGAAATTAAGCTTAACTAGATGGAAATAGATGGGGACTTAAAGGCTCGAAACTAAGAGATTCTCTGAGCTGCCGCAGCGCTTCCAGTTTTGATCAATTGTTCCTGAGTTAAAGATGTAAATGATGTAGATGTATTTGGTCATTTCATATCTATTAGATAACAAACTGATTATTCCAGAGGAGACAGAGAGGATGCCTAATTCCCTGAAGTTAAGTCCATAAAGAGGGTAAGCTAAATCTGTTACTATTTCTTTGTTAATTAAGCAACTGTTACTTTTAAGATCATTTTAAGGGTGGATTTTCAGTTGGTTTAGACTTAAGCCAAAAAATCAAGAAGAAAGATACGGTACCTTTTACTCTCTCCTTCTTCTTAATCTCAAAAAATGAGCCTTATATTTAATAACTGAGTCAAAATGCACTAAAAAAAAAATCATAACGATGCCCTGAACAATAAGCAATAAAATCAAAAGCTCCAGAATCCAGCAGCGCAAGCAAAGGCAGAGCTGGGCTGCTGCCCACGAGCAGACGGCGTTTCAAAGGTGACAACGCGCTCCGTGGACAACGTTATTTACACAGATTTGATAAGAGCCGCCGCGGCTCGACACCGGAATTCAATTTGCAGCAATTACACCCCGCGTTGGGGACCCCTGAAAATGAAGCGGTTTGACAAGAAAGGGTTTGGTGCTGAGGAGTGAGCAGATTTGGGTGATTCCTCATGTAAAATACGCTCCCAGAGCCCTGCAAGAATAAGCGCTGCATAACCCCTATCGTTAGCTCTTTCCACTCAGATCGGCTTCCATGGGAGGCTAATTAGTGGCACCAAAGGAAAAACATGCTTCCCGGTTTTGGGCTCCAATAAACTGGTGAGTTTATTTAGCTTTAAACCGCATAAAGTTTAAAATAATATATATCTGAAATTTCAAACAGCAATACCTCCTTAAAGAAATAACTCCCTCACCTTTTACGAACAGGCTAGTGGCTCGAAGATTATTGCTAACGGTACAGAAGGTGCTCACAATGAAGCGAGGTTAAAGAAAACCTGCAATAAAACGATATCTCTGCCCGGAGAAACCCTGAGTGCGTAAAATCAAGCAAATCCCGGGTTTTCAAAGCCCCGGTGCTCAATGGGTGTTTGTGCTGACCCGCCATGCGGTTTCATTTCCAAACTCGGCTGCTGGGAATTGCAGGCGCTATGGAGACGGGAGGTTTCCGAGATGCCAAGCGCGGGGTTTAGCGGGAAGAAAAGCAGAGAGAACCAGCACAACGCGGGGAGAAACTCCAGCAGAACAGCCCCGCTCGCCGTCCCTCGGCCACAGGTCTCGCCGGGCAGACAAAAGCCACGACAAACCCAAATAATCTCGCCCTTCGCCGAACAATGAGACCTTAAAATATACGTACGCGGGGGTATTACATGCAGAATAGGCGAGGGGGAGGGGGCGGGGGGATGAGGACAACATTTCCCATCGCTGCGTTTTATTTCTTAGCGTCTGAAAAGGCTGTTTCCCACTTTAATGTGAATTACTCATCTCTTTTATCGGGCCGGTCGGTTGCCTGCAAATGTGCATCTCAGGTGAGAAGGGGCTATTTGTTTGGGAGTTCAAACAGAAAGGAATCGCTCGATACTTATCTGGGGTTGAAAAGCAGTTAAATGGAATAGTAAAGACTGTAATCATTCCCATGTTATCTATCTAATAGCGCTTGGGCACGCAGGTCTGTCAGATGGAAAGGAAGGTGGTTAAACCAGGGAGCTGGAGATTTGCTACTGTATTTTATATCCAATTCTTCCAGCTCCTCGTCTGAGTCCTGACAGCGTCGCTCCTTCAAACACGCCACATTCCGATAAAATAACTCAGCTTGCTTTAGAACCGAGATGAATAGACAGCACTAATCAGATGTAATGTAATCAAAAGCTCATCTTCATCTCATCTGCCTACTCTGTGTAATCTGGCTATTCTACCATTTGTAATAGGCAGAGCATTGATTCACATCTCCTATAATGTAATTTCAGCGTTTTATTCTGAAACGAGACAGAAATCTGTGCATTCCAAGCTCTCCAGCGACTCCGGAAGCGATAGCGCGGCGAGCGAAGCTGATCCGCACCTTTCCGCGCCGTTTTCATTGTTCCATTTCGAGCCAAGTCTGGGAGCGCAGCGCAAATTTTGAGACAGACAAAAGAGCAACAGGAATCGAGCTGCTCAGGACCAACAGTGCAAAATAAACCCCACGAAGCGGTTTGATAAGATCTGCCTTCAGACACGAGCTGCAAACACAGGACATCTCGTTGGCACAGACCGCCAAGACATTTTGATATTTGCTACAATGCAGTGATTTCCTTAAAAACAACCTTCACCTGGCTTTTCCCCAAAGAAAAGCTCATCTTATTTTACAGGGTGAGCAGGATTCATGGGCAAATCAAGGGAAATGACAGCGTTGGAAAGAACAAACAAACCCTCTCATACAAACAAATATATTTGAATGTAATAAAAATGTTGACAGCAGTTATGTGATTAAAGCAGTTGGTTTTATCATTTAAGTCCTTACCCTTGGAATCATTTAAAATTAAGCGAGAAACAACAGCCCCTTGGGTTTTGCAAAGAGATTTAATTTGTAGAAATAGTTGTGGGGTTTTTGAAACGTCGCTATTTTCAACGTTGTGAGATAAAGCTCTTTTTTTTTTTCTAATTTTATTTTAAGAATAGACCCCATTTAGGATTTCACATTGTAAATCTCCCTATGTCTGAATGCTGTTACAAGGTTTGACAATGAAAGAATAATTCATGTCAGACAAAAAGAGCCCTTCAATCAGCTTCATGCAGCTTTTCTCCTGCAGGGCTATGCCAAAACGAATGTGGAATCCTGAACTGAACCATCCATCACATTTCCCGAGTCTTTCAATTAATGACACTGCAATCAGATCGATGGCGTGTAATAAGAAAAGAGCTTTGCATTTCTATACCTATTAATTCGCTGAGTAACTCCAGTGGTAAAACGTGACCAGAAAGAGAAAATGTCATCCTCTTACAGCGAGATTTTGGGGGATGTTTAAGCCATTTCTGCCTCACCCCAAGCCCTCAAAGCAAAAAATCACATTTAAAAGCAACACAGCCTCCCTTGCTGACAGGTATTTTCTCCTGCTAAGCACGTGGAGCACTGTTTTCTAGGTAGACACTGGAGATTATAAAGAGGAGCCCATTTTTCTTCCAAACTCAAGTCCCAGCAGCCTCGTGTCAGCCCGAAATGTCCTCTCTGCAATCAGAGCACAGTCACTTATAGGGCAGGACTCTGCAGACCCCTTCTCGGTGCAAAAACAGTAATGAGCGCCCGAATTTCCAGCTCGCAGAACAAGCCAAGGATGGAGTTGTGATGAACCTCCAACAAAACGAGGTGGGGAAGAGCTGAGTTGGGGGTGAGGGCAGTCGGGACAAAAAGAGTCTCCCAGCAAACCATGGGATGAAACAAGAGCGACCTCACGTCTGGATCGATGACAAAAATGATGGAGGTTTTGCAGAACGGAGCTGCACGTTGCCATTCCCTCGCTGCAAACGGCCTGGGGATTGTTTGGAGAAGCCAAACGCTCCGGGAAAGCGAAACCGCGATTAACCAGTTTAATTTGGAACTGCCTTTTCTTTTAAAAGGTAGATTTTGGCCTTAAAACGCCCGGCCTACAAAGTGTTTGGATATTACGCCGCTGCGCGTTTCCTAAAGAGCTTTCGAGTCTCTCCTTTCTGGGTCACACAGGGAAATAAGAGCTCAAACCGAAAGGTTTGACCGCCTTGGAGCTGATGAAGGATGGAAGGATTTGGAGACAAGGCAATGAGAGAAATGATCCCGTCGTGTTGCCTTGGACAGGACACTGGACGTGGAGCCTTCGATCCCCTGCGCTCACACTGAACTGAGCAGCGTCGGCTTTGCCTCAAAGGAAAGAAGCTGCAGCGGTGACAGAATATGGGTCACAATCTTCTTTGGGGAGCAATAGGTTGTGTATTTTGGAAGTCGCCGGAAAGGGAAAAGAAGGTTTTAGGTGAGAAAACAAGGAATGGAGCAACAGAATATAAGGGAGGGTTTTAAGGTTTAATCTTTTCCAAGAGTGGTTTTAAAGGATGATTTGTGGCTTTGCCTCTTGGCTTCTCTCATGAGCAAATTTGGGCAATTCTGAATTTTAGCAGCACCTGGGAAGAAAGCGTCGTTAATGCTGTATGTGAACGTACCCATCGTGGAGTCAGGCACAGAAAACACGGTGGCAATGAGTGAAACGGGACAATGCCCGGGAGCTGACGTGCAAAGTAAGTGCAGCTAAAGCACAGGGAGAGATGCCCCCTCACTGACAAAGAACAGTCATTAAATAAATCGTGTAGAAGCAAAGACAATTCATTTAGAAATAAACATGAAGAGTTGAATGCAGGCTGAAGAAATAGAAAAAAAGGCAATCGCAAAGTATTTCTATTGCACGCCACTGTATCTTGGCCTGTTTACAGGGCATGTAAATGCACACAAGAGGTGTCTCAGGACCCCACCTCTCTCAATTACAGGACACGTTCCACCAACAACAACCCCAACGAGCTCTTCAGCATCTACACACAGGGAAGCGCCTTTGAGCCCAGGCAGGTTGTTCAGGGGGATATTTCTGACATGACACGAGGTTCTCACCGAGAACACGACTGGAGATTTACAGCTCTGGCCAGTTGCAAAGCACAGTATGTGCTCCACAGCTTAATAACGTCCAAATGCCTCGTCTGCTGGCAGGTCAGGGAGAGGGGAGAAAGAGGTGCCGCCCCGAGCCATTATTTCAGCCCTGGCTGCCTTCCAGGAGCGAGCAGAGCTTCAGAAAGCACAGGCGGGCTTGCTTACATCTGCTTCCCTCTGCTGTAGCTGCAGCCAGGCTCACACACCGCTATTTTCTCTCTTTTTTTTCTCGTTTTCTAATGGATTTGGACAAGCTTCCTGTCGGTATTCTCAGGGTTCTTCCCCTCATCTCTCTCAAAGGAGCTTTGGGAGCGACCACTGTAAATTCGACGAAGAGATGGCTTCTCTAATGGTTTGTCTTGTGCGGTGGCTCCGGCAACGGCAGCATTTGTGGCGATGCATCCGCCTGCAAAACTGCGGAGCCCCCCTTAGCCCCTGCCAACACGAAAAGTCACCTACTTGTCTTGTTATTGTGCGGACAGGCACATAAAAATCCACCTGGACTGTGCCAAGTCACGACTAAATCTCAGCGTTGGAAGGGAGACCTTGTCCCGCATGGTGAGATGCATTTCTGGAAAATCAGCTCCAGAAACATGGAGCTTCAGCTACCAAGGTCCTGGGTTCGATCCCTACTGATCACAATAGTCATTATTCAATTTCCTTCTTTCTACTGAAATAGTATAATAACTAAAAAAGACGCATTCACAATGCTCCCAGGCACATGATTAATACTGCAATTAAATCTCAGCATTAAAACAATCAGTTCAACAAGGATGCTGCTAGTCAGGCAGCACCTATAAAAACTCCCTCGTGGCTCCTTATCTAGGAAGCCTATGCTGAGCGTTCTCCAAATCCCTGTTCAAACCATAGCGCTGCAACCACTGCTCTCCATCAAAATCCAAGCAGCCATATTTCAGTACCTGCGTTTTACAAATTATCATCTGGCAACACAGGATTATTAAAAGGTAGATAAGAAAATTAAAGGGAAACCTGAAGGTAGGTGAGATGAAGGAAAGATTTGGGCTGGAAGGGGCCTTGGAAGACTATCTAGGTGCTAAAATATTCTGAAGATGTGCATGGGATTACAAGGCTGGAAGAGGACAGACATGGTTTATGTTCTCAAGTAAGGTGGGGATTTCCAGAAGAGGTAAGGATGTATATTGGGACAACTCTACATTTCTTAGGAACCTAAATGAGACAGAAAGGCACAGGGTCCTTTAGAAAGGATCACTGGAATGAAAATTGTTGAGGAGCATCAGTCATAAAGCTCAGGGTGGGGTGGGGGGTGATCCCAGCTTCACACTGATGCCACGGAATATAAAAGAGCACTCTGGTTTTGTTCTGAGCTCTCTCTGCCGACTGATCTCATCCTCAGATAAAACAATAGAAACACATCTACAAATATTGGCGGCGCTCAGGCTTGTTTTCCGCTGCAAGCGGTGAAACCCGCCACGCTTTCCATCTCCGGTGGCCAGTTCTGGTCCCAATGTATAGAAAAACGCAGCTCCTATATGTGTGGTGTTCTGAGGACAAGCTCCTTGGGTCCATCTGAAATAGGAGAAAAACACAGAGGGAACAGGCGCAGAAGGGAGTTTATTATAATAATTGGCCTCTCTCATCTCTGCTCAAAACCATGGGGCTTGGTGAGAACAGCTCTGCAATGGGTTCATTTTTCCATCATGCCTCCTGGAGGTATGACCTTGGACGTATAGCGCATAAGGTGAAAGATTAAACCATAATTTGCTCCACAAGGCAGTGAAATGTGGGGGATGCTCCATAGAATAGAGCAAGAAGTAGCACCCTACGCACTCATCATCCCACCCACCTCGGAAAGGAGCAGACAAGGGTCCATCGTCACCCAGACAGAAGCAATTAGCTCCTGGTCACCCATCAGTCATTTAATTAACAGCAATAATAGTAGCACCAGCTTGTTTTTAAGGAAGCGCACTTTTTTCTTTCAAGAGCTGGGTAAGCGCCTATAGATGCTATAAGGATTTTCAGAAATAGCCAAGAAATGGGCTCTATTTAAAAGGAAATAAAAACATTTGCAATCTGCGGTGTATGTTTCAGGTTGACACTAAACTCATACAACCTTTGGCAAAAAACATCAGTTGTCGAAGCTATTCACGTAGTCTCACTCCAGAATGAATGGAAAGAGCAGCATTTCCAACAGGCAATTCACTTCTTCCCAACACAGGGTCTAAAGTTTAACATCATGCATCCTCTGCCCATTCTCTCCACTGGTTAGAAAGAGATCCTGACTGACCAGCACAGCCCTAAACTACTAAGATTTAGGTCCTCACCTTCTTGTTGTTGTTCCACCTCTACTACACTCCTATATATACACATATATATTTGGTCTAGATATAGAGATAACTCTTTATAAAAAGGAGCTTAGTCTTAAATAGGAAATAAGTCTTATTCACTCAAAAGTTGAGAAGTGCAATAATCTGAGGTATTATCAGAACCTTATCCGATTGATGCCAATGGTTATTGTGCCTCAGCTGCAAATACAGACATATCGGTGTTCTCGCCCATCAGCTGCTGCGTGTTTTAAAGGGAATCCAGCTCTTCTCCAAGAGTACATTGGTCACATGGAAACTGTTGAACCTGGAGAAATAAAACTTCCCCGATGGTCACAGTAGTTGCCTTATGGAAGATTTTATGACCCTTCCATTCGCCTGGAAAATGAGCATTATTATTGAACTCCAACTAAGCACAACAGGCTGACCATGCGCTGTGAGTACAATTCATACCTCGAAAGGCAGAATATAAGGATTATATACTGCTTTGGCTCACGGGAGGATGTGCATGACTTTAAATACCTGTGCATTAGACCACATGTAAGTTAGTGGGTTCATTAATAGTCAAGTTTCGGCCCATTTTTTCAAGGTAAAATCTGATACAATGAAGCTCGCGGAATGGAAAGAAAACATATACAAGGCGTGATCAGAGCCTTAGGTTGCTAAACCGTATTGAGGTTGCACAAACAAATTGACATCAACATATGGGGAAAGTTTGAAGTTGCAGCAAACATTGGCACATGTGAGAAACTTCGGCATGTAAGAGGCCCCATTCAATTCAAATATATAATGCAGAAGATTCAAGTTATTCGGCGGCACTGGTGTTTGTGAGATCAGACCCTGAGATTTTTCTGGGTGGTAACGGTTACTTTAGGTTTAATCTGTTATTGCATTGATATATATAAAGAGCATATATAAATACAAATCAGGTGGCAGTCTTAGTGAAGAGAAACAAAAAGATCGGAGGGCTAGGGAGGAACTACCATTTCTATTACGGCCATTCCCAATGCCATGTATTTTGAGATTATCACCCTGCTCAAACTGCATCCACACAGGAGAACGTGAAAGGCAAAGGAATTAATTTCAGAAAGAAGGAGAAGGATGAGAGTGATGGAGAAAATTGCTTCCAAATGGACAGATTGCCCTCACGCAGGAGCAAGCGATAGAATAAAGTGCGGCAACCCCCCTCAGATTGCTCTGAAAAGCCTGATGTGCTCTACTTAACACTTAAGAAAATTCCCTGGGGAATAACGACCTCTAATTTATTTTGACTACAGTGATCTTGTCTGTGTTTCGCTTAATCTCACTCTGAAGATTTCAGGGTACTTTTTAACTAGTCTGACTCATTTTCTAGTAGTTAATCTGCTCAGATATTTTCCCAAATAACCATCTGCTCTACCTTGTATTTGTTTCGCTCTCCCGACTATCTCAGTTCTTGGTCTGTCCTGCTGGCTTATTCAACACTCTTTAAATTTCTCTTCTGGCCTTATGTCTGGTTGCTTATGTTTTGGACAGACAATAGAGGTGATACAGGCCATTATTCATGAGAAGCTTCAAGTGTAACGTGAGAAACATCTCATCTCCTGACCCCTGTTAGCATAAGAATTGCTGATAAAATTCTGGACTGAAAGAGAAGAATCTTCTGGGAAGAATATAGGCAAAAGTTTCACTTGAGGGATGGGATTTGTAAGAAGAATCCAGATTAATTCTCTGCCTAAGGACCAGATCTAACTCCTAGTGCGGTTACTGGGTATCTAGAGAGGTAACGCAAGAGAGACCTCACATGCTCGCCGAATTTTAAAATGATGTTCTTTACCACCCCTGCAGCTCTGCGCTCTTGCATTTTATTTACTTACCCAAGGACCATGAAGTGATTTGCACATTTCAGTGAATTAAGCCTCAAAATGCTCCTGGAGAGGGTGTAAATGTAGTTCTATTGATTCCACACCTGGATCGCCTCAGTTACAGATCGGAGATCTCCTTGGATCACGCATTTTCATGCGTCACCAAGTTACCAAGGTTTAATCAGTTTCAACCAATTTTTTGGGGGTGACACACTGGGAAAAATTACACATATTGAAAGAATAATCTCTGCCGAAGGATCATCAGACACTAAACTGTCAGTACATCACTAGTGGAACTGCACAAACCAAAACTGAGATGGTTTATGTGCCAATGCACCATATTATAACATACAAGACCTGCAGATGAACCGTGCTGAAGGTCTTTAGCTGAACATTTGTCACATAAGAGCACAACCCTTCAACCCTTTTCTGTCCTCCACAAATACTTAAAGGTTGATGGCGCATCCAAACTCAACAGGGTAAGACCTGGCACACACGTACGGGATGATAATGAGACCAAAGCAACTTGCAACATACAGTCCCAATTCGTCCAGCTGGAGCCCAAAGGGTTTGTCATGCAGCCGCAGAGCCGATTTTAATATCATATTGTACAAATACTATTTAAATCTTATCACTATTTAAATCTTATCTTTGGTGGACAGCAGGGTGACCATGAGCCAGCACTGGGCCCTTGTGGCCAGGAAGCCAATGGGACCTGGGGTGGGTTAGAAGGGGGTGGTCAGTAGGTCAGAGAGGTTCTCCTGCCCCTCTGCTCTGCCCTGGGGAGACCACACCTGGAATCTTGTGTCCAGCTGTGGCCCCTCAGTTCCAGCAGGACAGGGAACTGCTGCAGAGAGTCCAGCGCAGCCACCAAGATGCTGGAGGGAGTGGAGCATCTCCCGTGTGAGGAAAGGCTGAGGGAGCTGGGGCTCTGGAGCTGGACAAGAGGAGACTGAGGGGGGACTCATTCCTGGGGATCAAGATGGAAAGGGGGAGTGTCAGGGGGATGGAGCCAGGCTCTTCTGGTGACAACCAGTGACAGGACAAGGGGGAATGGGTGCAAACTGGAACACAGGAGGTTCCACTGAAAGAGGAGAAGAAACTTGTTGGGGTGAGGGTGGCAGAGCCTGGCCCAGGCTGCCCAGGGGGGTTGTGGAGTCTCCTTCTGTGCAGACATTCCAACCCGCCTGGACACCTTCCTGTGTAACCTCATCTGGGTGTTCCTGCTCCATGGGGGGATTGACCTGGATGAGCTTTCCAGGGCCCTTCCAACCTCTCACATTCCGGGATTCTGTGACATTCATGAAGGGGAGGTGCTACTTTCACCTTTTTGCAGTTGGGTGATGCAAAGATGCATAATATACGTGACCTGGGATATAAATCACAGACCACAATAGTTCACAGCTTTCAGTGCACTAGATCTTTCACCAGGGTACTTGATTCAACAGAAGCTACAACTAAACCAATGCTACTTTAAAAGAAAAGTATTAAATAAATGGCAAACGGCAAACCAAATGGGCAATTCATATTCTTAAAGGAAAAATCTACACAGACAGGCTCAAACTATCCCCAAGCAAAATCTAAATATACTGAGAAACATTTATAGATGTTCAAACTGCTAATGGCATGCAAGAGACTTATCTTCCAAATATCATAGGTCAATGAAAAGGAATATGTGAATTTCCAAGCCCTCCTTGCTTGGCTGCTCCATCAATATGATAACTAATACACACTTAAACTCTTCAATGTACTCCCTGAAATTAGAAGAACCAGATAGCACAGAAATAACCATTATCAATGGATTTCAGATAAAAATCAAGAAATAATTTCAGAAAGATCAGCCAGCACAATCCAATGAAACAGCTTTGGAAACGGGGCAGGGAAGTGTGAACCGGCAACCAATTTAATTTCTTATGCAGAGACAGTTCAGCAAAATCTCCCCAGATTAAAACCTTGACAAAGTTGGTCCAATCTACGCTCCTCACTAATTGCTGGGGTAAAAACCTTCAGTACACTGACAACTTTCTACTTACCAATAGTGCTCACAACATGTTTCTCCCACTGTATGGGAGAACCAAAGGAAAACCATCAAGGACTTAATGTGTTGCCTGCATGACAACACTTTCCAGTTTCCACGTGTGGGAATGCACCAACACTTGTTTTTATAAAGAGCGTAGTTTTAATTTAAGTATCATCCAGAGGTTCCAACCGAAATTACGGGGCCTCAACGCTACTGAGAAATATTTTCACTGAGATTTTCCAAATATGACTCAATTCACCAGAAAAACATGCAACTTGGGCGCACTGGAAGACCGGTCTCACTAATTCCTGCATTGCAAAACAAGGCAATTCAAAGCAGGGTTAGCGCTGAATTCACACGCGTGAAGCTTGAGAGGAATAAAACGCTTCTCTCTGGGCGTCTCTTCCTGTTAATCCGGTTTGGGCGCTGCCTCTCGCCTTCTCCTCTCCCCTGGGCGGAACCCGCAGCTCTTTGATTTCCTTCCATCTTCGCAGCTATGTCATTTTGGCTGACCCTTTCCAAACCTCGCATGTTTTCCTCTTGGAGCTGCGGGACCATTATGTTGCGCTTATCAAGAGCCCAGCCCAGAGTTGAGCTCGTCTTAAAGCTTTGAGGATCCTCAGCAACTTTTGGACAATTCTGAGACTTTAGGGAAACCAGGAGGAAAGCTGGGAGACATTTTCTCTATGATTTTAGACTTTATATTTCTTTCCCCCCACAAAACAACACCAGGCACTTTTTCTGGCTGTAGGGGAACAGTTGCTCACAAACATCGGTTACTGGAAATCGTGTACAAAATTGTCTCCGCTTCCTGCTCTTCTCTCTCCCTCCACGCAGAGTTCCTGCTAAAATAGAGTACAAATGACTATCATTAAAGACGAAGCTTGTGGGCTGTGAAGTTTTGGCTGCTTGAAACATCACACAGACCAAGTCGGCTCCGTGTAAACTACAAAATTGTGGGAGATGGTCAGGCCACCACGGGCTTTGCAGAGAGGAGCCCAAGCCACGTATTTGCACTACAGTGCATAAAAATGAAAGCTAACGTTCCTAAAGCTTACTCATTTCAACGTAGCATCATCCACATCGTGCTCAGAAACCTACCAGCGCAATGCAAAAGCGTCACTTTGAAGGGGCTGGAGCAACCTAAATTAGTCCTAAACATCTTGGGTTTTCCAAGGAGAAATACTTCCATGAGCAAATGAAGAAAACAGACTCCCAGGGCCCCTCGTAAATCCGGCGCAGAAAGGCGTGTGCTTCCATTGAGTATATTTCAGAACAATATTTCCTGAGGCATTTCTGAATGGTATTGATTTACATGCAAAATATTATGTCTGAAGCCATGCAAAAGGAGCGGGCAACAAAAGAACAATGCATCAAGAAACAAATGTAGACCTTTTCTTTCTTCAAGTTAATTAAAAGAAACTAGGGCTGATTCCCTTTGTTTGACACCAGTAGGGTATCATTCACCGCTCAGGAGTTAATCCTGATTTACTGCAGCAAATCAGAGCGATACGCGCTCCGTATACGAGCCGTTCTACCTCGCAATCAGACAGAGACTTCAGCACAACGCTCCCTACATCTGCGACAAACCCGGATCAAATTTGACTAATCACCTAGCTCTTTTCAATCCATTATGTTGACCATTAAGATAATCATATGAATTTGTAAGTCTGAGATGGGAGAGCCATGTGAGCCTCCCCGCTTGTTTCTATGGAAACAATTCCCCCGGCATCTTCAGTCCACATTCGGTATTCTGACTGTTCACCTCATCCACAAACTCCAACCCCCCATTTTCCAAACCCTCATTTTGGGAGGGCTGTTTGCTCCACGGATATCCCAGGGATGATGAGGAATCTGGAATCACTCCTGCCCCAGAGAAATCAGGATGAAGGCAACAGGGCAGCACAATCTTCACAGGCTCTTTGGTGCTTTTTCATTCCCGGTGCAACCGACAAGACCGAAAATTAGTCCTAATTATGTTTTAGAGAGGTTTGGTTGCTTTCATCCCTCGTGAATTACAATGGGAACTGATGTCTGGAGCAACTTCCATCCATCCCATCTCCTTCCTCCATCCCTGGGCAGCTTCACCCATCTCGTCAAAGGAATCACTTGGGCGAAAAGCGGCGGTTTCTGAGCTCCACACCGCGCTCCAGCCCCAGGACAGAATAACCCCCTACCCAGTTGAACAAGGAGCCAGAAATTAACTTCTGGGTTAAAATTTGGCCATCATGCTTCAATTAACACCCCATCCTTATGACAAGCACCACATCACAAGCGACGGGGCCTCCATCACTCACCTTCGGAGACCGTTCCGCAGCACAACGGGCTTCGCGCTTCGTTTTCCTAAGAGGAGGCACATCACACACATTCAGCACCGAATGACACCTGCGGATCCTCAGAACTTCGCATTCTGAATATACCAGGAATTGACTTGCAGGAGTTGAAACCTTTAACTACTGTTTCCACTCCTGCTGTTCCCAGTTTAAAAAGTGCAAGGGCTACATTTTTCGACAGTGTAATCTGGCACGGATCCCTTAGCTCCATTGTTTTCACTGGAAGCGCGGTAAGTCACACCAGATGAGGATATTGCTCTGAAAAGATTTTGCTTTAAAACAAACACACAAACACAAACAGGTTCGGACAAGACCGGGGATTTTGAAGCTGCGTTCCTGGCTCTAGAAACTTCCAATGACTTGCAGCAGCCTTTGCTTCACCAAGCCACAAATTTGTAATGTCTTTAATCTTCCCATGTAAGTCGGTTCCTCTACTCCCTTAATCGTTTTTGTTGCTCTTCTCTGAATTCTGTCCAATTTACCACACGGTACAGACGACATTACATCTGAAAGGCCACAAGTATGGTGTACAGAAGCTCATTTTCAAATTCTATGACCTCAATTCTTGGGAGGATTTCAGAGACCAGACACAAGGCTATAAATGAAGAATGTGTGCCCGTATAGCTGGGTAATTTAAATGCATTTTCTGTGAATAAATCTACTCGGTACTTTCTTGATCTGTACAATCTTCTGCCATAGGGGCCTAACATAAAAATACTTCAAAGGCTCTAACAAATTCCCTCAAGATGTGATCTTCAGCATTTCAAAAGCTGAAAGACATAGACAAGGTTTAAAGCGATCATGATATATTTTCAAGGTAACAGTCCTCAGCAACTCCTGCTCGCCCATTTCTTGAAAATGAAATTATATCACCTCCATCTCTATGTATCTTTTTAACTTCTTGGCTATCTTATGAGCAATGCAAAGACGAAGCGAATTTGACTTTGGGTTAGGGTTTACTATAGCTCATTATCTTTAAATGAAGCACAGCAATGCTTCCTTCCTTCAAATACCTACAGTTCTAAATGGAAATCCTCCATCCGCAGACCCTCACCGCTTCCATTTGGATTCAAGTTTCAGCCCTGATCTCTCTCCCCATGTCGAGCTGAAACAAAACCAGCGCAGCAACACTTCTGTGAAAGATTATTTTTATCTTACACCTCAGTCCCGTCTCTGATATTAATTATACAGTTGGAGCTTGAAGCCAAAAGACATTCTGAAACCGGTGCTCTTGGCTGAAATCAAGATTCCTCGTGTCCTCCAAATGGTTTCATAACAAACCCTCCTCGACTGCGGCGTATTTAATGAGAAGGCAGATGATCAATTGCAGCCCGCCTTGCACGGTTAGCTCAATCAACAAACTACTAATGACTCCAACATGTTACAGCTTTTTTGGCTAATGAGAACCGTATTGACCAGATTTTTCCCGTTCTCCCAGGATCAAACGCCAATATGGAACGAGTTCTGGTCGGACGGTAACACCGGCCTGGAAGCAAAACGCTGAGTGGCAATAGCAAGACACAGCCCTGGTGGCATTAGGGAGCAAAAGCTGGTGTCCCAGCCTTTCCAAACTCATATAGTTCATCTGTTTGGTGAAACCAAAGCCCTGAGAGTTGCAAGTACAGAGCTCCCACCTTGGTGCGCAGCGTTTCAAGACAGAACAGCCTTTTGTTCGCGGCCACCGCTCCTCCTCCTCCTCCAGACATTGTGCTGCGGGATAATTTGTAGCAGGTGAGAAGTAAATACACTCTGTTTCCTCTTTTTTTCCACTTTCGTGCTGCCTGGTGCCGCAATTTACCCTCACCTCCACTTCTGCTTTCCTCCTTCAAGTAGAAGTCAATTGACCGCTTTCTGTATGGAAATCTAACAGTGAAGAGCAGTTTTATTGCAGAGCCCAAGGACCGAGATGGGCAACGGTCTGTTGGGTGTTATCTTGCCTGCGACCAACCCCAGTGAAATAAAGATTTGCTCCCATGGAAAGCAATGGAAAGAATTCCAGCGACTTCAGTCATCTTTGTTTCCTTACAAAATAACCCTCAGCTTCCGGTACAGTCTGATTTCTAAAATGCCCCGTTTCTAAAATATCCATTCTATATCTTAGAGAAAAAGCTGCAGTCTGACTGATTTCTCTCCATCGAGAGGAGACCTTGGTTCTGGTTCCATACAATATCATTTTGCTGGGTGACAAGCAAGTTTCTTTCTCCGGCCCTTCATTTCTCTCTGTTAAACAGGGATAACATGGGATGCTTTCTCATCCGGGAAGCAAAACTGCTACAGAAAAAATAAAATAAAATAAAAAATAAAAGGTATTATTCTGCTTGTGATCCTTGAGATCTTTGGCTGCCACCAAATGAAAGCAAAAAGACACTGGGTAAAAAGGGGAGAGAGGAGGAGTAATTAGGGCTTGAGTATCAACTGGAAAGCATCGATTCTCCAAAGCGTGTTTTCAGACTAAGCTCATTTGCTGGTGGCATTTTGAACAAAAATCACGAAGGATGCACACAGCTCATCCGTAAGGATTGTGTTTCTCTTTAAGAGGTGCTCCTACCCAGTTCTCTCCACTTTGAAAGGCTTAAACATTAAATATCATTCAGCCAAGTCGTCGTGGGGGTCCACGCTTGACTTCATTCCTCTCTTAACTATGTCCTCAGGCCGGCTGCCAGGAATTCAGACACTTAATAACTTCCCTGGGCTGAGCACTCTTCACCTCGGGCACTCTCTCCTCTTATCCGCAGTGGGAAATACTCCATTGTTTCCATGCTCTGCTCTGACCACGGCACTTCTTGCTTCCTTTCCTTCTTCCTGCGCTGTTCCTCGGGTTCAAACTCACCTGCAGGTCCACGTAGACACGTTCCAGTCCAAGATTAGCACATGTATCTGATGCTGGAGACTTGTTCTGTGCCTCAGTTTCCCCGCTCGGAACAAGATGAAGCTGAATTCTGCTACATCGCTGCACTACCAGTGCAAATAATGGGCCACCAATACACGGAATACTGGATAGACCCAGACTTACAGGCGGAAACCGCTTACCTAGAATGGATTAATCGTGACTTCTGAAGGAAATATGAGCAAATTAATGAATTTTCTGCATGGGTTTTGGTCTCTTTTTTGGTTTTTTTCCCCTTCAAATTGTGGGGAGGAACGACTAGAAGGTTCTCTGGACAAATCAATGAAACTAACACCCAACCAATGACCTTTCCTCAGTGTCTTCTAAGTACCTGTCAACTTCAGGAGTGCCACCACGATTGAATGGAGAGATTTAAAGCCAGACTGTTCATTAGAGAGCAAACTATTATTCTAGAGCCTGAAATGACTTGGCTAGTGGCCAGTTCAGGTACCACTAGGAAAATGGGAAGCGGCTGCTATCTGGTTTGCACAAAAGCAGAGACAAGAAAGTTGTCTTTTAAGAGGAATAAGGACACTGACATCCTCACGAGATGCCATGAAGGGCAAGCAGATATCCAGCAAAATCAGGAACCGTGAAAACAAGCACAACTCTCTAAACACCAGAGATAACCTCTATTTTATGGCATCACTAACAATCAACCAACTAAGCACACTCTAATGAATGCATTCATCAAATAAAGAGGTTGGGAGGGCACCTCAATAACCCCAGTTTTTACACAGTAGATACTACAGACTTGCCATATGCAGCTCTGAACTAAAAGCCAAAGTATTACCTTCTCTGGTATAGCTCACATTTGCATTAAATGCTAACAGCAAGCAAATCAAAATCTGCTCAGCTGTATTAGTTCTTCATCACTATCAAGAAATGCTGGTAGTATATATATATAATGAACAGAGATACAATTATTACATTACTCCATAAGAAACAACCTGTAGGAGTATCAGGTGTAGATATGTAGAGGTGTTTTTCAGTTCAGCTGGCTGGGGAGCAGACACTTGTGTTAATAAGGTCTCTTATAATAAGATCTCTTATAATAAACCCTAATAAGGTCTCTTATAATAAAGATGCCATCATCCCTTTGGTTTTCCAAGGGGCTTCTGCCACATTCCTGCCACTCTTATTTACTCATGAGTCCGTTTGAACACTTTCCGTTCCCTGGCACTGTAGCGGACGTTCGCGGTTACTTGTGGTTTTCAAAAGGAAGAGTGTATTCCAGAGGACACTCAGTAAAACAGGCTGTAAATATAAGATTATGGTTCCAAGTAGTCCGGCTTGGCCGCAGATAAGGCTTAGGATGCAAATCGAGCACTTTTTCTTCAGAAACTACCCTGCAAAAGGCAGAGTTTTAGGATCAGCTTTACGGCGCAATTTGTTTCCATCAAACTCCGCGTATGATGATGTGGATCCAGAATCTGTTCAAGCAAAACTGGTCAAAGTGGGTACGGAAAAAGCTATTTCCATTCTTCAAAGGCAGAGAAACATTTCTTCATCTTTTCTGAGTGGATACAGTTAAAGGAGATTACAGCTGCTGTGATTGCTTTCGGCAGCCTAGCGTTTGACCTGTAATTCTGTAAAAATATAACTAACCCTTCAGATATTGACTGTAAAGAATTTTCACCGTGTGCTTTTTGTTCGTCTCAGTCTATACGGAAAATTTGCCATATTGTAGATCTGCATATGAAGAGTCCTCGGGCCTATTTCATGATCAGACAGAACGGATTAAACTACATAGAGTATAACCACAGTTCCAAACTATGTCTGGTCATCTTAACTACCCAAGAGAGTGTGTCCTCAGAGCAAACAGGGCAAGGAAAGGGCAAAAAAGGAAAGACTGAGTCTCTTCTTGTGTCCAAACAGCTGGGAGAGCACTTCAGTGGCCTGTTTGTCAAAAGATGCCAAACAGCAGCGACCCCAAGGGACCACACAACACATTCCCCGCTTCCAAAAATGAATCTGTGTTGTAGGAATTGTGCCCTTGTGGCCAGGAAGGCCAATGGCATCCTCGGGTGTATTACAAGGGGGTGGTTAGTAGATCGAGAGAGGTCCTCCTTCCCCTCTGCTCCTCCCTGGTGAGACCACATCTGGAATATTGTGTCCAGTTGTGGCCCCTCAGTTCCAGCAGGACAGGGAACTGCTGGAGAGGGTCCAGCGTAGGGCAACGAAGATGATTAAGGGAGTGGAGCATCTCCCTTATGAAGAAAGGCTGAGGGAGCTGGGGCTCTTTAGTTTGGAGAAGAGGAGACTGAGGGGTGACCTTATTAATGTTTATAAATATATAAAGGGTGAGTGCCATGAGGATGGAGCCAGGCTCTTCTCGGTGGCAAACAATGATAGGACAAGGGGTAATGGGATCAAGCTGGAACACAAGAGGTTCCACTTAAATTTGAGAAAAAACTTCTTCTCAGTAAGGGTGGCAGAGCCTGGCCCAGGCTGCCCAGGGAGGTTGTGGAGTCTCCTTCTCTGCAGACATTCCAACCCGCCTGGACATGTTCCTGTGCGACCTCACCTGGGCGTTCCTGCTCCAGCGGGGGGATTGGACTGGATGAGCTTTTGAGGTCCCTTCCAATCCCAAACATACTGTGATACTGTGAATGGGGAGGCAGCAAATCAACCCTCCAACAGGAGACGGCACCGCTTCTTGAGCTACCGCAACACGATGCACAACAGCTCCACACCGCAGAGCTGCCTTCTTTGCACGTGGACTTCGAAGCGCTTGTGCAGAAGCCCGACCTGGTGTGAACGTGTTGACAAAGCTCGGAGGAAACAGCTATTCTGCACTGAGGCTTTTTGCTCCCACCGCGAGAAAGAGGGAGGAAAATAAACCGCAGGCTCTGAAAGCTGGTTCCAAATCCTGCTGCTTTGTGTGGCAGCTTTCAGAACAGCATCACCGCAAGCACAGAAAGGTAAATTAACTCGTGTCTGTGATAGAAGTAAGAATATATAGAGTTCAATATTAGCTTTATACATACCACCAGATGCAGCCTGTGCTTTTAGGAGGACATAAAGATCCCGCTTTTACACCAGCTCTAGGGGAAGGACCCGGTGTAACAAGCCTGACCTTATTGCTGCCATCACCACTGCGATACAGAGCAGCTGCATGTCGCATCCCAATGTGCCACAAATAATAGATATGGGTGGTCACACTGAAAGCAAAGGGAAGGTTCTCTAAGGGTCTGAGCTGCACCAGGTCCCAGGGAGAGGGATCCCTGCGTTCTCCATCACCAGGGAACAATCCCACTTGTTGCCATGCAGAGAAAGCTCAGCTTGGCCAGCTCGGCAGAGCTGACGGGAGCTCAGGACCACACGGGATTGCCTTGGGATTTTTGGCGGCGTGCTGTTGATGCCAAAGATCGAGGCACAGGGTGGAAAAGCAAGGTTAACGCAGCTGAGAATAGGTCCTCTGCAACTCCTTGCTTGCCACATTAAGTTTACCTTTCTCTATTTACTTTTTAATTTAATGTATTCTTTTGATCTCGCTTTCTCTCCTTTTTCCTGTCTCCCTGAGTTTGCTGACACAGGAGAAGCATGACAAGCTCAGACAAGCTAACCTACTTTTTTCTCTTTCTCTTGTACACGTTCACGCTCCCACTCCTCTACCTGGCATATGAAAGCATATTGCAAGTATCATTATAATGATACTTCCAATCCCTTTGTGAAGTAATTCCCCCAACTGACAGGTGAAGAAACGGAGACACACACAGAGCTCTTCAATTACTTGCCCCTCGAGCTTGCAGAGGAACCCAGCGACACAAGTGGAAATGAAACCCAAAAGATTTCTGTTTGTCTTGGTCCCAATCTATATAAAATTATTATACCTCCACCCATCACGGGTCTGTCAAATACCTCCACTTCTAAACGCAACAGTAATAGCAAAACTTTAGATAGCCGTTACACGTTTCTGTTATTTAATTGCACGGATATTGCTCAGCCAAGCTGTTTTCCCTCTACATGTGGAATAACGCGGCGCTAAGCCAGGAGCTTGATTTTACAGAGATTAGATTTCCAGTTATGACACTGACTGGAATTCAATATCCATCGCTCCCTCCAGGGGACCGAATAATCTTCAGCTTTTACAAACCCAAGCTTTCAAAAGCAAGTACACCTTTAAAATTAGTCTAAAAATTACTTGAATGCAGGTATTGACACCTTTGGGGTTAATATTCTCAAAAATGTTCTCTGCAACAAATCTTGTTTTATGAAAGCTGAAATTAGCACGTTATCCCGGAGCTCAGCCTTAAAGGCAAATAATCCAAATACAAGAGGTGAGAGAGAAAATCAAAGGCGGACTTTGGACAACGCATATAACGCTTTGGTGCCAGCTGCTCTGTCCACACCAGAGCACTCAGGAAAATTAAACCAGATTAATTTTTGAGGTTAGTTGAGCACCATTCAAATCCCTGCATGGACTTTTCACTCCACCATCAAAGTGGCTTTAATTAGGTTACACCAAATGCACTCTGGAAGCGAATCAAGTTTAAACAAAAAGAAAATCGCTTTTGCCATGACCATGAGTGACCACAAAGGGGTTCGGTGCAGCTGAGCTAATGGATTTTATGTATGCACCATTAATTTAATACGAATTAACTTCTGACTGCTCCAGTGTAGACAACCCCACAGTCCTTTTACATCTAAATGGGAAATAATACTCATCGAGCTGCAGGATTGGATACGACAAATAAAAACCTTAAGCCACGCAGCACCACAAGCAACATATTCTCACATATTCTCACTATTTAGACCCAAAAGTTTCACCCAGTCTCTCACATGAAACACCAGGGTGGATTTGCGTGTGTGCATTGCAGTTCTAATGTTTAATTATCTTGAACACAGCGATATCCACACCACTCTAGAAAGAAATCAATTCTCCCTTTGATCTGAGCTATAAATGCATGTATTCCATAATCAGCCTACCAGAACAGACATATGGGATTGTACATCTGGGAAGCATATGAGAGGCCTCCTCATATATAACATTATTTTGCAAAGCATCTCTCACAGACCCAGCTTTAGGTATTTTTCCGTCATCAGTCGTGTTTTCCGGCATGCGAATGAAGGGTTAAACTCAGTCGGGAGTATTAGGCATTCTGATTATGATATTTTTCTTGTCCAATTCCCAAAACTGTCCAGTGGGTGCCATCCCACACAGCAGGGGGAAAATACACATGGAATGAAAGGCTGTAATGATGAAACTGAGTCTCAGAAGAAGCCAAACTCGCTTCCAAACAAAACCATCATCCTATCCCACAACAATGGTAATGGGTGCAAACTGGAACACAGGAGGTTCCACTGAAAGAGGAGAAGAAACTTGTTGGGGTGAGGGTGGCAGAGCCTGGCCCAGGCTGCCCAGGGGGTTGTGGAGTCTCCTTCTGTGCAGACATTCCAACCCGCCTGGACACCTTCCTGTGTAACCTCATCTGGGTGTTCCTGCTCCATGGGGGGATTGCACCGGATGAGCTTTCCAGGGCCCTTCAACCCCTGACACTCTGGGATTCTGTGAACAACCTCTGCAGTAAAAACTGAAGAGCTTGGCCAAGACAAGAGTTTCATGGAGGGACAAGCTACACACATTGATTTATATCTGAAGCACAAGAGCGTTTGAATGGTGGAAGAAACACCGAAATCTTCAGCTTTCCCTCCACACAATGCAATATTTTCCCATCTCCATTAAAAATGCAACCCTCATGGAAAGAAGCCTCACCAGAACTAGTCCCTGAATCTGTTACTAGTGAGAGATAAATCAGCCCCCAAGGCATTGCGCTAAACCACAACGGTGCTTGCTACCATATTCCAGTTAAAGTATTTGTATTTCTACCTCTCTCTTTCAGGTTGTCCTTGGAGGCCCAAGAAATCATTTACAGGAGCACAGAGTCTTTTCTGTGCTGGAAATGCGTTTTTTTCCCCTCCCTCCCTCCCTCCCTCCCTCCCTCTGTTTTAGGAGAGCGGCGATGCTCTGTAAAGACCGGATCTTGTTTTACTTTATTGCTATTAGGGGCAAAGTAAAAAGAGTGAGCCCTATAAACACAAAGATGCCAAGATACAACGGCACTACATGCTTGAATGCCCAGCCCTGGCTGCTTTGTTCCCTAAGTAATAACCAATATGTTGGTGGAGGTCATATATACACATTTGCCACCATGTAGAAAGCAGAGGCGCGAAAAGATACACTTTATACCACCGGATCACTTCATTTCCTATGGCGTAGCATCCCTTTTCCCCTTCCACAAACCATAAACCTGCTTTTTATCCACATTTTTCCTCCAAATTGATACCTCCTGGTCTGCTTTCCCTCTCTAGAGCAGCAGAAACGCTTCTGAGGGATCCACGGCAGAAAACATTGGGGGAGATAAAGATTTGTGGGTGTGTGAGCCAACTGGAACCCAAATAAAGGCGAGTAACAAGATTTAACTTTGAATTCAGGCCAGATGGGTTGAAGCTTCACTCAATTCAGTTATCCCGGTCTAATTTAGTGTTTTCCGCAGCAGCAAATCACCTGGCAATCCCATACCCTTCCACTCAGAGCACTCCGCATTCCTCTGAAGCTTGACCTCATCTGGCCCTGCCCCAGGTTCTCCTGGGTCAATGTTCTGATGTATGAGCCCTACATTTCCAAGGAAGGCAGTAACTCTGCTTTATGTGAAGGTTGCGTTTTGATATCGTTCCGTAGCCCAGACAACTCAACCAACTCAAACCTGAACGCCAAACTTTGGTCAGTCCAGGAAATCACTCCATAGCATCATGTTGGAGATCTGGGTTGACTACTTTGTGTCCCCATTTCAGAGGATCAAAAACCCAAGTAAGACGGGAGGTGGGTTCATAAATCACCGCCTACACCCCCAGAGCACAAAACCAGTCCAAAAAAGCTCTCCAACAAAGTTCTCCACAACCCACTGTAGCACACGATGAACCTGGAAGCAACATGTTTGCCCTACAGAAATCCTACGGTATTGATGAACCGCATAGGGCAGGAGGGAAAGATTTCAGCTACGTGAGAGCAAACCCCACTTATTTCAATGGAACAATGAAAGGCGGCAGGTGCTTAAGCTCCGTATTTGTGGAGTCTAAACTTCTGTGCTTACATATCGTTTCAATTTCACATGATTGTCTATAAAAACTGAAAAGGGAAGAATATGCCACACAGTGTAAAATGAAAAAGTCCATCACACTGTGGTCCAAAATTAATTTTCACTGCAAAACCAAAGTCTTTGCCCATCCACATTCCTCAGCACAAATTTCAATAGATTAAAGCAACAGCACCCAGATCCAAGAGGCTTCTAGGCCATCAAGGTGAGACTCTTGATTCAGGCTTATAAACCAGGACGTGCTGTAAATGCTTTAAAAGCCTCACAAAATCTTAAAATATAAGTGTGGCCAAATGGATTACCCCAGAACGGCTCACCTGATTAGTTACACAAATGTCTTTCTTTTCCCCTTTTAATCCAAGCCCATGCAGAATGTCAAACGGGAGAATGGAGCCGGGTATGTAGTGGAATGTCTGAAGGCTCCAGACTTGGGATTTATATTCCATGTTGAATTCATTGTTCTCCCTCCAACCCCCACTGCCCTCTAAAAAATGCCGCAGCCATGACAGAAATAAATTAGCCCGAGGTACAGGTCACACCTTCAAGGGCAGTCGCATTCTGGGTAAAATCAATAGAGAAGATGGGAGTCTCTACCAGCTGAAGCAGAAAGAATGACGCATTGACGGCTTTACATACACCCAAACAAAGGCACTTTGGAGAAACCCCGGTCCCTGCTGCCTTGTGAACACAAAGCTCGTTTTTTCAACCACCTGAACCCCAAGAGCAACACAGAGGCAATTCAGAAAGGCACCCCTTTCTTGGGAGGATTTGCAGAAAATTCCGCTTGTTTGCATCTCAGCAGCTCCAGATGCTGAATTCTGGCCCAGGTTGCAACTCCCACAAACTTTTAGAGAGATGAGAATTTGCACTGAACTTCAGCTTAAATTTCCCAACGCTCTCCAAGCTCCCAAGTGGCAGAAACTGAAGCCTTGGGGAAAAAAAATATCCCCTGAACTTCAGTGAACACAGAAACAAGTCAAGGAAGCACCAACAGACACTCCGTGTTGCATTAATTTTTCTTCACTTGGGATTTTAAAGCGATGGATAATATATGAAAATCATTTCTATCCATTGAGAACCTCAAACTCAGGCTTCAGTATTTATGGATCACGGTTCCTCTGAAAGGAGGTGATGTAAGATTTATAGATATATATGGAGATTCACACGCAAGTCTAGTGGTTTTTACTAAGGCCGCTATGGTGGGTTAGGTATTAAGGCTCACAGTGAGGCACATAACCTGTTCAGACACTTCACAGATCCCACAGGGTCCCTACCTGCGTTTTCAGGTTCCTAAAAGCTTTAAAGCCTGATTTAAGCTCCCACAAGACTTCCAAAAATAGGACTTAGATGCCTCAGTCCCGCAGGAGTTTTTGAAATTGCAACCCAGGAGGTTTCTCAATAGACAGAGCTAAAAGCTTTTCTCCCCTTCTGTCCCTCCCAGGCTGCTCCAGAGACAACTCTGGCCCAAATACAGCAGGATCTAAACGCAAACGAACCCCGATTCTGTGCAAAGCCAGAAAAAGAATGTCCAATACCTACATTTCCTCTAGACTCCTTGTTTTTTAAAACCCACACAACATGAACATGTCCTCCTTTGATCATTAGACTCACTTCCACCTATGGGTGAAACACTGTGCAGTTTTAAACTATGTTTGTACTTACATTTGTGGAGTCTGTGAACAATATTGTAAATAGAATTGCTTTCATTTCCACTGCTACCTGCGAAAATAAGGGGAGGAATTCACCATTAATACGAGGATTGTCTTTTGCTTACAGCCACCGTCCTATGTCTCAAACACGTCGCAATGATGCAGCAACACCTGCAGCATCTCTCAGCCTTTTAATAGTAACTTGTAAAGATGTTTTTAGCTGGACCACAGGCTTCCAGCTCCTCCATGGCCCATTCCCTGCAGCTACTTTAATGCAACACTCTTGGGACCGGGGAAAGTGCAGAAAAAAGGTGATTTCTATATCTTGCCAAGGATCAGAGCAAACATGAGACAGAACAGCCCACAATGACTTGCCCAGCGGCTCCCTGGTTCTTCTCAAGGACAAAAGCACAGGGCGATAATCCACATTACTGCCTGGGGTACCATTATCAGCCTTCACCTTGCACCGCTATGCTAGACATGAAAAAATACAGTTGCTCATTGTGACGTGCGGTGCAAACTCTGCGCTTCCTCAAAAGTCATCTAGCGCGGCTTCCTCGAAAATAAATCATCCCCTATTTGTTTTATACTTAGCGATACGGAAAGTCCTGCCCGGTTTTGGAGAACATTCCAATAATCACAAGGGCACGTTATCTGAACAGATCACATTTAACATCTGGAGGTCAAGAATGACCCATTAGAGATACACCCATTTGGGGTCTGTTTTTTACAGATAGCAGCTGGCTCGCTCTTCTCGGTGACTTAACCAGGGTGTTTCAGACAGGTCTTGACATCCCGATACTCAAAATGCTCCGAGCAAACACCATCTTCAAAAAAGGCCTTGGTAGGATATCTTGAAACAAGGAAACTGGCCCAATTAACCACTTCAGGAAGCCAAGAGCATTGTGCTGTGCTCTGTGCATCCCAAGACAGGATTCATAGCAAATGCAGCCTCGCTCCAGGCAATACAATAAATCCCATTCCCGCACCTCCTGCTTTCTCTATTCAAATGTCACCTCTGCCTGTTGATTATGGCTGGTTTCAGAAGATCCGCCTCCATTTCAAACATCACAGACAGAACTCAAGAGAAGACAGATGCATTCTAAGTTTTTCCCCGTTTAAGTTGTTCCAAAAGCCAGGATTAAGTCCACGAATGAAAGACAGACAGAAAACTATGCTACATACATACAGGTAAATGAAACCTCAGAAAGACCTGGGCCCTTCCAAGAACTATGGAATTCCCCTCCTTTGTTTTAAAAAGACAGGATTTAAATGCAACCAAGTGGTGGCCTTGCCTTGGGGACACCTGAGAACATCAAGGAGGAAAATACAGGTCCAAGAGGCTAAATGGCTCATTGGCCAAAATCTGGCTGATACTCATTTAATGGGCGTTATTCTTATAAATCAAAGGGAGGGTTGTTAAGAACAGGGCTCCATGGTGCGAGTTGTTTTCCACTTATAACTCTGCAAAATTGCAAAATCTCAACCCTAGGATGGGAAATGAAATAATCCAAAATCATTTCCTGTCCCTAAGTATATTTTGCACGTGGATTCATACAAAGCTGATGGATTTGTATACCTGCAAATGAACAATAGCGCGGGGGGGCACGCTGTTTGTGTCTGGATAAGGGCAATATTTTGCCTTTCTGCGGTCACTAAAAGGATCTGAGCTAAACCTGTGGATCTGGGGTCCAAACGTTAGTGTTCAAAACCCAGATCTGCATGCGCAGCTTTGCAGTCTGGGCTTATCACTTCTCTGCAAGTCCGAGGTGTTTTTCTTCTATAAATATGCAAAGTATCTTACAAAAGACCCTCCCCACCTCCCAGCTGAGGAAATGGAGGTGTTTGCGAAGGGGACAGACTGGGTTGTGTCCATCCGCAGCACAACCCTATTGCGTCCATCATCCCCTGCAGGTTGCAAAATCAAAGCAAAGACATTTTCCCAGCCTCAAAAAGTCCCTTGGATCTCAAGGGCTAAACGTAAGGAAAGATCAGGGAGCCTCAGCTTTGGTGATCTGCACATTCCTCCTGCTTGGCCTGGCTGCTCCCAGTCCCCCCAGTAATCCCAGTGGGAAGCAGCCCAGGCTCCCAGTGTAACCCGGTGGCTTCTGCTCTGCTCCCGCCCTTTGCACAAAAAGGAGATGCTGAGGTTTTCTTCTGCAGAGTTTTCAGCTGAGAAACAGCAGAACCTATTGTAGTTTGCAAAGATATTACGCACGTCTAACCCTGTAACCAGGAGTACGCACCACGACCAACCTGCCGCCCTTTTTTCTCACTGAGACCCTTTGCAGGGAAAATCCATAAAGAAATCATAAATATAAAGCTTTTAAACACAAATCTTTTACATTTCCATGCACAGTTATTTCTGCAAGTATCTCAAGTTTATAACATTCATCTCATTTAAATAGTGAAGGCTGTATATTCACACTTCAAAAATAAAATAGCTAACTTTTGATAAGCAGTAAAACCACCCTGAGGACAAAATTTAACACCAGAAACTGCCAAATGTTTCTGACTTACTTCAAACAATCATTAACCACAGAAAGTTTCTCATTATTCGAGTCCATTTCACTTCTTATTCAGTGGTCATTTTGTTTCTTGACCATTTGGCCTATGTTCAGAAAAACCTCCATTAGGCAGCACAGTCTCAAAGCAAAATATTCTCCTTCCCAAGGTTGGGAATGTTTCAAAACCTCACGAGACAGGAGTTCTAAATACGCCTTTAAAACCAAAATGTAGGCAGCACTTATATATTTAAAAGCACAATAGTCTGTTACTTTAAAACACGTTATCAAGTAAAACTGCTTTCTCTCGCCCCTCTGCTAACAGTTTTGCAATTCATTTTCCAGAAAGAAAGGCAAAAACGTCTATGGCCAGGCTGGAAATGATCACATGAACAAGCCACAAGATTTGCTTGATAACATACAGAGTTTATTATTCAAGAACGAGTCTCATTTTCAGCTCTAACGGAGAGGGCGGGGAGAGAGGGGGGAACAGTCTCTTAAAACACACACAGGCTGGATTGCATTTATAGGAACCACTTAAAAGAAGAAAGAAAAAGTAAAGGAAACAAACCCCTATATTCCCAGCAACTCGAGCTTTCAAAAGCCAAGCTCAGCTCCCCCAAATCGACCGTTTTCACTTAAAACACGTTCACCTTATCAGAGAGGCTGAACAATCAGCAAGCTGCTGAACTTGTGGAAAAGTTCAGCCCTGCTAAAGCTGGGAAGGGCTACAGGAGAGCAGGGAACAAAAGCATTAGTTACGAGTGGGAAAGTTAGTTGCTCTGCACCCCTCTTACTGACCTAAGAAGTCTTCTTTTCACAGGTAGCAAAGTTTTTCTTCCTCCTCCACCGCAAGCCTCACGCTTGCACGCAGGCAGCGCTGCGGGACTGAGCGCACTGCTCACCAGCAGATTAGTGTTTCCAATCTTCCGCTGCCTAAGGAGGGAAAGAAAAAATGCAGCCCGGCCAGGTACAGTTTCTTCGTGCAAAGTAAATCCGGCATTCTGGAATGAGTTCAAACATAGGGCTTGACAGGCAAAGGAGAAAAGGGTGTTTTTTGCACTGAGCATGCTTAGTCCTGCACTGCCTGCACACTTAATGAACATTACTTCCTTCCCAGTGGTTACTCCTAGTAGAAATCCACACCCCCTACTCTTTCAGAAGTCAGGAATGCGGCTGAAACCAAAGTCCAGAAAACATGCCCGACACCCAGACAAGGCCCCACAGATCAATAAACTCAGGTTGTGACCCGCGGGTCAGTTTGTCAAACAGGACATCAGGGTGAGTTTTTTCTACACTTGGTATAGTTTGCTTTATGCTTCGGCTAATGCTGCTCGCTCCCCGGAGAAAATCAAACTGCACCGGCTTTTAAAGAATGATTAAATGCTTCAATAACAGACGGGAATTCTCTTTCAAATCTTGTCTTTCCAAACCTGCTTTAAAGTGAGGAAAGAACGGCGCGTGAAGAAGTTTTTCAGACAAAATTAAGTCATTAGGTTCCTGAACAAAAGTTATTGGAATTTGTCATAGGTAAAGAGACCAAAAAGAAAAAAAGGGAGGGAGGGTTGCAGGGGGGAGCCCCTTTTATTTAGTTAGGGCCTAATCCTGTTCCGTTTGCAATCTCATGGAGTTTTGTCATTACCTTCAATGGGAATAGTGCTGGGGTTTTAGATTACAAATGCTTTCAGGCAAGAGCGGCATCTACTCCAGTGACCTGTACAGGACAGACTGGTTTTGGCACTTCAATCTGTGTCTGGGTGTCCAAACGCCGCACGGCAGAGATCTCCCTCCTCACCGAATCCACACGAGTCGCCCAAGAAAAGCAATTCTACGAAAGAGCACATGTTCTTTTTAAAGCTTTTCATTCTATTTCAAGCTTTGCCTATTTTTCCTTGAGGTTACGCTGAGCTCTCACATCTCAGTTCTCCTCCACAATAGGGCTAGAAATGTAGCCTGTTTGTAATGAAGTCTGCTGGTCCTGATTGCCATGTAGAGTTATAACAAAGTCACAAAAACTCTAATATTGCCAGATTAAGGAGCACTAACCAGAATTACAACTGGATGGGCCATAGTTGCTCTAAGACTTCTAAGATAATGAATATCGCTCTGCATTTTAAAATAGGTTAGAACTCGATCGGGACCCTGAGGTCTGAGTTATTACAGACTTCGCAAGGTCTTGATTTGAACAGGACAGACCACGGAAGAGGTTAAACCTCTGCATTCCAAATGGACCTTCAGAATATAAGCCAAGTTTAGATTGCAAATTTGAATAGCGCATGTTGGGCCTGTATTCACAGGGATGTTTCAGAACCACTGTGAGTCCTTTGCTAAGTGCAACAAAGTTGTTTCGTTTTAATAGTCTGTCTCACACATCCCTGCTCTTCCTGCTTTCATTCAAGCACATAGGAGGAAACAGTCCCAAAACTGCTTGACAAAACCAAGCTATGCTGTATTTCCAGTGTACTGACCTGGAAGAGATTTTGGAAGTCCTCAAAGTTTCCTGCGGGTTTGGAGAAGCAGCCATGTTAGGATAATTCAACCCGAATGCACTAAGCAAAAGACTTTTGCTTTTGGTACGTTCCCACTTCATATCCCAAAGTCCAGAAAGTCCCTAACAGGGGATTTTCCTAACAGGCGACTTTCCTAACAAGCAGCTAAATTGGAATTTTATCTCTGGACCACCTTTCAGATCTTTTTCTTGGCTGTGCCAAGAACTAAACCTAGTAGGTGCTCATGGATCACTGAAAGCAGGTGGACAGTGCATCTTATTCACGACTAAAAGGAATCACCCTAAAGCTCTGAACGGACGACCCAAGGCTTAAAAACATGTTTGCTTAACAGTTGTGGTGATTTTAGACATCCTCGTAACCCTCATGCCCAGTTCTGCAGCCCAGCTGGATGAGGAGGCACATGCAGGTTTTGACGCAGCATCCTGGAGCTGATGCCACCAGAATTAGGAGCCAAACCAAGGGACGCAGCACTGAGGCACCTTAGGAGCTTGTGCTTCATCTTATCTGGGATGATAACTCGCTACAGAGACAGCAACACACAAACACCACAAAATGAACAAGTGTTCCAGCCCCCCCTGGCACTTGCAAGAGAATTGCTGCAGATATCCAAGCTGTAACCACACAAATCTCCTCCCCACGACGCTGCTGTGTTCCCCAAGGCTGCTCCGTGCTCAGGGTCCATTTTCCTTGCGAGTATCACAGTGCTGAAGCCCTGGAAGCTAAAGGCACGTTGCAAATGTGCCGTCTCTGAGTCACAACGGAGGGAGCAGACTGCTGATTCCCTTCATGCCTAATTACCCAGAAGCGGTTGGCACGATGATTTATTTAGCACAGCGTTGGCCCGGCTTTCAGACGAGTCCTGTGTCCAAATGGAAAGCGCTCTACATCCAGTTTTCTTCTTGAAAGAAAAACCATGCAGGGCATTTGAGACCGAAAAATAAACTATGCTGTTCTGTGGATTACTTGAAAACTACATGGAGCACTGTATGCAAAGCTCCAATGTCTGTACCTCAAGACAAGCTCAGCTATGTATATTCTGTATGACACAGGATGACTGGTTTATTTAAGGGAAACTAAGATCGGTCCTACCTGTAACTATCCAGCTGCCTTTAGACAGAACTGTAGGATGACATACCAAGTAACAGTCCAAATTGAATTTAGGTTGGGATAAGGTGCTTAAACACCCTCTAGGCTCTGCAATTAAGGCCTTTAAAGAGCAAAGAGTCAGACAAGGATTAAAAAAGAGACACGTCCTATGCCTGGGAGCTATGAGGTGACTCCCAGATGGACCACAGCAAAAGAGAGAGGAGAACACAGTCTCCTTCAGGCATCCATGAGCTGGGACAAGAGCTGGGGAAAGCCTGGATAAGTGAAAAGCCTATAGGGAATGGTACAAGCTTTGCACAGATAAACTACTTGGGTTTTGGGATGCTGCCCGCATATTCTGTTTAGCAGTAAGCCGTGCCCAAGGCACAGACCTGGAGCAGACTTTGGCATGACATCAGTCCTTCCCGGGGCGAACGACAGAGCCCACCAACGCACATTCACCAAGATCCAATGGGGAACTATTGTTATTTCAGATCCTGCCACTTTTAATGAGAGCCAAATGGCTGCCCCTCCCAGAGCTAACGACTCCAGCTGGGGCAGCTTTGCTTCTCTTTTCCCCCTAGGATGCATAAACCGCATTTTTGCTCTCCTTCCTGACACCAGAAAAGCCTGGATTGCTTCCCACTGTACTGTGAGAGCTTGAAACTTGGCCATGCTATTTACAGCATCTTCTTTGCCCGGAGGAATTGGAGACGCATCGTGATTTTTCTACCATATGCAAGCAGCAGGCACTGCCGCATGTGCCAGCGCTACTATACGGCAAGCTCGGTCCTACCTGTCGATGCTTCTTCATAGACACTCGAAGCACTACAGTGAGAACTGGATTTCCCAAGGGCTGCTGTCTACTGGCTTTCATCTTCATTGTTCTTGGTGCACAGATGCATCCATCCTTCAATTCCTAGTGGGAAAGGAGAAATTAAAGAAAGACTTTAAAGGGTGGGGCTCCATTTTTGGTCCTCTCAACTGTAATGTTAGCTTTTGGCTATAGAGAAGCTTTGCAAAAAGACTTAAGTAACTCAGAAGCCTCAAATCTATTGGTTTTCAGTGGGAGCCGGGCTCTTGGGCTCCTGCTGAAAATGCAGAAAATCCTGTTCTGCATGTGAGTGTCTGGAGAAACATCCCATTTCTCATTTAACAGCCCCCAGAGAAGCTGTGGGCATCCAATCTGGTTGATGAGGTGTAACTCAGGGGTGACTTGTAGAGCTCGTCATGACTGGTCAACCTTGACCAGCCCACCCAGCCGCCCTCTCACTCCTTGTCCTCAGCAAGACAGGGGGAGAAAATCAGATTAAAAAGCTCCTGGGTTCCCAGAGGATGGATAAACCCTCTCCAGTGTGTCGCTGAACCAGAGGTACCAGATAACGGAGCAGAGGATGCTGAAGGGGGAAGCTCCAGAGTTGGTACTAGACACAAAGCAGTCATTGCATTTTGGCCCTTGCGTTTCCCAAATACTCGGGCTGTGTGTTTCCTCCTGACCTATAACACTTTTCAGTTTCGTGAATTAGATTAACTATGATTTTTCAGTGTCTTCTTGTAGGATAATAAATGACAGCAAGCATTTCCTGTGACAACCTACGGTTTTATATCCCAGGCAAAACAAAGTTGAATGAGGGAGAAGAAAAGACAAACTGCATGAGCAACAGCATTGAGCTCAGGGAATTTAATATTTCCCCTCGCACAGGAGAGAGCTGTCTCAAGGCTACATGTTTTGTGTGCATAGATACGTATGATAAATACTTGTAAAGAGATGCTGGCGAAGTGCAATTCTTCTGAAGGACTTGAGCTACATCCTTTGTGCTATGTCTCTAAGGTCAATAGAGCTAAATTCCAATAAGACATGGTACTTTAAAAATTTAATTAAAAAATCAAGATTTGTTAGTAATTTTTTAGAGTTTTGCTTCTGATCAAGTATAATGAAAAGCGCTTATATCATACTGAATAGCTTGCATGTGTTTTTGCCAGCAGAAAAGGACTCACCATCTATCAATCCCTACAGGATGAATGAGTTTGCTGGTACCCAACCCCAGCAAAACCATCAGTCCAGATTTAGCACTTCCCAGGCATTTTCCAGCAGCAAAATAAGTCTCATATTTTGTCCATAAACATCTCAGAGAAACATGACAACTGTCTATATGCACAACAACATAGCCAAGACATTAAAAACCAAGGCAATATTATCCAGCTCCTTAATCATCTCCCTCAGTAAAAATCCAGGATGATCTGCCTTAAATTTCAGCTCCGAGTGCTTTTCACAGGATACGCATCATCCCTATGAAACAAATGCATCCATTTCATTTTTTCCACTTCAAGTCGCTGGTGAGTTCAACTTTGGCAGCGCAACAAAAAAAGGCTTCATTGCCAGCACACACAGTGCTCTGGAATCAGATTCGGGTGGAAAGTCATTTATAAAGCAAATTTTACAGCACGGAGAGGCTTGCTAAGCTTTACCTTATATTGCATTTCTTTACGTTACGTTGTGTTTAACTCCTAACAGTCTGTGGTGGAAAGGGGGAGAAAGGTGACAGCTTAATTTTCTCACTTCATCTTTGAGATTTTCAATAACAGAATGAATCGCAGAGTGTCAGTGGCTGGAAGGGCCCTGGAAAGCTCATCCAGTGCAATCCCCCCATGGAGCAGGAACACCCAGATGAGGTTACACAGGAAGGTGTCCAGGCGGGTTGGAATGTCTGCAGAGAAGGAGACTCCACAACCTCCCTGGGCAGCCTGGGCCAGGCTCTGCCACCCTCACCCCAACAAGTTTCTTCTCCTCTTTCAGTGGAACCTCCTGTGTTCCAGTTTGCACCCATTGCCCCTTGTCCTGTCCCTGGTTGTCACCAGAAGAGCCTGGCTCCATCCTCCTGACACTCCCCCTTTCCATCTTGATCCCCAGCAATGAGTCCCCCCTCAGTGTCCTCTTGTCCAGCTCCAGAGCCCCAGCTCCCTCAGCCTTTCCTCACACGGGAGATGCTCCACTCCCTGCAGCATCTTGGTGGCTGCGCTGGACTCTCTCCAGCAGTTCCCTGTCCTGCTGGAGCTGAGGGGCCACAGCTGGACACAAGATTCCAGGTGTGGTCTCCCCAGGGCAGAGCAGAGGGGCAGGAGAACCTCTCTGACCTACTGACCACCCCCTTCTAACCCACCCCAGGTCCCATTGGCTTCCTGGCCACAAGGGCCCAGTGCTGGCTCATGGTCACCCTGCTGTCCCCAGGACCCCCAGGTCCCTTTCCCCTACGCTGCTCTCTAATAGGATGGTATCAATGTTTGATTTTTTGTGAGATCTTGCTGAGGCTTTCACATCTCCAGGATCAGAACAACTTGCCTCTGGGGATGTCATTGCTTTGCTAAGGATTCCCCAAGCACTTTGCAAAGGGAATGGAACAATGGGGAAGTCAAAAGGCTTCCCCAAGGAGCGTCTGTGATTTATGGGGTCCCCAAGTCTTGTAGCATCCCCATGAGCAAGCCGGTCCCAGAGCGGGGATTTCAATTGCGACCACCTTGATTTGAGGAACATTATTTTATTTGACAAGACTGAGAAAGAGAAAATCATGGTTCTTTCTCATCCTATCTGAAAGAGCTCATGCAAAACGTCATTAAAACGGACACTATTTTGGATATATTGACACTTCACTATCTAAGTGTCTTTATCCAGCTTTAGTTTGCACCAACTGACTTTTAACTTACACCTGAAAACATCTGCTGGCTTTTCTTCTCCCATCAAATACACATCCCCTCCCTTTTCAAGCCTGATTTATTCCAAGAACTCTCCTTTCTTCTTAATATCTCCCTCATCCTTTCTTTGCCTGGTGGTAACTTGTCTTCACTTATCCTGTTTAAGTAGTTTGCAGGGTCAAAGCGAGTGTCACGGTGTGTTTGTCTTACGTCCCCTCCGTTTAAAAGCACCTTGTCCTGCAAATGCTGTTGTCCATTTATGTGGCCATCACCACCGCTTTAACCGTGCACTGCACCACTTCATAGAACACTTTTTGATAAGTGATTTAGCAGTTTTAATGCGTCTGGGTGAATTCACGTATCTCCGTATCACTACAGATCTTGAAGTAACTACCTCGATACTACTAGGGAAGTGAAAGCCTTTCATTTGGTACAGATGTAAATGAAATAAATACATACACATCTCAGTAAAGCTTTCCTGCAAGCGGAATTTTGCCTTGTGTTTACTTGGAAACCCCTTTAAAATGTACTTCTGCCATAAATACTTAAACTCTTGGCATTGAGTGCTACACCTAGTGGTAAGTGTTTGCAGGATTTGTAGCTTGACATTTAAACAAACAAATACATTTAACAAAAATAGTTTAGAGATGAAAAAACACTCTAGAATGCTTCAGATGCTTATGCAGGGGGCCTGTTCTTCTATCAGCATGCAAGAAATTGATGCAATTAAATTACAATCATTAATGAAACTTGCCTGCGAATATAACCTATACATCAGAAGAAAAAGCTCAGCTACTGAAGATGCAATTTTAACCAAACAAAGCAAGAGCAGCAGATAGTTCCATGGTACAGGAGATGCTCTACTACACTTTCTTGTTTACTTGTCTACTGACCCGTCAAAACCACTTAAGGTACCTCAGGAGGAGCAACCATGTGAAAGAAAGAACATCTTATACAGTATTGCACACCTGCGTGGCTTAAAACTGATTTCTACTACGAACTTAAGCAGAAATTCACACTTGTCGATAAAGAGTGAACATACGGTTGAAACGCAGCACCTTTTAAGATAGATATTTATCGCACGCAGGTATTTGAAAACGCAGGAGGCTTAGTTCAACAATACTTGGCATTAAACAGCCATGGGACGAACCCAAGGCTATAGGGACTTCTTTCTTTATTAGCAGCTTCTTTTCCTTCTGTTTGAAGCATATTTGCCTCCTGAAGGAGCCTCCTTCAACCCAAATGCCCGTTTCACAAGACCAGTACCCACGTATTTAACGCAGCCAAGTGTTGCAGAGCTCTCAGGTGCAGCCCCAGTTTTGCTGCCTGCAATTTGCACATCTCAGCCTGCTCCATAGTTAAGAAACTACTCCCTAAACTCAACAAGACAGATCCAGCCCAATGATATGGTTAGTGCTGCCTGCTTGCCAGTTGGAAGGAGACACAAGTTTCAGGGGTCAAAACTCTTAAGTAACGCTCCAGTTTCCAGCTCGTGTCTCCTGAGATGCGCAAATACCATCCAACTCACTGCGGCCATAATTTCCTTTTTATGTTTCTCTATTTTCAAATTACTAAGTAATACAAATGCTTTTAACAGCTATTTCCACAGGCTTGATGTACTGCACAGTTTCTGAAAAGATTTCCTCATAATCCAAGCTTATCTAAATCACTTATTGTTGGTGCTGTTAACACGCAGAAGTGAAGCAATTGATTAAAGAGGAAACAACTGTTTGGTGTCTGATATGAAACGACCTTCCAAGTCTTGGAGTATCGAGCGAGTTCCCGTCCGGAACACAAAAGGAGAGGCAGGTTTTGTGTCATATTCACATGGCCTCAAATCCACTTTCTGTGTAATGTCACCTCTTGGCTGGTTTCAGGTGACCAGAGGAACCTGTGCCCATAGAAAACACCAACCTCAGGGACTTTGGTGACTCGATGTGGCCTTTGGTCTCACCACAAGAAGAGCAGGGAAGACGAAGACGATGACAAGATATTTAACAAGGTGTAACTGGCACAGGGAACTGTATCTTTGCAGGGAAACACAGGCTGTGACCTTCCCATTAAAAGCTTTTGAACCTGAAACACTCAGCAGAGGCCACTGCCACTTGAGTTACTAACCCATAATAAGCCGTTCTTGCTTAACCTGACCAGCCACCAAAGGCAAATACACTTTACTTTTTCACCGCGTTGCTTTTCTTATTGATAAAGAGATCAGAGCTTTAACCCGACTGTTTTTCTTAATCTCACACTCACGTGTATTTTGAGAATTAGAGGAAGGTTTAGTGCCAGTATTATCCTGACACATCTCAACCTATATATGAAAGAAACCAGAAATCTTTTATGATACCAGCACCGGAGACATTTAGACAGCTGGCACTTCAACATCCTCAGGAATATACAATCATCATTTCAGGCAGTCACGCTTTTCAGGCAATAAACCATGATTTGCCTTGTCCTTCTCCTCCAACAGTAATTTAATCCACTTCACTCAATTTACTGACGGTCCTCTCAAAAGGAGAGCTGGAAACCCAGGTAATTAATTAAGAATAGAGGTTGAACTAGTACAAGAGAAGGAAAGTAATCCTAAGTAGTTATAAAATATTATTCAAAATTTAAAGTTCCTAAACTACAACACTGGTGAAAACACAGTCTTGATAGAAGAATGTTCCAGGACAGCAAACATTGTTTGTATGCACAATACACTTACAAATGTATAACGAGATTGTGCGATTAAGCACTCAAGAGTCAAAGACTTCACCATAAGATTGCTGCTCCAACAATATTAATTCAACCATCTTTCTATACCTTTATATCTGATGTTAACATTACTGACTGTTAATACACCAAGATTTGCGTTCCACAAGGCAAAGAGGAATGGGGAGCATTGGACAAATGGCACATGGTTGATAGTCAATATTTTACCACCAACAAAACATCATTAAACAAAACAGCGGAGAAAGCTGCTGAGATGTTACCTTGAGCAGGTCCATCCCATTACAGGTTCCTACCACTCCGCATCACCCCAAATCCTGACCATGACGTGAATACTTGGGAGAAAAATCTGAATGAACTTGCAAATGGGTTTGTGAAAAGGAAACGCATTATGGCTCAGTTACAGTAGGTGACAAGGTGCCAGCGCTCAAATGAGAAACCAGAATATATTAACCCAAGCAAAGTGCTGCCACCCTGGGGCTACCGCTACAAGAACTCTTCAATGGAAGACAACAAATCATTACATTTATTTTCTATATGTGGGAAGGGTAAGTTCAATGGCAAAAGGTGTGGTTCTGGGGAGCTCTTCAGAGCAGCAGCCATTTCTAGGTTGGGTCTTTGGGAGAAACTCCTTGGCCCAAGAACTTTGGCCCCTCCATTCAGGAAAGAGATTGAAGTGCTGGAGCGGGTCCAGAGAAGAGCAACAAGACTGGGGAAGGGACTGGAACACAAGCCCTATGGGGAGAGGCTGAGGGAGCTGGGCTGGTTTAGTCTGGAGAAGAGGAGGCTTAGAGCTGAGCTCAGCACTCTCTAGAACCACCTGAAGGGCAGTTCTAGCCAGGGGGGGATTGGGCTTTTCTCCCAGGCATCAGCAATAGGACAAGGGGCCATGGGCTTCAACTCTGCCAGGGGAAATTGAGGCTGGAGATGAGAAAGCAATTCTGTGCAGAGAGAGTGGTCAGGATTGGAATGGCTGCCCAGGGAGGTGCTGGACTCACCGGCCCTGGAGGGTTTTAAACTGAGATTGGCCATGGCACTTAGTGCCATGATCTAGTCAATGGACTGGAGCTGGACCGAGGGTTGGACTGGATGATCTCTGAGGGCTTTTCTAACCCAGTCCATTCTGTGATTAACACCTAAATATTTAGGGATACAATTGCACACAGGCGCTCCCAGTAAAACTGGGTGGTCATCCCCGTGTGCCACATTTTCCCATTGTCTGGAGTTTCAGTTGCCTCGTTATTTTGGCCAGTGGAAAACAGACTGAGCTGCGGTACCTTTCCTGCCATTTGAACACCCACCCCTTTTCCTTTCTCTGCAAAGAAAGGGGCAGAACCAAGTTCAAAAAATAAAATGCAATAAAAGCCATATCTCAGGTTCTGACCCTGCGCTCTGATCTGCTTGGGCAGTCCGACAGCCCCTCTACCTAAACGATCTGTCAGAGAACAGAACTAAATACACGGATATACATTAAGCTTTTAGTTAACAGTTCATTAATTAATATTCCTATAAACACATACACCTCTTTTTCCAAAGTTCTGTAAGTCAGCACATTTTTTCACCGCAGACTGTTACAGCCCCTTTTTTTTTTGCCTTCAAACTTTATAATAAAGCCCCAAAAGTTCACATAATGTCTCGCTATTGTTTCTTTAAAGAGGAATTCTCCTCCCCGCCTCCTTCTTTCTCTGTATCTCTGAGGCACCACATGGCACAATAAGAGCCCTTTCATGTTCAAGACTCAGAGTCGTTGCTGTGGTAACTCACCCAACCTCACCGAGTATCCAAAGAAAGAGTTAAAATCAAAAAATAAACCCAGAAACCCAGCGGGTCCGTCTGCAATCTTTACCGCCATGGCTTTGAGGGACACTAAGAAGCAAAATAAGGACGTTTTGCCTGGATTAGGCACCTAAAAGTGTCGATTATTTAAGACAGAAGGACGTTTGTGCCGTTCCAACAAGTATTTGGCTGAGGAGGGAGCACAAAGAGAAGACGCAATGCAGAGCACTAGTAGCCAGTGGCGTAAAAATGATGGTGTGGAGTTTTTAACCACTTGCAGACAGATTTCTCTCCCCCGTCCCTCGCTCATAGGGACAGACACCACAAGCTTTTGAAGGATTTGATCCAACAGGCAATAAGTGGCATTAATTGCTACCTTGCAGGAAATGCTGCTACAAAGAGAAACTCATGCTTTTCCTATGGAAAAAAAAAAAAAAAAAAAAAGGCTTCTTTTTCTTCCCCTCCCTCTACGTGCTCAGACAAGCCACCGCTTGAGGCCCCCGAGTATCTGCTATTATCAGTTAAGTCACGTCTAGTGCCAGGCAAAAGGTCATTTCAGGTCATTCCGGAGATGAAAGGAAGGGGTAATGTATGTGAGAATGCCTGGACTGGCAAGAAAGGAGAAAAAAGGGTGAGGGGGTGAGAGAGAAAAAAAGGGAGGAAGGAAAAACCATGCGAGAAGAGGAAGAGAAGGGTAGAAAGAGGGAGGGAGAAGATGAGAGGGATGATATGAGACTAAAAAGGAATGTTCTTATTGCCAGGAAACAAATAAAAGACCAAATCGCAGCACCGCTGGTGACACACTCTGTGAACTTGATTCCTCATCACATGAAAAGGCTGCCGCCTTGCCGGGGTCGTCTTTTTAATGCATTCCTTCAATTAGGTTTTTCTGGTTTGGGTTGGTTTTTTTTAACCTTAACTGCTGAGAAAGGCAAATGCTTAAGGGAGAAAGGACTATCCATTGTCTGGGTGCCTGCTTCAGCCTCCTTTGTCTGGGAATTAGAAGAGGTAGAAGCTCTTTTTTTTGCATCTAAAAAAAAAAAAAAAATCAATTTTGCATTTAGCGGCGGAAAATAAAATATCATGATGCTAAAGCAGACAGCACAGCCTTGCTCCATTTGCCTTTTCTCACTTCTCCCCCTTCCACTTCTCGGCCCCCCCTGCATGGAGCCGGAGTCGCTGAAATTCGCAGTCGAGCCCATCAGTCATTCCTGAACCCATTCCAAGGTTCCCCGACTCCTTCCACCTCCCCCTGCTCTCAACTCTGCCTCTACTTGTCTAACAAATCATTTTTGTAGGACAAGCGACTGGCTCATGCGGAGATTGCACACACACAACCCAGCCCGTCGGGGGAGGAAGAGCTTCAGTGCAGTTTTCTTTTCGCTCCTTTATTTGTAACAACATTCCTGTTCTCCCCGCTCCCCCCCCGGGCCGCTCCAACCTCAACCTGACCACACTGATTTTGCCTGAAGCTTCAGTGGCGGGCAGACCATGTTGGGAATTACATCACATAAAATTATCCTTTTAGCAGCCTCACAAAAAACATCTTCTTTTGTGTTTTACGCCCAATAACGGGTTTTCTGGCTGCACAAGCAAAAGGTGCTGCTCTTTGCCCCCTCCCCGCACAGATTTAGCGCTCCCTAAGGCTGGGGAGAAGGGGAGATCACCTGGGGAATGAGGACAGTTTTCCTTGTTGCTGTGTTTATCGGGTTGGGGAGGATGGTTGTTAAACTACCTGTGGGGTTTTTAGGGGGTGCTGAGAGTCTGGGGGGACAGCAGGCGAAACAGGGGGTGACACAAAGGGACGGCAAGGCAAAGCAGGGCTGCTTTGAGCAGCACAAGCTGTTTAAACCCATGGTGCTCAAATACCTCTGGGCACGCAGAACACCCCCCAGGTGAAGCCTCTGGTAACCGCTGATAATGGTGACATCCACATCTGAAGTATATTCAAAGAGCTTTGCTCGCTTATTGTCCTGGCAGACATTTGAACCAAACAATTGAAATCAAACATTTTGTAGTCCAAAGTCCACTGAGATACCAAGTGGCTGTGGAAGACCAAAGTTTAAATCCCATACCTAATTAATCCGGATGAATTAGGTTCACTCTCTCCTGCTGATGGTTCTTCATCACCAATAAATTACACCGTGCATTTTTTTTCATTCAGTCATGCTACGTTTCTAGCAGACACACTATTCTTCCTCATTTGTCACTTTTATTATAGCACTATCTTATACGCATAGTTGTAGACACTTAATCAATCTTGCGGAGCTGTTATGTCTCTTTGCAACTTGCTGCAACTCTGAAGAAGATTCCTACATGATTCGTAGTCTTCACCAGAAAACTCTTGCTTGTCTATGTATTGTCTAGTGCTGAAAGATGTTTCATGGTGCCATTCGCCCCTAAGAAGGGCTCAGTGACAAACAGAAATCGCTCCCCGCTTTGCCTTGGTGCCAAATACAGAGAGAAAACAAATTCAGCTGGCCCTTCTTTACACAAAAGTCACTCAAATCTATTCCTCACATATTGACGTGTCGGCCTGTCAAAGGGTTAAAGCAATGGCACGTTTTGTAGATGAAGATGATGCTGCAGGTGTGAGTGCACTAATTGGGTAAGTGAACAATAATGAGAGGAAGAAAGGGCGATGGTGGAAAAGGGGTTTTGCAGCAGAATGAACAATTGCAAGTGCAAGTTTCAGTGAGTGATGATAAAACAATGAAGCTTAGTGGCTTGACACAGCCCCACACCAAATTCCCACTCAAGTCAAAGAGAGTTACTTACTGGTTTTAAAAAATGGGAGCTGGGGGTTAGTGGGGACCACAATTACAAATACCTGGAAGGCTGGCACGAAAAGGAACAGAATAATGATCATTTAGAACAAGAGGTTTCTTATTGTCGGTATGAAGCGCACTCAGTTTGCTCACCAAGGGTTCTGGAGAACCTCCGACAAATTCTAAGTGGGAAAACATCTGCCAAGGGACACACTGGACCTTGTGATGCTGAACTGGAGAGCGGGGATGGACTACAGAGAGCAATTAGCTAATAGGGAATGATTAGCAGAGACTTTTGAAGTAGGAAGAGCAAGGAACGTCTAGTGAAATTAAAAATGTAAATGTATTTCTGATCGCGGTTGCAGATTCCTTCCCCTCACCCCGCTTCCTGAAAATTAGTGTATAAGCCTCTGCCACCACATTTCCAAGACAGCTTCCTGTAATATGACTGGAGGCATATGCCATCAGCACCTGAATATTACTTTGTTGTTAGGGGCCAGCCATATGTTTCCTATTTAAAGAAAAAAATACTTTATATCACAGGAAGCCACTTTTTCTAGCAACAATAGCGGAGGTTCTTGTAACCGTTTCGCCCATAGAGAGAAAAATAATGAGTAACCACCAACTCTAGCGGGTTTATCGCAGTGTAACCTGTTGTTTGAGTTTTCATATTCAACAAATCTTATGTTCTGATTAATTTATTCAGTGAAATGGCGCTACTGCAACAGCAGCCGGGGGAAATTAAAAGACTTCAGGATGTGAAATAGCGTCGGCTGCCTCAGTCGCTGTTTCTCCCGCCTCCAACTAAACTCGGCTTTATAAAGGGAAAGCAAGCTTTATATCTGACAGAACATTTGGCCCTTTGACAAGGGGACACATCCTGAAAACTGAGACCCGGTCACTTGACATCGAACTTGCAAAGTCGTATTAACGATAGTTCCTGATACTACACACAACCGTAACGTGAAGTGTTTGGAATGGAAGGCTGCGAGGAGTTTGCCAAAATTCTATTACCTTTTTCCTTTGGAAAGGAAACTTTCTTTCAAACAACATTATGTGCGATGACAATGATTTTCCTCCTGAAAAACACCCTGAGTACATTGCAGTGTGATAGACCAGCTTTGCTCCAAACTGCCTCCCATATGAAGAGGGACTAATTACAGCTCATAAGGCACCATTTCTGGAGCTTAAATCATTTGGGTTTTCAACTACAATATTTAGTGTTTGATTTCTAGCAGGGACCAAACCCAATGTTCCTTCCTCGGAAGCTCTTCTGGAAAAGCTCCACGTCCCAGGCATCCTTTGCCAGCTGGCCAAGCACTCAGAAACACGGGTATTTATTTCCCTTCGATATTGAGGTGGACACTTGATGCGCCTCTTGACAGAAATTGAAGGTGTGAAAAGCTTTAAGAGAAAAGCGACAGCGTTAAGGAAAGCTTGCCAAACATGGAGGGTTCAATATTCTCAAGGTATTCTGATGGTGGTAGGTTCATCTTCCATCTGCTTTAGGAGAAGAAAGGTATGAGCCTCGAACTGCTTGGTGAGAACTTCAGTTCACTTCTCACTCAATTTCAGCTGAGATTCTTCAATCGCCCAATGTCGGGAAGTTTCCAGTCGGAGCTGACTGCTAAAGCTGCTTCACCATCGCATTCAGGTTGTCACAACATGAATTTGAGTTGAAATTCTCATTATATTCTTGAGAAAATGAAAATCTATTACAAACTCAGCCTCACTCTGTATATGAGCATTTTAGGGTTGATACCCCAAGCTAAACTTCCTTCTGAGCAGTAAAGTTCTGCTCGCGCAAAACTCTGGCACCAAGAGTCTCTCCTGGTCTGGCCGCACTGTAATTCCTGTCATCCATCTGAAATTCTCACGAGTTCAGACTCCAGAGCCCCTTTTCCCTTAGAGCTTTGGAGCCTTGGTTGAGCTTCTCTCAGGATGTTTTGGTGTTTCCACACAACTCCCAGATGTGTGAAAATTAGCAAACAAATATATTTATAATAAATATATATAATAATATATATTATTATTTTTTGACAAATTGGTGTGTGCAAAGCAGTTCAAACCTCCGTCTGCATTAGCAGCAGTAATGGGATGTGATCGCGCTCTCCCTCGCTCGCTCTATTGTCTTGCAGCCTCTGGGAGCTGCATCTGGCAGAAAAGTTGATCAACTTGGGGTAGCTAATCAGGCTGCTGCAATTTCCGGCCCTTTCTTTCCCGGATTCCTCAGATCAAAGTTCAAGTCCCAGAATTATTATTCCCCGAATGCTTAATGAGCTCCAACCGAGGGACACCAAAGGCAAAGCTAAAACATTGACCGTGCACTTCATTGAGTTTGGCCAATGCGGCTAAAAACAAGAGAGCGGGATCCATAGCACGCAAAATCACAATATACAGATTTGTATTTTAATCCAATTAAGATTCCTATGCGCAAGCAGGGACAGCAAAGGGCTTTAGTGACTTTGTAAAGAGACGTCTGCTTTGCTCGTTGCTTTCCCCGTCTTAAAATTTTGCAAAGGTAAAATTGGCCTGGTCGTCAATCATTTCTAAAGAACTCTCTTTTGGGAGAATAGCAGAGCCACACAAGCGCAAAAGCTTCCTTGAAGCCTCAAGTTGGGGATGTTGAAATGCAAAAGTCAGATTTCGCCAGGAGGCACGATTTCTGAAGGCAGATGATTGCACCTCAGATTAGGTTCTTGAAGATCTTTGCATGCAGAAACATTGCTTTGTTCTGGCAAACACTCCCCGAGTTTTCTATTCACAAACGTGACCCCTAGGAAAGCCAGCCAAGATTCTTTCGCGTTATCAGGTCACAATGTTCAGGGCCCAATTATTTTAATAGTTATTAAAAAAACCTGACAATGGTTCAGCACGACAGTGAGAATTGTATTCAGGGACTTAACAAGTCGCTCACTCTAACATCTGGCATGTTCTTTCGAGAAGACTAAACACATGGAGAGTCTTGCTGCAAAAGTCAATGGAAAGGAATGATAATTGCTCATTAGAATGCCTCCTCCACAGGTTATTTTTAACTTCCCTGACTCTTTCTAATCATGGTGCATGCATCAGATGATAGTGAAAAGGGTCAGTGCATAGGTTTCTGCTCTCCAAAACCACACTTGTAACAAAGCCTTTTCATGAAGCTGAAGATTCACATGCTTCACCGATGGCACCTGGTTTGGTTTCAAACACCAAGCGGGGGCCCCCAAAAAATCCACCCGCAGCACCACGTTTTTAGCCAGCGATCCAGATTTCAAAGGCAAAGACTGACTATAAAAATCAAGAGCTTTATTTTAATCTATGATGAAGATGATTGTTTTCCCTCTCTCTCAGCTTTAAGAATGCTACGCATGGGGAGAACCAGAGATACGTAAATGCATTAGAAGACATGAGACACAGAGAATAAGGACTGAGTCCTAATATCAGGAGCCTGGAGGCAATAAAGAAGGCACTACATGTTAAATTAAGCAAGACTTATTCATCTCCTTTTGATGGTAGAAAAATTCTGGCTGAATTTCCATAGTGTATTCTACCTCATGTTTTCCAGACTGGGGGTACAGGTTCTTTGCATTCTTAAAATCAATGTTACTAGGGCGTACCTGTGAGTATGCAGAGGAGAGACAGCAAACCGGTCGTGATGGACTGTATTCCCTAAGGACACCTTCACATCCCCACCGCTGTCTCCTCTGCCTTTCAGCAAACACATCCCAGCTCAATCCTGTCTAAATGAGTTCAGATCCTTTCGCTGAACCCATCACCATAGCATCTGAGCCTTTGTAAGCGACACAAAAACTATTTGCATGGGTCACCCCACTTCCTCTCAACCTAGTTACATAAAACTTTTTCTCTTTTTTAATGGGGGTTCAGCAGAGCATTAGGAAAAAGTGGAGATTCTTTGTGGTGCAACATCAAAGACTGCACACAAGGAATCTTGTTCTGAAGCCTCACACCAGGAAAAGCCAAATGAATGGAAAGCTCACATCAGACAGTTAGAAGCCAGCAAAGGCAATGGACCTAGAGGCACAAGGAAAGCTTAAATCCAATGGTTTACGGCCGAGACTCAGGAGGCTCCATCCTTATTTAAGGCTTTTAAACCAGCAAAAAGCCGTTTGAAGAGGAACTGAAGGACACGCTCATAATGGGCTGTAATTTGTTTGTTTATCTGTCTGTTTTTAATGAAGGAACCACAGAGCCTACTGGAGAATATTTGAGTTTCACTTCTGTCACTGGCCCAGCCATTCTCTAAAAGCACTCAGACCACATCAAATAGCTGCCAGAGCTCCCTAGGAACGGGCCTTAAAACATGTTTTGGAGCACGGAGCCCCGGGGGAAGCTCCTGGAATGCAAATCTTCTTTCAGCAACCAGACGCGACCCCGACAGTAGCCGCGGGAGCACCCCTCCTGCACCAACCTGCCCCCGGACCACCCTGGAAGGATCAATTGCAAGCGGAGGAATTGAGATCAGGCGTACAGGGGGGGCTTTTGAGCCTTGATAACTGGAGCGAAGCTGCCAACAAACAGGCCACCTGCGCAGCGGGGATGTTGGACACCAGCTGGCCCGCGCCTGCCAAACCGCTTCACCTCCACCAAACAGCTGCAAGGAAACGCTCGGGCCAAAAACAAGGCGAGGGTTTGGAGGGGAAGGTCTGCAGCTCGCAGGAGCGATTCGGGTCTGAGCCATCTAGTGTCGGTTCCCAGCCCGCTGCCTCCGCCAAGGCCTGAAATCCCGGCCGCGCTCGCTTTGCGGTTTTCTCATTTTTGAGGTTTTCCTTTGGCGCTTGTGACAAATCCCTGCTCCTCCCAGGGCTGTGCCCTTCACTAGCACCGGCTTTTGCTGAACACACAAGGAAACCAGGGTGGCGAACTACCCAGAAGTGCCCAAGACGAATGAACCCTCCCTTCTGGGTCAAGGCCATGCTGGCTCCTATAGCCACATCCACGATACAACACTGACCTCCTGTGGCTGCTGCTCCTCAGCCCCGACCCAGAGCAGCCAGCTCCTCCCTTCTTCCTTATTATTTAGACTATCCTCCCTTCTTCCTTATTATTTAGACTATCTGGGCAAAATGGGCTGAAAACTCCCTCTCTGCACATCCCTCTACTTGTCTTCCATGTGTCTATCAGCACAGAGAGGATGAAGGAAAGCTTGCCTGGCATCATTCCCAAAAGAAAACCCGCTTTTAGGACATAAAACTAGTCCTTGACACAGGGACAGAGCCATGGATTTCTATAAAATCAGGCTTGCGCTGTACTTGCACTTCACCCTTGTGAAGCCATCTACAAACAGACTAATTCCACCCCTATTTCAGTGGCACCACTGAAGCGATTTCTGGTTTTCCTCATAAATTGAAACAGAAACGGCATCTTTGCCTGTATGAGAAGGGTGTCTTGGGGATGCTGGGATGTACAGTCATTCCCGTAGATACCGCAACTCTGAGCAACACAGTGGGAAGGCAGCTTGTTCAGGTTTTTATGGTTGTCAGAGCTACCAGGTGTTGAAACAATTTCCATAGTGTGTTTTCCTTTCCTGCAAGCTCATGCTCTTTTACCACAGGCTCTCCAAGAATTGTACACCTGTTGGGTTGCTCTAGGTGACCCCAAAACCCGTCAAGGTCCTGCAGATGTGGTTTGGAAGGGGTACAGGGGGTACACTCAGCTTGCCACAGTGAAAGGACACTTTGTGTCACGCTAGCAAGAAGTGAGACGAAACCAAGAACCACTGCCCTTGCCAGAAGCTGTTAATCAGTTGGGTTTTGCCCCTGTACAGAGCAGCGGCTCCTGCTGAGCTGAGAATTATAAACCTACATTTCCACTCGCACTCGCCCCCAGCCTGCCCCTCATTTTGAACATTGGGTCGTAAATGATGCATAACCCTTCTGGGCCTTCTGCCTGGGCACAGAAACTTTCCCACACCGAGGGAATTAAAAACTAGGTTAAACATACTTGTCACTCCAGTAAGTTCCTTAAAGCAGATGCAAAAGACTTTTTCTCATCACTTCTCATTAGAGTTTTGTGACAAGATTCCCTGCAAAGGCTGGAGGTGTCAGATCACAGCTGAAACACAACAGAAGGGCTTGGGGTGGCCCGTCCGGTCACCTCCATGTGTTTAACAGGCTTGTTCTCCAACATCTATCAGCCCTTCCAGAATTTAGCAGGGTAAAGTCATAAAAGTCACGTAAGAGATTAAACTGACAGTCTACCTGAATGCACACTGAACGCTTGATCCTTAATTGAGCATATAGGCGCTCTATCACCCCTAAGGAAAGCCGGATGGCAATACTGATGTCAGATATACATCCCAAAGTACAAAAGATCAGGTTACCACATGGGGCATCTTCTCAGCCAACTCCCACATCATTTAAAGACAAGGTAGAAGCATCCAGAAGATTATTTTTTAAAGCCCTGTTCTCAACACATGGTATATGTGTCATTGATACACAATTAACTGCATGTGTGCAATGACTGAGACATTGGCAGAAGAAATGTACGTCTAAAGGAAAAGAAAAGCAAAGAGACATGCCGTGACATGTTATCATTAGGGAGTCATAATTTCCTTCCTGTAGTCATACAACAGCTGTCACTAACATCTTGAACACAGACCATGTATTAGAATACCACAGCAAATGCCTTTTCAGGCAAAATAAAGAGAGGGCATGTTAACTGGGTGAATAGCAGGAAGAATATTTTGACAGCTTGAATGCATTAACCTCCCCGTCGAACGCCCACAACCTTCTCTAGAGCTTGGCTCGGCGGATCCCTTCCCCATGGCGGGCGCAGAGCGAGGGGCTCCAGCAGCGATATCGCAGCACACCAGGGCGCTCGGATGTTCTGTTGGGCAGGGGACGTCCCCAGAGTCACCTATGGGGTGCAGGTCTCCATCTCTTCTGAAGCTTGGCTTGGCTCAGCGGAGATCTGCAATAGCGCAGCTGTCCTGGCTTGTAGACGGGGGGAACGATAGCGCAGGTTGACCTTCCGCGTGAGAATATGTGACTATATTATGACTATACGACTGTTAACTGTGGGGGACTACGGTGGGTCTGTGGATTCCCTGATGGAGGGTATGGGAACAGAGATTGGCCTTGAAGATATTAAGGCCATGAGAAAGACGGGAGTAAAGGAGTATCCGGAGATATTAAGGTGTATCTGTGAAAAAAAGGGAGTAAATGAGTAACATTGACGACAGCAAAATGAGCCAATTATATATTACTATTGCAGCCCGTAACCAATAGCAAAAAGACACACGAGCTAGTATAGACTATATAAAAAGGCGTTTGTGGCAATAAATGGAGACTGCTGTTTGTACTTAAGCACTTGGTCTATGTCATTTGTCCATCTCAACCGCGACAGTTAACCAACACAGAGATCCCACCATAGATGCCGTTTCAAAACAGAAGCAATTCAACCTAAGTAAACAGATTTCTTAGGGTTTCTGCCTCAATTCTGTAACTTCTGAGAAAGTTTTCACCAGGAATCCACCTTCTCTTAGCGATAATAGGTCAGCCAATGCATTTAAAAAACACATTTTCCTCATGTAGACAAGGTCCTTAAGGGCCATGTTCTTGCACCCTGAATGTTTGCCATAAGTAGTTTATTTAGGGCATACTGATCACTAAAGCTTTTGGTGCAGCTTTTCCAGGAGCAGTAGTCCTCATCACAAGGCTGCAATAACTCATCAAAATATAATTAATCAGCACCCAGAGCAATTTTTGCAAAGACAAAACCTGGTTGAAACAAACCAAAATAAGGGGGTGCGGGGGAGAACCCGAAAAAACAAACACAACAAAGCTGTTTGCACTTGCCAACTCCTCTTGATTAAACTTATTTTCACCTCCAGGTGCATACACAGAATGAGTTTTCTTAATTAAACCTGCCAGTCAACTCATTATGCCTTCAATTAAAAAAGCCCAACACCTTGATTTTCTGCAGCTGGCGGGCTGCACAGTGACAGGCCATGTTGTTCTAGTGCATAAGTTCTAATGGGGAAGGAAAAGAGATGCTCCAAAATGTGGCTGAGATAATCTGCTAAATGGCCATCCTCTCGGTGCTTTGCATTTCTCTTCTTTTATTTTTAGGCTATAACGGATGGGGTTGTTTAACAGACATACAGAGGAGTGAAAGTCATGGAAAAGCGTGTTCATCTCATTTGGAAACCTATCTAGATGTTTGGAATATTCACGATAGACTCTGGCAAGGTTAAGAGTGGCACCTAGATGCCACGGTGATGAATGATGTGTGAATAGATTAGACAGAGGCCCTGAAGCTTCCAGAAAATGGTGGGGTTTTAATTTAGATGAAAGACAGCCTTTATTCTAAAGGCATCACACCGAGAGTCTGGATGCAGGTTACAAACTCCTTGCATGACCTTGAATAAATCCCAGAGGACCATGATTTAAAGGGATCTACAGCTGGATCTTTCAAGGGACAACTCATAGCCACCTCTGTGTCCCTCATCCCTCCACCGGTAACTAAATGCGATTGCTTCTGCTGTGCCTGCCGCTCTCTGACCTATTTGGATTCAACTTCCTAAGGACGGACAGCATCTCTTGTTATACCCTGCAAGAAAACATGTTACAATGCATCTCCAATCTCAGCCACCAGCCAGAATTAAAACCTTTTTGTGACAAAAGCATTTGTGGTTACATGGAGCAGTTTCACAGTTGCCTCATACTGATATTTCTAAGTTTGCTGGCCACAAATATGAGAAATAAGTGACCTACAACAGAGGTGACCCATGTGTTGTGCTCTGAGGCAGAGGATTAGTTTCCTTTCTGCTGTTTATGGTGTTTCCTTCAAGCCTGCAGGCTTTCGATATAGCTGCTTGTACAGACAAGAGGTGTAACACTCCAGTGCTATGTTAATGGCATAATCATAATCTGGGAACTTTATTTAATGCATATACTGCCAATGGAAAGACCTTAGGACACTGGCAACAGCATTGATTCCTTACATCTTCCTTTTCTTTTTGTGCAGTGCTGTATAATTGCAACTCTTTCTGTGTTCACTGCAGCTCTCCAGTTTGTTACTGGATGTTTTGTGACGGACAAGGAATAAAGCAGATACTCTGTGGAGCCCCCTAAACTACAACTCTGTCCTGGAACTGACTGTAAGCGTGAGGAACTGAACTTGGACCAAGGAGATCCGTTGAGTTTTGTTTTATCACACCATGAAACAGAGAGGGTTTTGCTGTTATTATTATGACCTTCTTCACTATCTGTTTTCATGCAACTTCTGCAAACAACAGCCCAGATTCACAGGGATGCCTAAGGACAAAAAGACACAGCAAATCCCAACTGTTATCTTTAGTGACCTAATTCCCACTGTCCATCAACATATGAGAACCAGTTCAAATCCAGAACAACTGTTCCAGACTCCAGCTAAATGCAAATTAACACTCAAGTCTCTCTTCCCTTGCTAGATTATGTTTTTTTCTGGTAGCAGCTGTGTCCCAATCATCACAACTAGCAAGGAAATGAGTGGTTGGCAGGAGCTGTTGCATCTGGTCTGAATTTTTTATTATAACTTTCATTGAGAAATAGTAGTTTGTCAGGACAAAAAGTAGTGAAGGATGCTGGGTCAAATATTCTCTGTTGGGACCAAAGCTCAGGATGGATCACAGACACCTCATGAGCCCTATCCAGCCAAACACCCTCGTGATTGACTCTCTCGTTTGGAAAATGTCATGCTCAGGTTCAGGTATTTTTGGTTTGCGTGGAAGATATTCCACCAAAGATTATGGGTGCTTCATGTGTTAAGATCAATATCACATCTAGTCCAAGCATCCTGCATGACCATGGTGCCAAGGAAGAATATAAGAATGGGATATGTACAGAGATCCTTCCACGCTTTGTCTTTCCAGGTTTGGATGCAGGGACTTTAGGGGTTTTCTCACACACACGTTACACTAGGTTAAAACTAAACTGGCCACCTCAAAGAGAATTCAAAGTGAATAAAAAATAATAGATAGTCCAAGAGAAGTTGGAAAGCCTCTTTCCATTCCATCAGTGTAATTGCTGCTGTCTTCTAGTCACATTCATTTGCAACGATAAAATAGAAAAAGACAATTACTAGTCTACAAGTAATTGCTTTCTTCCCATGAGCTAGAAAATAATAATAGTTTGCATTTCTATAGCTCCTTCCATCCAGAGATCTCCGAGCACTTTGCAATCGCTTATTAATGATTGCTCTCGGTCCTGGAAGGTACGTAACCAAAGTACAGGTACTTTGTATATGCCTGGGAACGCACAGAAAACAAGTGGCACAGTCACAAATGAGTATGGGACATATGACAGAGTCTCTCTCACCAAGCAATGAACTGTTCCCAGTCAAATGGAAACATTCCATGAGAATGGTTTCCAAGGATGCGCCTCAGGTTCTTGTAGAACACAACAGTTCTCTCTGTGCTGCTCATCTCTTTTTCCATCCTTATCTTGCTCTCCACTCCATGGAGTAGATGTTGTGCGAGTTTCATGTCACTTTGCAATAAATGGGGACGCTCCTGGTACATGTTCAATGTGTCTTCCCAACAATCAGCTTTGGGCAACTGAAAACTGAGCACAGGATCTGAGAAGTGAAAGACAGGACACGTCCAGGGTCTAGGGATAAATTTGTCTCATCCTCTATAAACCTAATGTTGGGGTTTTGGCTCCTATTCCTTTAGGAAACAATTGGAAATACTACCTCAGCACAGGTCATTGTCAGCAAATTACTGCTCTCTAAAGATGAGGAGGCAGTGACTTAAGCAGCGAGGAAAGATTAACGTAACCAGAACAAATTCAGAGCTACTACACTTTATAATGCTAAGCCCTCATTCCTCTATCTCCTACGTGAAACATTGTTAGTACCCTTATGGTATATTGTGTCCAATACTTAACCAGATTAGAAGTATGCCTGAAAGAAGACTATCTGTTTTACCATATTAGAGTAAATGAAATAATAATTGTTCCCTTACCACTCCGATTTTTTTGTCCAAGAACTGCAATAATATTTTACATGTTTTAAATTAAAACTCAAAGGGCAAGGTAGGAAATATTCCCACTTGGTGGAATCAAGAGACAAAGAATCAGCCACTGTACATAATACTACAGCCTCTACGCACTCTGCTGGGAAGGAAACACGTCTGATTTGCAAGTGTTACTGAGTCATTAGTAGAGCAGAAAAGCTTTGGAAAGCACATAACTGAACTAGGAGCTTCAGTTCTGTTTTCAGAAGCATCTGCACCACACTGATTATGCAGTTTCTTCCATCTAAAATCCACTCCCGATCCTCAAGCCAGATGGCCCTTTAGCACAAACCCACCTCTTTGGCCCAGGAGCTAAATGCATTAGCAAAATTTATTGCAAGAAATACCCTTTTTGCTACTGAGGTCTGAGAATGATTTCTCCCTCCTGGCAGATAGCAGAGCTGCCACACAATTCACATTTTGGCACAGCTACGGGCTGGCTCTGCCAGAGGTTTTCTGGAGCACGAGATGATCTGAGCTTCAGAGGGATGTTTGGAGGGAGTCGGCGATGCAGAGGAGCCTTCAGGACCTGGATGCCAGCTCTGTAAAGGTGTTGCAAAATATCACGCAATGGGGTGGTCAGATAGGGAACTTCAGACATTAAGAACACTTACAGCAGCCCCAAGAAAGCGAGGTTAATTTTGTGCCAGTATTTTAATATTTCATCCTGAATCCAAGTGAATTTACTTCACAATTAAGAAAAACTTTTATTCTTCTTCATTCTCATAGATGCCAAGAATAGCCACATCACACACTGAAGACCCTTCTTGCACCGTTTAAAACTGCAACATGAATAAGCCCTTAGCTTTTTAAAGGAGGGACCTTCTTCACGTGAGAAATAGCTACTCTGGAAAAGGCATGAGGAAGGGGAAAGAACTCCCCAACCCATCACATGAGGGAGAACGACACGCAGCACTGATACAAAAACCAGCCCAGGAACAGCTTTCCCACCCTATTCCATCACCAGTGACCGACTTGTCCTCTCCCCTTTCTGTCCCTCCACCCAGAGAACTCTTCCTCTGAAACATTTCAGCTTTCAGAGGAACACGTTTTAAAGTTCCTTCTGTTTTCTCCTTTCCCAGTTCTGGGTACCCATCCTTTTCAGCTCACCTAGATAATCTTGACATTTTCCAGACTGTTCTTTTCATAATCTCATTCTGCCAAAAGATGCACCCTATTCACTCACCGCTTCCTTTCAATAACTGATGCTTCAGCTATTTCTCTGTGTGAGAACAATCTCTGTGTATTTAACATGTACAAGTATTGTTCAAACAGCCAGAAGGCAAAACTAAAATCAGAGACTGAGAGCTGTGTTAGATAAATTGCACGCTGGAATTAAAATACAACAAACTCCAGGCTCAATACATACTATACCCACTAGATGGGGCAAAAAGCTATATTCTGTTTGAAATAAAAGCTCTCCAGGTGCTTCTTTCACCACAGTTTCACCCGGCCCATATGAGTAGGGAGAAGGCCAGTGCAGAAAGAGCTCTGGGTGCTAAATTGCTTTTTTTCCACTTCTAAAACTGCTTCCCCTGCCAAAAATCTCCCTCCCACACAACCGTTTTACACAGCTTAACGTGCCAAACCGTTTGCTGCACTTGGACCGTTGCCTTCATTTTAAGGCCCTGTTGCTTTGGTCATAGGACAGCCTTTTGTCTAGACAGTGTTGGTGGTTAGGAAGTGTTTTAGGCTGGGCTCTGCACTCAGCTGCACTGCCTATAACTGCATTCATCCCTGTGGAATTATACCAGCTTGAAACCAATGTCCTGGGGGGAAAATCAGGACATCTGCTCCATAAGCAATTGCTCTGGAATCTGCGATTCTCCCCCTTCAGCATCACAACTATATCCAGTATTTGCTTTATACAGGATGGGCATGATATTCTATTCAGAGCTATTTCAGGTACACAAAAGGAATTACATACATTTACTAACATTGCACTAACAACCTGCCAATGCAACTCCCTCCAGTTTTTATGCATCTAAGACGCAGGAAGGTGTTGCCAGTGGGTTTTACAAGCTGAAATGCCATTTGCAATCGCACCGTAATTCCAGACCCCACCATCCCAAGCCAGTAGCAAACGTAACAAACTCACATCAGCATTTGCTATAATCACACACCACAAATGAGCTTTCTAATCACCACAGTGATGCAAAGGCATCAACGCACCCCCAGAATTACCAGCTGATTAATGAAATTGGCCCACCTCAAAAGGGTCCTTTTCTCCTTTGTGCTTTAATGGGTTGCGAGAAATGAAATAAAACTTGGCGAAACTCCACAGACAAAACCAAACAAAACCTCAGTCTGGGTTACTGTGAACTCCCACTCTCTGAAGCCAGGAAGATCTGATTCACCAAAACAGTTGCTGTGTCCCTTTAGATCTTTTTAAAGCACAGCTTTGGTCTCTGATGGGTTCTAAATTGCCTGTTTCTTGTAACACCAAACACCTGTGCAAAACACCTGTTGACCAAAGTGAACTTTTTGCTTCCTTCATGCCTTCGACCTCCTCCCAGCTCCCAACAGGCTTCTTGAAAACAACTGGTTGGCACAAAAAAAGCCCGATTCAGCACTCAAAACAGAACAAGTCGACTTACTGTAAGACTCGATGTCTCGCTACCAAAACGCAGCTGCTCCTGGTGGGGTGTATGCTTGAGTTTTGAGGTAAATTTAAGGCAGAGAATGAGAAATCTTCAGGCCAAGCTCAGCAGGCCTGATCAACAGGCCGAACACTGACTCCCAGGCCGAATCAGAGCCCGTATGAATGAAGCCAGTTAATTTAGCTCGCTTTGCCTATGGCTCAGAATGGTTTCTTATTTCCACACTGAAAGCTCTCGTGTGCCTCCAAGGACGGCAATTCATCGCTAACAAGCCGCAACCCTTTCCCCAGCACCACCAAAGCACCTCGCGATGCGCTGAGGCGGCGATCCCATTCTGGCTAAACATCCTAATGCAGTCCCATTAAAGGTCTCGCGTCACGTCTGGAAACCTCAGCTTCAATCACACGGATACTGTACCTCCATTCGTTTGGGGTTTTTTTCCCCATCCTTGTTTTGTAATAAATAATTGCCAGGCTTTCAAGGAGGAGGATAAATGGAAACAAGTCATTTGAGGCCTGCATTAAAATCAAGTGCTCTCATCTCTCTTTACCTGACCTGCTGGAAACTTCCCTGCTCCAAATCAATAGCTGACAGCAGCTAAATAACATCAAGCAAACCTGTTTTGTATAGGAAGAATAGAAACAAAGTCCATACTTAAATACCCAGCTGAACTTTTGCCAGACAAGTAACTACAACTCACCACAAAGATAGTTAAATTTCAGCAGAGCAACTCCCAGGCTTTTGAAGACATGACTGAAAAATATTTCTATCCAATATTCAGTGTTAGAAGTCCCTTTCAGCATAGTTAAATGAGGGAAGCTGATCTCAACTCATATGTCTGCCTTCCTTATGGTGTCAAATCCAGAGCTGAGGGAGGAAGACAAGCATCTGTCTGTATACTATAAGGCTGCCTGAACTTGTGAGCCCCATCTGCTATAAAACTACGTGTTTTGATTTCTTGGGGGGGGTTGATTTGTCAAAAAACTACTTAAATATTGTGCAGAATGCAATGAAATGTTTGAGAAATAAAGCAGAATTTCCTTATATGCCATGACAGCTCCCCTTTCTTTGAAATACTGGTGGGCTGAGGTTTTAACCTCTGGCAAATAGCTTAGAAATAGCAGAACCAGGAAAACAAACAAATAAACACGATTAGGCACACTGTAATTAATGAGATGCAACCTCCTTATTCATCCTGGTGAGAAATAATTTCCTGGAGTTACTGTAGGTCTGAGGGTTTCACTACTACGTGATTTTTCTTTAAAGCAAAAATGAGCAAAATGTGCTAGAACACAAGTGCTAATAGGAAACCTCATTGGTTCATGTCTTGCCTAAAAAAAGACAGGGTACACAATCATAGTCCAGACTTAACAGCTCTAGGACCAGACCCTGATTTTGTCATCGTTTACAGGCTGGTTTAAACTCCATGGGCTGGAGTCTCAAAGGATAAGCTGGACCTTTCTCTCTTATGAGAAATCAGTGTTCCCTTACATAGACTTTTCTTTCATAAAAAAGTCAAAATGTCACTGTCCCAGGGCAACTCCTCTTCTGGTGACCTCAGCCATATGTCACACAAGCTGGCCAGAACTCTCTCATGCTATATTCAATGCACAAAACAGAAAAAGAAAAGAAGAATAACATGGGGAATTAATGATTACGGGAACTCTTAGGAAAGAACATCATCAAGGAAGGGCAAACAAAAGCTGGGGACACTCCTGAGGAGTGTGAGGCTCAGTGTGTGTCCTGCAAGCACACAGCTCTGCAAATACAGTAATACCAGCAAACACAAGAGGGAAGCGCAGCACCAAAATCCAGCAGGGAAAGAGCAACAGACTTCTAGTCTCGGCTTAAGGGTCTATGATCACGTACTGTGGCACAATGATAGAAAATATGGGTAGAGCTTTTTGCCCCATCCCCTTGTACTGACTCCTGGACCTGTGAAGAATCTCGTGTATTTTAGGTGCCTTCAAGGAGGCGATTTTAGTGAACATCATTGCGAGATGCTTTGTAGTCACAGTCTCCAACTACTTAAGCGGATCCTGTCATTCGAGCCCAAGCTTAAAGTCTGTTGGACTGCATAAAAGCACATTTGTAATTATCCATATTTTTGCTTGTCTAAGTGCAGCTGTTTCGTCAGCTACACTTTGACAGAATGCCTCTAAAAAGACGATTTTACTAGACCTAGAGCAGGAATCTGAATCCAGCCACTTAGGACTTTGTCTTTGGAATTTCAGAGGTTGATACGGGAAATCCTACCAGATTTAATGGAGATAATGAGCTTTCAGACCATACTTTGAACACAAACCACAACAATTCTCCATCTTAATGATGCCACAGAATTATTCAAAAATGCTTTGCCAAACAAAACCTTTACGTTTATATATGTTTGTTATGTTCAGATTGTAAAGAGAATTAATGCAGGATGTCCAGAAAACCCAAAGGAGTGTTCTCTAGGAACTCTAGTAGTTGTTTGAAGATCCTTTCTCCTCTATTAAGCAGCAACTTAGAGCTCGGTTGTAACGACTCTGGGGTTGCTTCTAGCCAAGGATTCCTGCAGGGAATTCCGTGGGCCGTTTACACACATCCAAGTGAAACACGAATCCAGTTCCCAAGTAGGAAGCTCAAAGCATTCATCCAGACTTTGTGTTCTTTAAAACGAGATGTATACAGCGTGGAAATTTTCCCCGGAGTCGAACAGAATGAGAAACAGATGGGAAATTATTTGCAAACAGGAACTCTTTTCTTCCCCTGTTTGCTCGCCTTGTTTTGTTTACCCCTCAAAGTCCTAACAAGAAACACAAGTAGGATAACGCCACTGCAAGCTACTTCATCCTAGCAGAGCTGGATAAGCAAAACTACAAAGCAATGACAGAGGAACACGTTTATTTTTATGTGATGTGTTAAGGCATCAAGTCTTACCTTGGGCCCCAGCCCAGCAGACGCTGATGCAAGGACTTCATTTCATTGCTGGGAGTACAATGAGGCTACGCCGAGGAGTAAAGTTAAACACATGTGTATAGTTTTAGGACTGTGGCATTAACCAGTAAATCTTCATTATGACAAGATGACAAGAGCAAGGTTTATGGGAAGTATTATTAGTAGAGATGAGAGTTTTGGCTGGGCGGATTGAATTGGCTGCATCATTCAGTCAGATAAAGACAGTAGCAGCTGAAATCAAAGCACCATGTAAATTTATGCTCTAAAGCACGAATGTAACGTTTTAGTAAATGATTGCAAAGAGTTACACATAGGGTGGAATTTGATTTACAGAGAACAGCCTCTTTTAGTCATTCATATAATGAAGATTTAAATATGAAATAAATTGCAAACACTTGCAGCTGAAGCAGGATGTTGGACGGTGTGCATTCATATTGAAATTATATCTTTAAGTTCCTCTCAAGCTACGTAAATGTATCTATAATGGACACACACGTGCATGTAAAACAATCCTTTTCTGTAATAAAAGGATGTGCATTATTAAAGTGCTGTTTTCCAGATAAAATTCTTAACATTAAAAATTAGTCTCCAATGTTCCTGAGCATGTTTGACGACTACATTAGAAATATTTTCCAATTGTTTTCTTACCTCTACCATTCCTTTATTGCTGTTGTTTTCTATTTCAATGACCTTTGTGAATCCTGATTAAACATTTTCACTTTCGCTTGTAAGCACTTTCATTCTCTTCTCCATTCCAAGGCTGTTGCCATATCCAAATCAAGTGAAAACACAAATATAACCAGTGAAAAATGAGAAAAGGAGCCAAAGTGTCACTCCCCTGATTCTAGTCTCTTATTGCCTTTGAGACAGAACAGCAGATTTCGCTGTGTGGGGGAGTTGGGGAAATCCCAGCAGCTTTGTATTGTATCTCCTTATTCCTTGGCCCGTTCCCAAGCAAATAAATAATCACCGTACCAAACTAGATTCCTACAAGTGTAGCAGAAACAGACACGAAATCCAATAGATAAGACAGCCAATGCTCAAGATGTTTCTTGCACATGGGTTAGAAGTTGGGAGCCTATTAATCTTTTGGTTGCTCAACTGTTCTTCCACTAACAGAGACCAGGATTGAAGAGCTAACCAGGCTTCTAAGCCCAGCCTAAGTGGATTTCATACCGATACCCAGGCTTTAGTTCCCCTCAAAAATGCGACCTATGTTACCGAACAGACTGCAAGCGTTTTTCACAGCGTTTTTCACACCTGTGCTGCCGCAGCAAGTCTGCAAGGAGAAATTCAACAGATTTGCTGCATGCAACATTTTGCTGGATATATGAAGAAATACGCAGCGCTGCGGGGGTTAGGAGAGGGCAAACTCCATCTTTGCAAAGCCATGGCTACTCACTGCTCCGACATCTGTGGTTTGTTCGTTTTTTAATGACCCATGAAAGGCCATTCTGCTAAGAGTGCCAAATGAAGCAGGCAAAACCTGCTCTAACGCACCCTGAGTACCTGCACTGCATGGGGGCTGAACCCAGAGAACAGGGCTGCAGAGGAGACTTGGTGCCATGAATCATTCCCCAGGCACATCCAGCAAGAAAACCAGGAGTCCTTCCCCACGCAGAATCCCCTGTTGCCTTCTAACCAAAAATCAGCATTTTTAAATCGGTGTGTTGTTTTATTTCTCTTTCACACTGAGAACTGGGCTCCAAAGTTGGATAAGCTGCACTGGATGTCATCTGCAAAGTGCGATACCTGAAGGACGCTTTCCCTCTTGGCTCATACCCGACAGTCCTGCTCGGATGATGATGAAATTCAAGTGGATTTTGGTTGTAATGAGGAAAATACACTCCAAATGGGATGGAAATCCAAGTTAGAAGAGTGAATTCTGTGGCCAGTTTGCATCCTCCATCCTCCCCAGCTGCTCTCTAATGAAGCCAATAGTGCTGGGACCCCAATCCACCCCCACGGCCGCAGTTTGGAATTAAACCTCCAGGCAATAAAAGCTGGAGATGGATAAAAAATCCCTGGCCCTTCAGGAGTGCTCTGCAGCCCTAATGAATCCTCCCAGGGCCCAAATCTCACGGCAAAAGCTTGAGGTGAGGTAGATACAGTGAAGGGTGAGAAAACCTTCTGGACAGTATATAGAATCCTGTGCTTCTCTAACCCAGCTGCTCTTTCTATTTTTAAATACTCTGGAGGGGCTCAAATATTGCGGTGATGAGAGAAGAGGAGGTTCATGTAGGCAGATGGATGTTTAGCAAAGAACAAACTACCCCTGCGGGACAGAACCACAAACAAATGCTCATTCCAGGCCAGTTATTGAAGCCCAAACAGGTAAAATACCTGGACAAAGGTGTTTTAGGCTGAGCTGCTCTCAGGAATGTTGTTCTTCCACTTCCAAACACGCACAGATGTTATAACAAACCGTCACAAGACACTGCCCACAATGCACCTACCAGCTACATAGGAAACGGGCTGAATTTTGCTGAAGGTCTTTTGGTCATAGCTTTGCAAAAACTGCGCCTAATAATTTCGACTCCATTTTCCTGCTGTTTTGGATCAAGCGTGAGGCAGCTGTTCATTTTTCTCAGTGATAAATCATTGTTTCTTGACCTTTGGAAACTTGGGAGGAAAAAAAAAATAGGGAAAAAAGTGCTGAGAGTCGACTCAATTGTATTTTTTCATTATTTAGCACATTCAGGTGCTCGGGCACAGAGTTGACACTTCAAATAACTGAAAGACAGACTTGGCAAAGCAAGAGAAGGGGGAAAGGCTGTAGCACAGGCCCAAAGTTGCCATGTGGAATATCTGTGTGTATAAAATTGCTTAAGCATGCAAATTATTGCAAGGCCAGGCTCAAAGTCTAGGAAACAGCAATCTCGCTGTGCCCTTCACTGCTCAGCTTTGATTCAAGATGTGCCTTATGGCAGATTGCTTTTCGCTTTCTCTGGGAGGGACAGGGGATGGTTTTGTCCTTGCTGCTCCTACACAGGAGGTGCTGGCCCAGGAAAAGCTCCACATCCTGTCCCTGTCCCTCCCCCTGGGGCAAAAAAAGACGATTCAGCTGGTAATAATTCAAAAGCAGAGGCGCAAACGAGGACTTTGTGAAAGCATCTGAGCCCTTTTGGAAGGGAGGGGAGTTAGGAAGGAGGGAAGCAAAACCTCTGCTCCGTTTCCTGCTGTTGTGCTGTTTATTTCGGAGTATTTCTATTGTTAGAGAGCAAACCCTTTGCATGTGAATGCCAGGAGGTGGCATCAGGCTGGGAAGGCAGATAAATTTGGCTCAAATTCATTAGGAGCTTGACCCCTTCTCATTGAAGTTTATAGCAGCTCTCGCACTCACTGTCCACTTCCCCCTCAATTAATTCTGCGTTGCACGTTTTCCATCATTGAAGTGGTAAAATAAAAATAATAATAATAATAAAAAGACTACTTCCTAATGAAGGGGATTTAACGTAAAGAAGCACAGCCAGATCAAATGCACTAAAGTCACAAGGACACAAGGCAGGTTTGAAAACCCATTTCAAGGCGTACGCAGCCAGTTTCACTTATGGGTTACTCAGCTAGAATGGATGTGTAAACATCTTATTTCTGTTCCTTCTTGGTTGTTGTAACATCTTTGATGCTTCCAATGGAGTCAGTTGTAGCAAATCATCCAACCAACAGAACTTCTGGATCACAACTTCTACAATGTGGATTTTTTTAGTTGAATTTTGCATGGTTGGAGGAAAGAGATTCTCATCAGGGCAGAGTCCCTGGAAGCTGCTTCCATAGCTAATTGCATTTTTATTGTTATTTCCTGATGGAGTAATACAGCTGGAGCGAGAAAACAGGCATGAATGAAGCAGATCAAGTTAAACCAAAGCACAGCAAACCCTGCAGATTGTTGGCTGCCGATCCCTGTACATCGATCAGATTCTTGCCTGCAGTGCTTGTTTGGGAGGTGGGAAGGTGGGATCAGCATTAATTTGGGCTCTTCATCTTCTTCTTTCATAGATCCCGAACAAGCTGTGTCTCTGTGGTGCTGGGGATGAGTTTGTCGGTGACAAACGCTTCTTATGGTTCAGTGCAAATATTGTTATTAATAATCCTTAACTCTCCTCCTCTATTAAAATGGAATAGACGGGGTGCCTGATCCCGATTTCATGGTTACAAACTGCCTAACCCGGCTGAAATCCATGACTAAACACTCCTTGCTTTCCCCCACTGACTTTAACGAAGTTCTCGCCAATTAATAGCGAGGGTAAACGAAAGAATCGGCGCCTCAGCGACATCAAAGAAGCGAAAAGTGACTTCAAGGAACAAACAAGCAGCGCTTTGTGCGCCGTCCTTCTGGAGCTTTAATTTTCACGGCGCTTGTTGGTTCAGGCAGCGCGAGGATGGGAACACAGAGCCCAGTGTAGCACTGGAACTTCTCATCAAATAACGAGAGGGGAATGAGCAGATACCGGGGAGGGTCTTTTTTTCCCCATCTCCGGCACGTTTTAAAAATGCCTCATAGTGGTTTTGATTTATTTGCACGGTTGCAATTTCATGCTGTTTACAGTGCCATGAGCTGGGCCTGCTCTGGGAAGATCCATAGTGGTTTCTGCTGGTCTTTACAAGTGAAGGAGAAAGCAGGGAGGCTCTGAGGTGTGTGATGGAGGAGGGAAGAAAATGAGACAAAGGAGGAGGATGCCGGATAAACCCCTTGGTTTACACCCCAAACTGAAGCCTGAACTGAAATACAACTAGGAAGAAAGCAGCGATATTTGTCCCACCCAGCCCGTAGGAACACGCAGACCGTACAGCGGGAAGGGCAGTCCCGTATGTTCCAAGTGGCAGCCTGAGAGGGATGCAGAAGCACAAGACTGAGATGGAAATTTTGGAGCACAGCTCTTCTGTCTCTCGCTACCTTGACTTCAACCACCAGTGCTACCACATCAGAGGCACATCAAATGGCAGCCAGAGCCCCCAAAGTCCCAGCGTTATTGTGCGCTGCTCCTCACCTCCCCTCTGCTCTCTCTCCCACAGCATTAGGTCAATATCATGCTCTTTTCCACCAAAAACAACCCCAAAATAATTATTTGGCCACGTGCTATTGCTTTTTTAGAGTAAGCCTCCATTTCTCCTATCTGCTCCAGCAGTGGCCCTGCTCAGTGCATCCCCCCACTCCTCATTCAGCGCATCCGTGCTTGTGGCCAGGAAGCCAATGGGACCTGGGGTGGGTTAGAAGGGGGTGGTCAGTAGGTCAGAGAGGTTCTCCTGCCCCTCTGCTCTGCCCTGGGGAGACCACACCTGGAATCTTGTGTCCAGCTGTGGCCCCTCAGTTCCAGCAGGACAGGGAACTGCTGCAGAGAGTCCAGCGCAGCCACCAAGATGCTGCAGGGAGTGGAGCATCTCCCGTGTGAGGAAAGGCTGAGGGAGCTGGGGCTCTGGAGCTGGACAAGAGGACACTGAGGGGGGACTCATTCCTGGGGATCAAGATGGAAAGGGGGAGTGTCAGGAGGATGGAGCCAGGCTCTTCTGGTGACAACCAGGGACAGGACAAGGGGCAATGGGTGCAAACTGCAACACAGGAGGTTCCACTGAAAGAGGAGAAGCAACTTGTTGGGGTGAGGGTGGCAGAGCCTGGCCCAGGCTGCCCAGGGGGGTTGTGGAGTCTCCTTCTGTGCAGACATTCCAACCCGCCTGGACACCTTCCTGTGTAACCTCATCTGGGTGTTCCTGCTCCATGGGGGGATTGCACTGGATGAGCTTTCCAGGGCCCTTCCAACCCCTGACACTCTGCGGTTCTGTGATCCTCCCGTGGGTCATCCCCCGAGCATCGCCCACGCCGGGTGGGCGCCCCGGGGACCGCGTGGGGCTGCCCTCCCCGTCCCTCCGCCCGCCCGGAGGCGGCTTTAAGAGCGGGGGGGGCCGGGCTGCGCTGGGGCCGCGGCTTCTCCTTTGCGAAGCCGCCGCTGGCTGCGCGGGCTCCGCGGGGCGCACACGCGTGGCCGGGGCGGCGGGTGGGCGCTGAGCGGCGGGGTGGGCTGGGCTGGGGGCGGAGGAGGGCCCGGCCCCGGCCCCCGGCGGGGCTCTGCGGGTGTGCATGGCCCAGCGCGGCCGGCGATGGCTGCGTGATGGCCCAGCGCGGGCAGCCCGCACCGCACGCCATGGCTGCCAAAGACGAGCTGTACAGCAAAGTCATCCCCCGGCGGAACCGGCAGCACCGCGCGGGGACCATCAAACATGGCTCGTCGCTGGAGATCCTGCTGTCAATGGGCTTCCCAAAAGCCCGGGCGTAAGTCGGCGCACGGCCCCTTCTTCCCCCTTTCGTTTTACGGCGGCGAGAAGCGACGGGCGCCTTTCGGGAAGCGGGGGGGAGCTCCGGCCGGCGGGAGATGCCGGGCAGCGGGGGGATGCGCACCCGGAGCGCCCCGGGGATGCGCTCCCGGAGCGGCCTGGCCAGCGGGGGATGCGCTCCCGGGGCGCTGCGGGGATGCTGGACGGGCCGGGGATGCGCATGGTCGCTGCCCCGGCTCCGGGGGGGCGAGGGAGGTGGCGGGGGGGCGGCAGGTGCCGTCCCGGGGAGCGCCGCGTCCCGTCCCCGCCGCCCGCGGGAGCCGCGGTGCTGAAGGGGCCTCCGCACCGCTGCAAAGTTCGGGGAGCGGCGGGGAGGCGGTGTTTTTGCACCCCCAGTTGAGATCAGAGCCCGTGGTTCCTATGCCTTGAAAATAGGAAGCCCTCGGTGCAATTGCTTTTGGTCGCCCGGGAGATTTTCTTTAATCCGCGTACGAGTCAAGGAACGGAGCAATAGACTAAAATTTCCATAGTCCAAAGTGGTAGGTTATTCGTGCCCGAGTTAGCAATGCCCTGGTGTAATCTCCTTGCATGTGCTTATGCTTTAAATTAATTAGGTAGCAACCTAATGATAACTTAATAATGATTCTCCCAGTTTTAAACATAGCAACTCCTGAAGTGGGACTGTGTGCTTTAGGATGCAAATGAAACCAGCGGGGATTTGGATGATTCCTTGAGCTGCTTAAGTTTTCCTTTTGTTGCTGATACCAATCAGAACTCGGTGGTTTTATAGCCTGTCTTCATGCAGTTTGTTTTTATAAGTATAGAGATACGTGCAGTTTTAAGGACATATGTCTTCTGTGGATTCATGAGATTGCCATGGATCCACTAGTACACACAGAAAACCTAATGTGCCCATTGTCCTACTTATGCTCCTTATATCTGTCAGTGATCTAGAGTTATCTATTGAAATCAACATACAGCATTTCTATACGTACGACGCCTGTGAATGGAGATAGTAGGAGAGCAGTGACTTCATGCTCTGCTCGTTTGGAAGAGCAGACGTGCATCTTTCAGTGTAGCTAGAGAAGAAACAGCTTGATACTATGAAAGAAACTAGTTATTACCTGTACAACAGTGCCATCAAAGCTGACAGTTATTCCCAGTCTTACCTAACCGTTAGTTGAGGAACTACGTCTATGGTTCATATTCTTGCCCAGTAAACACTAACATTTGACAAAAATGGACCCAAAGCTTTACCATACAAGATAAAGAAGGTTAAACACAGAGAGCAAGCCAGAGAAAGGGGTGAAATATCCCCAACTGCAAAGAATACTTATTGCAGATATAAACAGCCAGACAGGTAAAACTGTCTTGATGCTAAATTCAAGATACTGTGCTATAACCCTGTTGGACAACTCTATGGGGAGGGGACCGCTTTCCCAATGGGAGGGAGCAATTAGCGCCCTTATTCCAGCCTGCTGGAAATACTACGAATAACTCAGCATTAAAATGCAGATAAGAAGCAAAAGAGAAATAAAACCAAGCAACTAAGTAGTGCTGCCAAGGGCACCGAGTGGAACGGCACACAGGTTCGGAAGCGGGAGAGATAGGAGCACATGGCAAAAGGACATTCCCTAAAGGTCACTGCTTCCCAGAAGCTGCTTTTTAACTTACGTTACTGTGAGAGTGTGAATGAAAGAGATCGCAGAGTTACCAAGGAGATAAAAACATCCTGTCTCCCAAAGACAGTATTGAGAAGTAGCCTTAAAGCCCTTTGAGTCCTCTCCCAAACCCCTGTTTTCTACCCCAAAGCCGCAGTTACAACAGGAGGCAGAGAATTCAGCGGATTTCCGATCTGTAGGTCCTGTGTACAAATACAAGCCAGGCTGATACTCTGGAGTGGTCACCATCTGTTTGGATGGCTCATGAGAAACAAAGCTCCAGGTTGTCAAACGAGGCTGGCAGGCCTGTCACCAAATGCCATCGCTGTGGGCATCGGTGGCTCCTGGCTTGGTGTTAGAGCTGGGGGACCGATTGGGATGGGGAGAACTGTTGAAGCCGGGGTTACACACACTAGAGCTACCTGGAGATCACAAGAATGGTGTTTTGAGGCACTACTGAGATCCTGGAGAGTGCTCACATTGCATTTCAGCTTCTAACCCAGCTCCAGTAACCTCTGTACCTCACACTCCTACCAATGGACAACTCAGCTTTATTCTCTTCAAATTATTCAATCATTCTTCTCCATGCTTACAGTTCATAACAGCAATAAGAGCTCAGACGGCCAGGATGATCCTGGCTGGGTGGAAATTGCTCAAAGCACTGCAGTATGTCATCGCTTTGGACTATTACTCCAAAGAGCTGTTCCATTATATTTTTTTCAGCACTAGTCATTTTTTTATTCTGCAATTAGCCCATTCTATTCCGTACTGTCTAGTCATGCAGGAGCAGGCTGGCCCTGTCCAAAGTGGTTTCGGATTTAAACAAGGAAGGAAGGCAAAGGTGATGTTGCAATTGCCATTTAGCAATCTGAGCACTGAGACAAACACTTTACCTGGGGCCACACAGAATTCTGACCACATCCCCAGGGTCACGAGGCCCTAAACACAAGAACAGGCTTCCACAGGGCATCACTTTAAACTATTATGTGTGTACAAGCAATGTTTAAAAAACCTACATGTAACATGTATCTCACACTAAACATTGGGAAATTTAGTGCTAGACTAGTTTTCTTCAGGATGGAAGAGGCCTTTAACTAAAGTTATTGGAACTAATAGGGGGATAAGCAGTTGAAATCCTGCATGGTGCAGGAATCAGTGTGGCTCTACAATCCAGTGATTCAGTTTTAAGTTTCTCATCAGAATTTAAACTCCTCCAAAACATCCTCAAAACCAGAAAGTTAAAATTCTGGTATGAGAAAAATTCCTGTTTGTTGTTTTTTGTTTTTTTTTTTTTTAAATTCTGGGTGTGGATATGTGCACGAATATATAAATATACACAATATTAAACATGGCTTGAGTTTCTGCATACAACTTGGGATTTTGAGGTAGTTTCAGAAGAGATCCAGACCCAGAAAAATGAAGGTAATTCTCTGGGCTCTGTCATTACTCAGACTGGGGAGATCACTGCCCATGAACAGAGCTCTTCCATTACAGGCCTCGTGGTTCTCTGGATGCCGTGCCCTGTGCTCTAAGTGTGAGACATGAGCACTGTCCTTGACACGGGTGGCGGAGCTTTCCAAAACTCAACTTGCCATCGTCTCAGCCTGAAAAGGGGAGAATATCATCTACAGATTGGTCTGTAATGTTGATTCAACGTGTAATGCTGTGCTACAGAGTGATCCAGACATAACTGCAAACGCTTCCCCTTCATGGACAGGAATATTGTGCAGTTTAAACGTTTCCTCCCACCACCTGGGTTTAACTCTGTGTTCATGCCCATGAAGAGGAGCTAATTCACAAAGCTGCACCGTGTTCTCCCTGGTCCTGAATAGAACCAAGCCGGTCCGATTTAGATTTGCTTTCTCAGTAACTAGGAGAATTTAGAAGTATTAAGAGTTTCATTATTCTCAAAGAAAAGCAGCTCAGATCCAGTTTACAAACAGTAAAATCTTCCCTTGTGTTTTGAAAATGTTTTCTAGGCTACTAAAACATGTTTTGCCTAGTAACAGATTTAGCAACATCGCAGTATTTCAGCCCAGAAAGGCTGCGAAGTCTCTTATTCCTCAAGGGTTTGAGCTGGATTTGGGAAAATACGGCATGGAGAGAAAAGCGCTGCAGATAATCTTTCGGTTTTGAAGTGGTTCCTGTTCCTTCGTGGCTTTGCTTTCAGGGTGTTAGTTTTCTGCAAATACCCTTGGCTGAAACGCATCGTACTCCAAAGGACCAGCCCAAAGCACAGGCATCCCCTAAGTCCCACTTAAGCCCAAGCTTTAGAGGGGTTTTTGTGATTCACAGTGACTTGTGTTGGCCTGGGGGATGTGGAGGAAAACCCCATCCCAAGTGAAGAAGCTGATGGCTAAAAGTGTTTCGAGAAGCAACAGTTCAGAAGGCTACACTGAAAGTGGATCTCAAAGTTTCTTAACAGCACGGCAGGAAATCTTCAGCTCCTGGATGGAAAATCCAGGTGCTGTAGCCACAAGGGCTTAGGGAAAAGATGCCCCTAGTGATCCGTGCCCGTTAGTCAAGCCAGTGGGATCTGGGCTTGGATAGAACCACTGGACCATGCAGTAGAGAACCCATCTCACCAACATATAACACTTCCATTTCCAGTAGTGCGTGTCAGCCATCACACCAATGGGTGTTTGTAAGCAGAAGCTTCGTAGGAAGGATTTGTGACCCGTTTACAAATAGGGCAAGAGGAAGAATTTGCTTTCCCTAGCGTGACCTTCCCTCTGCGCCCGTTTCGGCTCTTGCGAGGCAGCGGCTCCTCGCTCACGCCGGGGTTAACGGAGGAGCCTCTGCCTTGTAACTTGAGGAAGGGTTGGAGCAATGAACGGGGCTGGTTCATGCATTGCAACCCCTGGGTTCAGCGCTGAGGCCTCTCAGCAGTTTTGCACATCTGGGCTGGAAAGGATCCAGCAGGTCTGCGTGGCGGAACACGGATGCTGCAGTGGAGCCGGCAGCTGCCAGAAGGTGCGCTGGAAAAGGGCTTGAGCAAATATACATTTGGGACCGAGTCCCCCGGCTGCTCTGCATATGGATTTTGTTTTTTAATTGCAGATTTCTGCTGTGGGACTGAGAGATGATTACTGCAGTGCTCACATTGTTATGTGCCAGCGGCTTAATTGCTTTTGGTGTGGGGAGATCTCTATCGGACAGATCTGAAGTGATAAAACATAGAGGGCTTTTTAATTCCACTGTATAGTCTGGAAACTGAGGCACAGATAAGCTTAGATACGTCAAATCTGTAGTTAGGCTGGCACTTGCACCTAAATCTGTAGAGTTTCAATCTATTAGCTTAATGGCAAGACTTAGATATCTGGTCTAAGAAGAACATCTATTTCCATGACATTGTATAAAATTTTCAAATGGAGAGAGACCTTCTCTTATCAGAGGCTGAAGATGTTGTTCCTGTGATAAGATCACACTCTGAAAAGAACGGCAGCAGTAGCGCTCCATAGGACCTCAGTGATTCAGGACACTGTATGAATCATATCTGATAGTTGGGAGAAGTGGAACAATCATATATTCAAGGTCTGCTATGGACAAAGAAAACGCTGTGGCCACAAACCTTGAGAAGACTGTTTAAGGACAGAGCATCCCTGTACACAGATTGCTCACGGGGAGCAAGGTCAGCGAGTCCCTGCAGTACTCGCTGCCGCCTTGTGCTTCGGGCTCTGCCATGATTTGTCATGGAGCAAAGGTCCTGAACGTGCTCCCACCCTCTGCCCTGGGAAGGAGCTGCAGAAAGCGCAACCGGACCCCGCATGTCACTGACAGAGACCGAAAAATGACTTTGTGCCTTCTGTGCCAAAACCCCACGGAGTTAATAACTAGCACTGAGTGTGCAATTCCCTTTCAAGCTACATATCGGTTTCGAGTGATAGAGATACCGGTGTTATCTTTTCCTTTGCTGTCCGTTTTTCTCTCTCGCTTCACAGTCAAGAGCCGGTATAAATGTACTGACGAGATTTCCGAGTCAAAGATCCGCTAGATAAACTAGTGATTTCAGATATCCAGCATGGCCTATTGGAATGGAGCTTTGTTTGTATAAAATACTGATTATTCTTCCCCCTTGGGGACCTGGTGACAGTGGCAGCATGCTGCCCCATTTCTGCAGAATTCTGCAGTATTTTCTTGTAAAGCACTCTAGAAGTTTCCCCCTAGATTGCTTCTGCCACTTTGCTATGCAAGAGCCCATGTTTGAAGGTTATTCGGGACCTCCTGAATAAGCACACCAAGAGAAATCAGGGGCAATCCTGCTCTTAGAAAGATCACGAGTAGAAGCTTTTCAATGTCATGTCTCCTGATGAGACTTGTGTGTTTGAGAGCGCATCTCAGACTCCCGAGTCTTGCTCACACTTGCAAACACTGCCCTGGGTTTTAACCGGCGCTCATAGTGGATTCACAGCATGCGCTCTGCAGTTGCAAAAAGAATAGAGACATCCGTGTGTGTGTCTGTGCTGCACCAGTCTAATTATCCCCAACAAGCAGAGTCATCAAAAGAGCTGTAGTTTAGCAGCTGACAGCGTTTTGGATCCCATCCGCGAGGCTTTGTGCGTTACAATGGGCTGCGCCGGGCGCCTGTGTCTTACTCATCCCCTATATAAACAGACCTGAAGAGAATAGGGCTCGGGTTTGCTCGGCGTTATTCTGTCCCCACCATGTCCATGTGCACAAAGATTGAATCTAGAAAGCAGCATAAAGCGGAGGGGAAAAAAAAAAACAACAGCAAGAAATAATAGGATGGGTTGAGAGGATTGCTAAAGGTTGCTGACAAGCTACACAAACACTGCTTTAGACATCTTTTAAACTCTTGTCTATGTTCATGAGACACAGGTGCTGCCCTTTCAACTCCACTCTCCCAATAGTTCTCCTGAATCTTGGGCAAGTCCCAGCGGCAAAAGGTGCTTTTTGAGGTGCTCCCAAATCCCCACAACATGCAGATAAGAGATGTCCATCTCACACACCTTCCCTAGGAAGCCTCCCTCTTATTTTCTAAGGATGTGCAGATATGACAATACCCTGACAGCTGTTGTCAGCACCAGCTTTCTATCACCCACCAAGCAGCAGCACGACATTCAAATAGAAAGCAAGCCATTATAAATTTGAACCTGAGTGCCAGGAGATGCGTTGGATGGCTTTGCTTTCCCCAGACACCAAATTCAAGCCCTTGGGACTGAACCCTCTTGTCACCGCCAGCACAAACACCTTGCAGGCCAGTCCCTGTCAGCAGGAGATTAGGAGGAAAATGCCAAAGGTTCTGCACGTGGATGAGCAAACAGCACCCCGAGTACACGTGATGCTGATAAACACCCTGGCCCTTCATAGCCTGGCATCGAAAGAGGTTCGAACTGTATCCTCACCCCCCTGTTGTTATCAAACGCAAGGCAAGTGCCACTTTTTCCCCTTTCATGTAGTATTAACGAGGCCCTGCAGTTCATGCTAGTGCAGAATTAATCATTTGTGGTCAGCGCCTATGAAATAATTGCCAGTGGGGAGGGCGGTGTGTTCCAGCGAGATTTTTCATCTCCTGATTTGTAAAAACGAGTCTTTTCTTTCTCCTCTACCTAATGAAATGCAGCAAGTTCTCACACGACAGAAACCTCATTAATGGCGCGGTGCAGCAAAGCCCTTGGGCACATGTGAAGGGCTGGGATCATGATGCTCCATACGTTTCCACCCAGCAAGAAGGGGGACGCCTTAAATAGCATTGGAAATACCTGGAATAGTAAAGCGGTACCGTTTGTCTCCTAAGCTGTTCCTCGTTTTCTTGCAAAGGATTGAATCGGTTCCATGACGCACATTTCAAGCCCTGACTTGGTGCTGCCATGAAACGCTACTGTTGTTTTTCGCTTGTGTGGCACCAGTGGGTAGAAGCCTGATTTTTATGCACCGCAATCCTGCTGTGCTGGGGGCTGTGCAAACACAAGAGGAAAACATCATCCAGCCCCTCCAAAATCTTGGTTGTTACCCGTAGTTACAGTGAGTTGGATGGACGGGTGAAATTCACAGCTGCACTGTTAGGAACAGCTACTTTGAAATAAGTATCATTCCCGTTTTACAGACAGAAATATCTAAATGAGGCAATATATCAAGGGGCTTGATGCCAGAGAGGGCACCTTAATTAACATTTGCCATCCACTTCAAACAGAGGGTGCTCCAGAACTGCGGGCTGTAAATGGTGTCAATGATGTCCTGCTCCCTTGTTCTGCTATTATATTGAATTTATTCTTCACAATCAATATTCTGCTTGCGAGTAGCCGCCAAGTCCTACCAAGTGCCAAATCACAATAGATCACCCGTGGGTAAGTTGTAGCCAGTTCTCCCAGCACCATTCAAAGAAATTTCCAACTAAACAAGAATTGTATCTGGTTCATATTCACACTTCTCCACGGGCAACGGAAATGAGCCTTGGAATAAATGTAACTTACAGCTGCACCTTACAAGACGCATTTATATTGCCTGTACAGTCTCTTTGACCCCTTCCCATAGCTATACCATAAATACAATGATGTTCTAAAGCCTCCGGTGGTGTAAATCAGCCCAGCACCACTTTGTTGGAGCGATACTAATACATCCCAGCTGAGGATCTTACCCAGCAATAACCTTGCATTGCTACCAAAGCTTCCTTTAGAGAAATAGGGGTTTTTTACACCATTCGGGTAATACAAAGAGCCTGTGTGTAAATAAGAATCGCTACCATAGCCCCTGGGAGAAAAATACCAACCTCAGGTGCTTCTTGCCTGTTCACAGCACATGTAGATTGTTGGGTCTGCAGTGTGTACAAGAGGTTTCCTGTGTGGGGTGAGTTGCAAAACCAGGACCATTTACACCAACCTAAACCAGCTGTATGGGGGTATTTTAAGACCCACTGACCCACTCCCCCGTGGTATTTCATCTGACTATGGTAAAATTTTCCACTTGCAAATGGGAAACTCAGCCTTTATAAGAGGCATTTGCAGTTATGACGGGGCAATGTCTGCTCTTCAAACCCTGTTGCTTTACAAGAAGCAGATCAGGGACATGGGCAATGGCCTGGGTAGCGGGTACAGCAATAATTAGACCCAACTTCCCTAAGAAGCCCATCAGATGTCATGTCCGAGAGAGGAATTAACTCCCTATGAAGCCCCATAGTTTGGGGGTCAACATATCTTTCCAACTTCACCAGTTCCTGCCCCGAAGCTGCTGATCCTCATCGGGATCAAAGCACTTGAAGCCCTTGGGGGTTCTAAGGGATAGATAAGATAAATAAGATAGATAAGATAAAATTCTCCCGCTCTTCTTGCTGCCACTGCCTCTTTTCAACTATACACCTAGGAGCTTGCAGAGGATTTCCCTTAAGAATTGTACATATTTGCTGTCACCAGCTTGTTCTGGGGGAGAAGGATGGCAGGGGCATCATTTCAGTCCTTCCTGATGGTTTTAATGTGTCTGGAAACCGAGCCCTTCGCAGAGGTCAGAAATGGATTACCCCAAGTCAGCAACCGCTTTGGAAAATCTCGGCTCAATGATGCTCAGTGTCTCTGCACATTAAACACCTCTCAGCAAGCATGGAAGTGCTATAAGGTATTTGCCTGAGGACACAGAGAGAGTTTCTTCCAGCACTGGGTTCAGATCTGGGTAATAAATAACATAAATAACCATCAATAACACCCAAATGTACCCTTATGTGGCAATTAGACAGTGTTCCAGGCATCTCGCTCAACTTCCCACCTACCGAATATTATTTCGATTTTGCTGTAGCATATCCCCAAGTCTTACAGGACCTTTGATGTAGAATTTCATTTGAGTAATAGACATGAAATGTTAGGTTGGGTGTAAATGATGGTAGGGAAGGAATCCTTTTTCCATGCTGCTTTATGTTTCTCTCCCTTGCAACACATTGGTTTGGAGTGTCAGTTTATTTGTGGACTATACTGCTAACACAAAAGTACTTGAAGCAGTTGAACAATTGAGATGAGATTATGCAAATGGGATCGAATGCTGTGACTAGATAATTGTCCCTTTGAATCAAGGTATGCGTCAAATCAGAGACGAGTTTTCGGTTGGGATGAAAATTCCTGAAAAATAAGGGGTTTTTGGTGCAAAACCAATTAGTGAATCCTAGAAGCATCCCATCCCTACCCCATGGCGTTCGCAGCTTAAGGTAAAGCTGAGCTTACGCCAGGCAGAGGGAACGCCAGCCTTTGAACACAGGAACCACACAGGTCTGCACAGGCGGCCCCACGTTCAGGGAGAAAACCGGCATGAATTTAGGTGCCAATCTGGGAAAGGGTTCAAACGTTTTGCTCAAGTTCAAACACAATAATAGTTCCATTGGTTTTAACTGAGATTAGTCAGGCGCATAAATGCACGGCGAGCTTGTGGCCTTTGAAATAATGTGGGGTTTAAATAGTGTGGCGCAGAGCGGAGCTTTGCTGATCGCCCTTTGCTGCTGTTACCATCAGCTAACTGCCAGCACACATCAGAACTGCTGGGTTTGGTTCTCTGGATTAGTGTCTCTCTAATTTCATTTCCTCTTGCATGTCAATCAAGAAGGTTTTTTCTCTATATGTGCATCCTGTTTGTTCTGAAATGTGCAGTGCCATCATTTGGCTCTAATTATTGCTGTACACACTACCCACGGCCCTGATCAAGCAACAGGGTTTGAAGAGCAGACATTGCCCCATAATAACTGTGAATGTTCCGCCAGCCACTGCGATAGAACAAAGGCAGAGAAATTTCCACCAGTTTTCTTTGCCATCAGCAGAGTGATGAGTGTTATCTCCATCCCCTTTTCACAGATATGGAAAGCACAGAAGGATTAAGATGCTGTTTTCAAAACCAGTTTTCAATTTCTCGGTTTTGCACGTGTAAAACCAGCCATGTGTGAGCGCTCGCACATCCAGCCCCAGATGCGTCGCGCTCGCCGTCTTTGCACATCCTTGCGTAACTGCGATGCAAGCGTTCAAAACCAGCACCTGCTCCTGACAAACTGTCTGCGTCATTTGTACAAAGCCAAACTACCAGCCCCATTTGCATATACAACCTGGTATGACACGTCTAACATAATTACGGGTTCAATAGCTATTTTCAAATGCGATTCGAGGCTAGATTTTCAAAAGTAGGCATCTAGACACACAACAATTCCATCTGTTTCCAGCTATCTCTTTTAAAAGAAACTGTAGAAATCCAGGCCCAACCCTGGGGGTTCAGCCATCACCTCGCTTTCGTTCTCAGTACTGTCTTGGCTGCTGCCACGCACCGTTCTGCACTTTCCTGCTTGCCAGATTTTGCTGTATATCTGAAATGGCTCCGCTCATACCTGTGGTGTTACACAGAATTAATGCAGAAGAAAAAGAGGCTTATATTCTACCTTATTCAGGTTAACCTTTCTTTTCAATACTACTGCCTAAGATCTAAGCACGCGGAAGAGGCGAGGGGATCTAACGTCTAACAGAAGAGCTCGCTTTAGAGATGTAGATTGCATTATAGGAAATGAGAAGCAATAATCAAAGGAAGTTCTTCATTCTCATTATCGGCTCTCAGCGTCTCGTCTCTCAGAGCAGAGCGCTCCCGTACACCCAGCACAGCCCCTATCAATTCTCTTCATTAGAGACCGGAGCCTTCCTGCCTCTCATCATCGCAACCTCCGCACGACCACGCTCGTCTTCCCCAACCCAGCATAGATTTTGCCTTTACTTTTAAACAACTCCTTTTCAAACCCGGCAAAAGATGCAGCTCCTTCTTCCTCAGAAATCAATGGCTATCAAAGCTTTCTTTTGTCTGGCCTCATTCAGGGCACGCCGGCTTGAAGAGTAATCGTTCCCTTGGATTCAGCGGCGTTTGAATCGAGTTGTAAGCATTGATTTTCCTCCCTCACTTGTGTGCCAGTGATATCCAAGCCATCTATAAACCAGCTTCAGCCAGGAAATGTGATTAGCGAGACTGGCACGGCTTCAGCCCATCAGAAGACCAGGCTGAGAAGAGAACATGTAAATGTTTGCAGTAATTGGTGACAATTAATCTTCTATGCTGATGGCTGAATGGGACCTATTAAGACATGCAGAGAAGGACATTTACGTTCCCATTCAGAAGAGCCCTAAACATGTTTACATCCCATTGATTTCAGTGAATGGGATGGACTGGGGTAGAGAAATAATTTGCTTTCCCCTCCCCATGCACAGAATAGGAGTCTCCCCACCTTGCAATGTGTTCAAAATGCCGCATAAAGCAAATGGCAATAGGAAACGCAACCCTTTACCAATACGGGTTCAAGTTTTCAGAAAGCACGTGAAGTAACTAGCGGGTTGGACTCTGAGGATGTGCTAACACCTTCCAGGCTGCTCCACCAACAGCCTGTGCTGGGGCTGTTGTGTTTTTTCCCTTTCTCAGGGTCTCCGCTTTTGCAGAATCTCATATTGCCGTGATGTACCAGCTCACGGCACAGGAGCGTTGAACACGTCCCAGGAGCACAGTCCCTGCCTTCCCTTCCACCCCTTCCCTGTGCCAGGAGCGGAGGGACGGAGCGCAGCGCTCAACCGGCCCTGCGCTGGGCAGGAGACACAGGGCAGGAATCTGGGGCCGTCAGTCTGCCACCAGCGCTTATTCCCGGTTTTGACAGAAATACGCTCTGCTGACAGGTGGTTTCACCAGCCCACCTTAGGTGAAATGTTGAAATACCGCATTTTTGTGTCTTCCTATTCATGACGCAGGCAAAAGACACGAACAATAATCCCCCCGCTGAACTCTGCAAGCTTTAAAACTTTTTCTAAGTCATCCTCTGCTGGTTTCTTGCCAAAGCCAGTGCAGCCCCTGGAGCACTTGTGACTTCTACCCCTGCTTGCGTGATCTGTACAAACCATAGCAGAGCAGAGAATATCTAGAAGATAAGAAGAGGCCCCTTCCTCCATGCACACTCAGGCTTGTTCTCCCTCCCCTGCCACCCCGGGGAACTTGTCGTGACACGACACAGGGGCAGTTTATCTGGGAAGGAAAGAAAGGGCTTCTTCCATCTCTGCAACCATCTAGCTCGCCCAAAACATCTTAAGGCGATGGCATCACTATTAAAATAACACAAATGTAGCTATAATGCTGGAAATCCCCAACACTCCTTAGAGCTAGTAGCTGAAAAAATATACAGCAATATACCTACTTATACATTTACTATATATATAACAGGCATATGCACACATTTATATACACACACAAGCATATGTTCCTACAATATATACAATGAAGTAAGGGTAAGTAGAGTTGAAGTTAGGAAGCAATTTGTGGCCAGTGTGTGGTTTTCTTTCTGTTTGGTTTGTTGTTGTTTTTTCCCGTTCTCTACAACACAAACCAAACCGTCAGAATCAGCAGTAGAAGCCGGGAGAGCTTCTTGGTTCCAAAGAGAACCTGGAGACCGACTTGACAAACGTCACTTACAAGGGTTGAACAACACAACCCAACCAGCCCGCCGGTCTGCAGTGTTCGGTGATTGAGACCATAAGGAAACAATGAGCAAGGGCTGGAACTAAAAGCACAAACCTCTCCTACAACACACTTATTCTGATGAGGTGTGTCTTCCTGACCGCTTTCGTAGGAACTCCATGTCTGATTAATAAAATCTTAGGTTTGCACAACATGTTACAGAATCACAGAATCGACTGGGTTGGAAAAGACCTCAGAGATCATCGAGTCCAACGCTTGGTCCAACTCTAGTCCATTTACTAGATCCAATCTCAGTTTACAAACCTCCAGGGCCGGTGAGTCCAGCACCTCCCTGGGCAGCCATTCCAATCCTGACCACTCTCTCTGCACAGAATTGATTTCTCATCTCCAGCCTCAATTTCCCCTGGCAGAGTTGAAGCCCATGGCCCCTTGTCCTATTGCTGATGCCTGGGAGAAGAGCCCAATCCCCCCCTGGCTAGAACTGCCCTTCAGGTAGTTCTAGAGAGTGCTGAGCTCAGCTCTAAGCCTCCTCTTCTCCAGACTAAACAAGCCCAGCTCCCTCAGCCTCTCCCCATAGGGCTTGTGTTCCAGTCCCTTCCCCAGTCTTGTTGCTCTTCTCTGGACCCGCTCCAGCACTTCAATCTCTTTCCTGCCCGGAGGGGCCCAGAACTGAACACAACACTCCAGGTGTGGCCTCCCCAATGCAGAGTACAGGGGTTTCATCTGTGCTTTGCAAATTGTGGCCTGGATTAACAATTCTCAAGCAATATATAGGACAGGGCTTAAAAAGAACAAGGCACCCAGCAAATCACCCTCAGACCCTTATTGAGATGAACGGCGCTTTAGGAAAAGCGCTGTGTATATATGATCTTGCAAGGCCCCATTCTTTGCGGTTTCATCTCGGAGACGCACACCATTGCGTGGCTGAGCGTGCACAGGATGTGAGCCGGTGGGTTCAGGAAATGAATGGGCCGAATTCTGCTCACGTTTGCACAGCGATAAATCCACCCTGCTGCCCGTGGGTTATCGCACTGCGCTCGCTGAGCAGCCCTGGCCTGCTGCTAGACAAGAGATGTCAGAAATCATTTGTCCAGGCTATAAAGAATAACGGCTTGCTCTTCCTCTAATGCGAACGCGTAAAAATATAAAACTTGCACAGCCTGTTAGATTAAAGGTTCATTTAGCTTAATACACCACTAAGCAGTTCTTCTGTTCTTCGTCTATGCCAATCAGCCACTTGGAAATTTCCTGAGCCAAACTTTGCATTTGGCCCCAAATGCTTGAAAGCTACCGCTAAGCCAATCCTAATTTATATTTCCTTTTCTTAATGTATTTATACTATAACCTTCACAGCACTATGTGCCAGTAATTTCCACCACTCACTAATGCATTATCTTAAAAGTACTTGAGTTTGTTTACTTATCTTGACTCTTTTAAGCTCTGCTGAAGCCACATGAGGATCAATGGGAGCACAGTTCTGCCTTGTAATCAAACCACAGCGAATGCAGTTTAGACAAGTCGGATCTTACTGATTCTTGAAGGAAACTGAGAGAACCGAGGTTGCAAGTTACTGCAAGAATCCAGACAAGCAGAGATCAGTGGCTCTTATTAACGGGAAGCAAAAAGGCATTCAGTAGAAGTGGGAAATCCCCCTTCTCCCTTTTAGATAAAACATGAGCATGGAGTTTCAGTGTGAGAACCCTGGCTCGGTGTTCCCCTGTTCTCCAGGCTGCAACCAGGGCTGTGTAACACTTCGGTATTAAAGTATTCTGGATTCAGACTAGGCTGAACATCCCAGAAATCAGTCAGCAAGAACAGGACCAAGCCATTATCAGGCAAAGCAGTCGTGTTTCTTCTCTGAGCCACCTCTGGGATGAACAGAATTATGAGCCAGTTTACAGAATCATGGAAAAGTGTGATATAAGCAAATCCCAGTGCCTAATTCCTTTGATTCTTATTATTGGGTGGATGGTACCGGTTAACTGAACATGGGGGGGAAATGATACAGGAATAGCTGGAAGCAATGTCTGCCCCTTTGGTCTGTGCGGTTTATCCAGGAGAAAGTCCCTCCATGTGCACTTACCAAGAAACAGGAAGGACCTCAGATGTTGTCCTGCAGTTACCGCAGCCTGCGATGGGAACGAGAGCCAAAGAGCGACATCACTGGGATCCCTGCCACTTGATTTCCTTCCACCTGAATGGGAAGGTCGCAGCCTCCACGTTTTCAAAGCGACTAAGACCAATAAACAGCTGGGCTGTCTTTGGGTAGCAGAAGAAGGTGTCATCGTGTCTGCTGTGTGGGTGGGAAAACTCCTTGTTTCTATGGGGTGTCCCTCAGAACAGGTCACTTCAACTGCAGGAGGGCTCTTCCTCAGTAGGGTTTGCAAGAAATAGATGATCCTTGGCAAAACAGGAGAGGCCAGAAGGTTGCAGGGCTACTAGGATAAGGACTCTACCCAGAAGAGTTTGGGTGGAAGCACTTGGACAATGACCACTGAAATCTGCATGTGTAGCATGAATGAGCCTTTATTCTGCAACCAAATGCATACCAGATGCTGGGATTCAAACTGAAACGTTTCCCTGCAGTCCTGGGAGGGCAGAATCAAAACTGAACGTGGGTCGCTTCAAAGCTCGGCAGCATTTGAGAGCCGCTTTGCTGTGGCTGCTCGTGGTCCTGCTCTGCACAGGTGCGGCGGCCGTAGCCGACAGCAGATTCGCTGCTGACGCTGTGGAAAAAGCTGCACACAAACAGGTCACTTTTCGGTTTCGGAACAAAGCTACAAGTCGTGAATGACCAAGTATTGGGCAGTTGGATCACCGCACCCTCCCCTCCCCACTATCACACATCCTGCGCACATCTTAGACTGGGGGCATTGCTGAAGAATTACAATTCAGAGAAATACTGAAAGGAGAGAATTACTCCATTGCCTAAACTATAAAACTATAGATTACAGCATCCACTTGGAAGTTTGTGCTGAGAGATGATAAATCTCAATATTTGCCATATAACGCCCCTCTACCTACTTCTAAGAGTGATTCCACCGACACAATAAATAGTCTTTAATGCAAGAGCATTTCACAGTAGTGCATGTTGGGGGTGTCGGGGCCACCCCGTGCATGCAGAGCGGGGTGTCCCGTGCCAAAGCTGCTTTCCAGGCTGAGGAGTTGCCCCCCAAAAGCCACCCAAGTGCTGCGGGCTCCCTTTGCAAGCTTGGCTTTCCATTCCTTGAGCCATCATGGATTTACCTGCTTGGTGGCTTGTTGGGCAGCCAAACACTCCCAGGTAGAGCCAAGGGCTGTGCTGGTTGACGTGGAAGGGGAATAACTGAAATGCGAGCGGAAATTTGGGCAAGAAGAGCTTAGTAAAACAAGGGCTGAGACGCATGGAACAGATCTGACCCGCTCCCTCTAGGAGGTCCCAAGGATGAAATACTGTTTACTCCACTCTCTGTATCTTCAGGGCAAGGATTGTGCTTTATCCTTTGAACAAACAGCAGCTCTGGGCCTGGAGGAACTTGGAGCATCTCTCTCAGCCTGCATATTATGGGATGCTGGAGGAGCCTGGCTGTGAAATCGCTGCAGAACAGCACACGGGGCTCAGCTCAAACAGAATACACAAAAAGGGAGAAAGTATAGTAAACAACTCTGGGTTATTACTGTTTCTTTGATAGAGGTTTAGGGGATGTAGGTGGTGTGGTTTATTTCTTTTTCACCCAGTCAGCTTCTTGACTATTGGGTTGTGTTATAGTGAGAATTGATGGTTCATTCCTGTGGAAATAGATGGAGCGTTCGAAGAAACACCACCCTATTAGCTATGAGCAGATTGAACACCCCTGCAAAGCCACCATCTGCCACCGAGAAAGGGAAATTAAAGCAAAATGAGAAACTGGTTGGTTTGTTTGGGGGGTTTGTGTTTGTCATTGATAATTGTCAGCCTTGGGGCTATAATTAGCTTTTCTGTACCGTGTATTTATACAGGGGGAAACTGGGCTTTAAAGATCATTATTTTCCCTCTGTGAACAAAACGGTTGGACCACATGCTGGTTGCTCTTTGCTGAGTCTTCCAGGGCTCGGGTGAATGCAAAACCATCAGTATCGTTCATCTCGCCCCATCGAAAGCACGGGAAATGGTTCTCTGAGTATTTCTTGACAACTATGAGATGTGGTCACCAAGGCAAGACCCCCCAAATGTCGCAATCTGCGTCCAGACGAAAAGGCCGAGGGGAATTATATCCATATGGGGACACCCACAGTATATCCCAGCCTATAGACAAGGGCAGCGGCTGTTCCATTTATTTCTACGGATGTACTGACATGCTCGACACATTAAAAATATCATTTCCTGGAAGTAGCTGGACCAAACTGTGACCATTATCAAGGTGATGACAATTCCAGAGCCATGAACTACTCACCAGTATTAATAGAATTCAGAACATGGATCAGTCAGATGTTTTCATCTGTAACGAGCTTAGATAATTCCAACATGAAATTGTACTGTAGATACCTCCTTTTTCCTTCCTTTGTATAATAAATGATGTCCCCATCATTCCGCCACTAATATACCTGCTTAACATTTTGCCCTTGAGTCCCTGAATATGTTATTATCTATGAAGAGGAAATACTTGAGGCAACAAATAAGAGCAGAAGACAAGAGGTATTTTTTTCCTTCTAACATTCAGCGATCAGAATGAGCTTGTTCCTTGTTCTCTCACTGAATTACCCTGTTCTAAGTTTAGCTACTAAACCCATTTGTGGCATGGTTTGCTCTTTGTTAATAATATTAATGACTACCTGAGATGACAGCATGGAGTTGAATCCACCGAGGGCTGGAAAGCATTCTGAAAGGCTCATCAAACAAGTAATGCTTACTGCAAATTATGGAAAATTCAGATTTATTCCTGAATGAAAACGCCATCCCTTTAAGTCATTAAATATGTAACTGCAATACAGACACGCTTAAATAAATTATTTAAAGTTATTTCTAGTTTTGTGTGGGAGGTGGGTGGGCGATGAAGTAGATACTTAGTGGTTAGAGCAGCCTTTAGCCTTTACATTTTCCCGGCTTTCGCCCAAGTTTTTGGTGGGTTTTTTTGTCTTTTTAACTCCTCCGGCTGGTGCAGACAATTGAGCTGCCTTTGATCAAACTTTTTGGGGCGCTGTGAGAGTTTATTCTAATCCTGCAGTTTTCTCGGGCCTGTTTATGCACCTTGAAAATGTTGGTTTGCAATGAAAGTGTAGAGTCTTGAATCTGGGCAGGAACAACCCCAGGTTCCAGTGTAAGTTGGGGAATGACCTATTAGAGAGCAGCGTAGGGGAAAGGGAGCTGGGGGTCCTGGGGACAGCAGGGTGACCATGAGCCAGCACTGGGCCCTTGTGGCCAGGAAGCCAATGGGACCTGGGTGGGTTAGAAGGGGGTGGTCAGTAGGTCAGAGAGGTTCTCCTGCCCCTCTGCTCTGCCCTGGGGAGACCACACCTGGAATCTTGTGTCCAGCTGTGGCCCCTCAGTTCCAGCAGGACAGGGAACTGCTGGAGAGAGTCCAGCGCAGCCACCAAGATGCTGCAGGGAGTGGAGCATCTCCCGTGTGAGGAAAGGCTGAGGGAGCTGGGGCTCTGGAGCTGGACAAGAGGACACTGAGGGGGGACTCATTGCTGGGGATCAAGATGGAAAGGGGGAGTGTCAGGAGGATGGAGCCAGGCTCTTCTGGGTGACAAACAATGGTAGGACAAGGGGTAATGGGTTTAAACTGGAACACACGAGGTTCCACTTAAACTTGAGAAGAAACTTTTTGGGGTGAGGGTGGCAGAGCCTGGCCCAGGCTGCCCAGGGGGTTGTGGAGTCTCCTTCTCTGCAGACATTCCAACCCGCCTGGACACCTTCCTGTGTAACCTCATCTGGGTGTTCCTGCTCCATGGGGGGATTGACCTGGATGAGCTTTCCAGGGCCCCTCCAACCCCTGACATTCTGGGATTCTGTGATTCTGTGATACAAAAGCAGCTTTGGTGACATGATGAGAGGCCGGGATGGATTCCTCACTCTTCAGAAGGCTTGTCAGGGTTCTATCCTTCTCATTTAAGGACTAAAACACATCATTTCCATGGCATCTTAGTGCTTCTTTTCATGAAACTTCATCTGTCTATGGCCAAAACTCAAAAATTATTCCCAAGCCTGAGTGACGGCCCTGTGAATGTTCCTTAATGAACCCAAATTTCAAGGCCAATTTCTCTTGCCATCTAATGTACCCAGGTGGAGTAAATTGCACAAACCTCAATGCTGACGTCTCCCTTTTGCCACACTTCTTCCCCTTCTTTTTCCTCTTACAAAAGTTAAAATTATTAGGAAAAACTCTTAACAGACAATTTGGCCTTTTTCTTTTAAACAGACAAAAGGAATATTTGCGTTTTGCCGCTGGCTTTAGTACGAACAGGGTTTAATTTCAGAGAGAATCAGACAAATAGCAATGCCAGAAGATGAAAAGCAATGATAAAAAACTCATCAGAAAGGTTCCTACAGTATCAAAAAGTATAATTGCACTTGACTGAGATCTGGATTGAGAGGGAACTACCTGGAGTCATGCACCGAGAACAGATATATCACTGATATATACTCAAAAGCTGAATATATCGCTCCTGTAAGTGGCTCTTCATGTGTATTTGTTGATGAGTTGCCTCCCCCAAACTCAAAATATCAAACCCCAACATATTCGCCTCTCTCCGCAATCTGCTGTCTCTGTTCGGCATGAACACAATCAGATTTTCTTGACTAGATATAAAAAATGCTCACCATTTAAAAAACAATTTATCAAGTTAATAAGGAAATGTATTGAAAATGCCGGCGTTTTTAAGGAGCTCTAGCTCAGACACAGCAAATACAAATGAAGCTGCTTGATCTGTCCTCATAGACTTTTATATACCATAGTACAAGGGAAGATAATTCCACTTCCTTGTAACTAGTTGTTATGATATTTGTATTAATAATGCATATGCTGGTAGAACCAAAAAGTCTCCTTCTGACACCAAGGTCACAAGCTAGCGAGCACTGTTCATACATATATTAATGCCCTTGACTACAAAAAGCTCCACCCAAGTGATGGAGAGGAAACAACATGTGAATCAGACAGGGAAAATGCAGAGAGAGATGGGGACATGGTATGCACAGGAAAAGAAAAATCAAAAGACTGAAGTATCTACAGCAGAGAGTTATTGACAAAGCAAGGACATTCAGAGAAAGGCTGCAGTGAATGTACAGAAGGAATAAAATGTACTTTGGCGGGGTGACAGGGATGTGAGTCTTTGCTGGAGCATCGTGCCCTGGGGAAGCGGTTGGTACGTGGGACCAACAGCCCAGTGCCGGGACCAGTTAGTGGCCACGATCCCCAAAACTCCGAGGACCCCGTTTTCAAACCCCTGCAAGAAAAGCCCTTCCCTAAGCAGCCAGAAGGGAATGCAATTACGGTTCATAAAGGCTAATGCATGAAAATGAGCGGAGACAAATGACGGTGGAAGATTGGGAAGAACGTTTCTAATTGTAAGGTCGCTGGCCTCGTTCCTTGGGCCTCCGAGTACCGAGTTGAAGAAAGCAAATGAGATGATCCCACCAGGATCAGTTCTGTGCTGTCTGGGAGATGGGAAGGATGAGCAACATGAAGACGCCTTCTCTACAGTATAATGCACTTTCTCAGCCTTTCTCTAGAAATGCAGCCAGAGTTTCTGGCACTTACTTATGAACCTATGTCCCTTTTTCCTGTCGTGCTTGCCAAGCTGTTTTCTGTCTCCTCACTGGCGTATTTCTTTAGTATAATTTAGGATATTAGCACGGGCTTTACTGATTGAGGAGGAAGAAATATCTCCTATCCTTAAACTCACCGCTGGGATTGGTCTCCAAGTCATGTTAACACATTTCGCTCCTCTTGCGGATTTGTTTGCAGAGTTTCACTGTGACTTGAGCTTGAATTACAAAAAGATCATATGCACACACTAGAAAAAAACCCCAACTGTCTTCTCAGTGTTTCCTGACATGATGAGCCAGATATTCTGCCTATTCTGGCCTCTTTTCCCAGCACCTCTTGTAGGTTTTATAGTTTAATTCAAAGAGGGAAGGCTGGGAAACCATCACCTTGAAACTATCCCTTGAAACTAGGACCACCCGCTCATTTTGTGCCTCTTTTCCAAACTGCAAGATGGGAATATCCCATTAGTAACCCAGGCAAAAATCAGCAAGCGTTTTCATGCGAGTCTAACTGTGGGAATTAGTGTATTTGTCACAAATGCAGCCGTGATTCAAACCGGTTCATTCATGCCTCGGTGGGGAATGTGAGGTGAATATGAATATGCATGTACATTTTTATTCTGTATCTCATATCTTCCAAGACAGCTGCAGGGTGGGGGGATGGACAAATAGTCGCATTATTCTCAAGTATGTGTGAGTGTATCTGGGAAAAAAATCATAGGATGGTGGTTAAATGAGCCTTTGTGTAATCTTTATCTATGATTTTCCACTATGACTCACCATAATTTACATGTTATCTAACATTGAGAGTCCCAGGCTTGTGGTACTTTCTGTTCTCCTCAATGCTCAGTGGGATATATTGAATGTTGGGGTTTTATCCAGCCTGCTTGGCCGTGGTCCTGTGGGGCTGAAGGAGTTAATGGTTTGCTAGAATAACTGTCATCAGACAATTGTGTTAGAAAGAGCAGCACTTACCAAAATACATCTTAGCCTGCAGCCTACAAGAACAATACAGCCATTGTATTGTAACCGCAGGACTTGGCACGCAGATAAGCTTGAAAGGGAATCGCGTTTTGTTTATGACGGAAGTGATGGAATCCATTGAAAGGGTTTTGTTTGACTCCTTTGGAAGCAAATTCCAGCCCCTTTGTGAAGGGTGTTTGAAGCCTTTGGGTCAGGGCTGTTACCTGCCTGAGATAGATAGAGGATAATAAAGCCAACCTGCCTCCAGGTGACCCTCAGAACCCCCACCTCACCCTCATTTCTATTACAAGGGCAAGGAAGGGCTGAAATGCTCAGGAGATCAATCAGCATTTTCTATTTCATCACAAAACCCACTCCTTATAAATAAATCCAAATTGGAAAGCAGAACGTTTTCAGCTTCTTTCAACTATGACCAAAAAATGCATGTTTTGTTTGCAAACATAGAGTTTTCAGGCAGGAAAAAGTAGGTTTTCAAGCTTCATAAAATGTTTAATCCTCATGGGATTGGACAAGGTGTGAGGCGGCCGTTTATTTGGCTTCTACCCAGGATGAATGTTCATGGAGGAGGTTTTATTCACCAAGTATGGACTTCTCAACCTTTTCTGTACGAAAGTCTGCGTTAATTCAAGCCACCTCACTTTGGGAGAAGAGAGGAGGAAAATGCTGGTGACTATAACACATCAAGTAGATTTTTAAATGGTAGCGGATCCCGCCACAAAGTTCGAGGGGTGAAACTGGAGTTTCTGGCCTCTTTTTCTCTCCATCTTGTACCTATTCCGATAGATAACTGCACAACTTAGACCTTATGACTAAGGACAGAAGATCATGACATTACCTTGGAGACAGTGACATTTAACAATCAAAACTTTAACACTTGAACATTTTGTTTTAAGCCATAGTCCCGAAGGTTTTAAGATACACTCGAGTTTCTTAAGCTTTTCTGTCCAGCCAGGAAGGATACGGATTGACTTGGCTTTTTCTAATGAAACTCATTGATTCTGAAATAATCACTTGATATTAGGAGCTGTGCCATTAAAAAGAAAAGAAAGTACAACGACTGGATTGAGGAACTCTAATAATACCAATATGAAAGGGCTTTCAAAATTCTTCAAAGGTTATTATACCCTCAACACTTGCTGATTTTTTAAAGTGCGTAATTTCATTTGAGTCACTTCCCCTATAAATTACATACTTAAAAACCTGCTGATGTTGCCTCCAATGCTTAGAAAAACATCCCATTTTAGACTTTGTTTCCATCCCCCACTGTATCTCAATTTTACTTCAATAGATACTTTCAGGCCATATTTTTTTTCACCTCAACAGCAGCACAGATTAACTCAATTACACTTCGCTATCACATACAATGCGGATTCATCTTATATCTTCAGTCCTTCGAGTTGTTTTTCAACAGAAGGTTTTTTTTCCGTGATTTTAATTCACTTTGGACTTGGTATTAATACTTTTAGGCTGGGTTCAGTAGGGAGCACTGTTGGTTCTTATCCAAAATGCCTACACCTTTAATTAGATCTATTAAAGCCAAAGACATTCAGGCTTGGGTTTTACTAAGTTAAACAACAACATCCATATAGAGCAAAACAAAAGGAAGCCTGTTGGACAAAAATACAGATCCTCAGAGCCACAGATTTTAATAACACATTGGAAAACCAAGGGAATGTTGTTTCGATTCCTATTTAGTGACTGCCATTCGCAACGTTTAGCTCAAATAATCAAAGTTCACCGTGCAGCTTAGAAAACCCTCGTTCATCTTAGGGATGCTGAACCCAAATGCAGAGAAGCAGATCTGTGATAACTGGAGCACACACATAAAATGTCCTTTCACCCATCCTGAAGGGCTCAGGCCAATGTATACACATGTCCCAAAGGCTTTTGTGGATTTTCTTCTGTGGGTTCCAGCAGATTTTGGGAGAAATCTACGCTAGCCTAAAGAATAACAGCAGCAGCCAGAGACCTCACTACCTCTATTTTGGGCACGGGATAAAATGCACCCAGAAATAAATAGATTTGTCAACATCAACCAGCAAAAGAGAAGTAAATCCAGCACTCCATTGAGCTACTCAAGCCCCCATTAGAATAAAAAGCTACTTCTGATTTCTCTTCCACCCGTAGTCCGTCCGTCCATCCATCCATCTGGGTACCATGAGAACTGGAATGTCCTGATATGCAGCAGGAGTTTGTGAGATCTCATCCGTATTGGTGAATTACCAAACAACAGAGGTTCTGTATTCATGTAAACACCCCAGAGACAAAAATAGGGGGAATTCAGAGAAGTATAAATGTGTTTACATCCAGAACAGCCTTCACAAAGAATGCTTTGTACCGGTTTATTATTGTTGTTTTTTTCCCAGCAGCATCAGCAGTTCCTTAGGCATCTCGTTTCTAAGAGGCTAAAATCTAAATTATGCATCAAAAAAGGGAGAGATGCAACTTGAGGGTAATAATGCATTTCAAAAATAACTTCAAATGCGTAGTTGGGAGCAGCCTGTAGCTGGAAACCAGTGCCCGGTCAGCAAAGGAGTGAAAATGCCTCTTCCCTGCATTAAAACCCAACCAACCAACCAACCCAACAAACACCCAAACCACAACACCCTGGTAGGGCTGTTCTTTTTTAAATCTCGCAGCAACGTCCTGGGATCCTGAATCTATTTGAAGAACCAGAGCAGATATTCATACAAACCCAAGTCCTAAGGCCATTGCTTTGAAATCTCAGAGGACTCAGCAAGAATATGATCCCTTTTAGTCCTCCTTGAGTTCTACAGCAATTCTACTGAATTCCACCGCAACCTAGAGATGGCTCATCTTTTCCTAATAATTTCTATCTATCTACGAGGGGTATTTAGTTGAGGATGAAGAAATGGTGAGTCACATAGAAAAGCTGTTTTCATGGCTGGAGGTAAAAGATCTTCCCCCTCAGCTCTTTTGGCAGCGTAGGGACCACACTATGAATAGTTATTTTTGTGACTGTATCGCTGAAAGATCCTGACATTACAGGAGCTTACAGCATCGAGGGGAATTTATGATCTAAATATACAGGAGATATAAAATATACAGAGAACAGGCACAGAAAAACAGAGGGCAGGAGTTACTTTCACGTGTTACATGTCAGAAGGTGATGCCCATGTCTGGAACAGTCATCTCGCTCTTTTTCCAGGCAATGGGGAGAAACATGAGTCATCCGACCTCTTTTAAATGCCTCCCCTCGCCAAAAGTAAACGTGCCCTACAAGTGCCTGCGCTGACTGCAAAGATGAGTCGAGACGCCGTTATCTCCAGTGTGAATAATGCTATTGAAAAGAAAGGATGGTACCGTCACAAGATTCATTCACCGCACCGAAACCACCCACAACTGGTGCCAACTCTGTTGGTTCAATGGAGTGAATCCCCCTCAACCTTTCCCTGAGGCGAAAGTCCGTCCTTATGCCACGGCCGTATCAAACTGCCCATATTTACTGCCACGAGGAAACAGATTCAACCAGCAACTGAACTGGACAAAAGGAAGATGGAGAAATCCAGGTAGAAACTGATGAAGAACCACCAGAATGGGATGATGTGGATTCTTCTTCCACGTTGTCTTATTGTTTCCCACTAACAGCTGGCGCTCAAAACATAAGCCGGATTCTGCTCCCAACAGGAGTCGGTCCAGATTTGCTGTGAATCCAGCAGAGTTTCGGGGGATTCCTGCCAGGATAACTGAGAAGAGATCATCTCCAGCTCCCTTCGCTCTGCACCGCGAGTGTGAAACGCGTGTTTGGGAGGTGACAGAGCCCTGTGCTCGCCGGTGGCTGCTCACAGTCTCTTGGTAGATTTATATATATATACATATTTGGGAGTGCGAGATACAGAACAATAGCAATAAAGAGAGTGATAGCTCTGAGAGATGACTCTGGACATGCAATTTCTTATCTCTCAGGCTCCTCGTCAGGGCTGTGTTGCAAATTAAATTCTTGACTATCACAGCGAGCAAATTTTATCCTTCGCTGATATCAGGGCTGCAGTGAGGTGTCAGGACCAGGGTTCGAGCTGGTGACAGATTCTTCCCTTCCTCTTTTATCTCATTTTCCTCCTATGAGCAGGTTTACAGCTCCCAGGGAACACAGTCACATTGAAATACTACCGGAATACGCGGTCATAATGTAAGGAGATACAACAATAATCACTGATTAAAAAGGAAGAATGAAAAGACTAAGAGCTGGTGGCAGGATTGCTAAATGCTGATCAGTGCTGTAAGACAGCCTTTGCATTTTTTAATTAATTATACATTCCCTCATACTTTGTGCTGCTGTTGATTTAATTGGATTCCTTATTTTTAGAGAACGACAGCAAGAAGGAGGCAGGGTACAGCTTTCAGAAGCTCAGCTCTAGCCTAATTCTGCCTCATTCAATACCACTGGGAGCAAAATTAGGCTAATGCTGAGCTCTTCTGAAAACCTCGTGGTCTTGACGCAGTTTAGCACACTGCATGTGTATCTGTCATGCAAAATGGTGTAATTTCTATGCAGCTCAGTCTGTCCACACAGGAATCCATGCAGAAATGGGCTTAGCATCCCCAAACATCCTAAAACCTGCGTGCGGGAAAGAGTGTTGAGCGGGAGAAAATAGTACCAGGGTCTGTCTCCCACCAACAGAATTTGCCATGATATTCACTCCAGCCTCACTCCACGCAGGTTATTTTCACCCGGTATCAACACGCATCTTTGCAGAGATAAAGCATTAAATGTTAAACTGCAGAGGATGCAAAGAAAACATGCAGAAGAGGCAAAGAATGCGCTGAGGAAGATCAGTTTTCAGCTGCAGCTTGAAATCATCTGTTGCCACAGGTGAAAAGGAGAGATAAGATCCCTGTGTGCAGGGGAAATTGAGGCTGGAGATTAGAAAGGAATTCTTTGCAGAGAGAGTGGTCAGGATTGGAATGGCTGCCCAGGGAGGTGCTGGACTCACCGGCCCTGGAGGTTTGTAAACTGAGATTGGCCATGGCACTTAGTGCCATGATCTAGTCAATGGACTGGAGCTGGACCAAGGGTTGGACTCGATGATCTCTGAGGGCTTTTCCAACCCAGTCCATTCTGTGATTCTGTGATATTTCACAGAACCTCCTCATCAGTGCTTCCCAAGGGTGTTAATTGGAATTGTTGAGAGGTGGGAGCAGCAGCAGGTCTGTTTGGAGAACAGGGAAGGACTGAGGAAAGGTCAAATCATCACACGTGGAACGGTGACCTCCAACATTGGGAGCACAGGAGCCTGCAGATCTGCAGCTGGGAGGCCTCTTTCTGCATTTAAGGAAAAAACTGCACTTCTCCATAAGCTTTTGCAGTATCAGCCACACACACACAATAGATAAGATGGGGACCGGTTGTAAAAGACGTGCGTCGTGAGTAATTTTAGAAACACACCCCCACAGCAGCGCTTGTACGGCAGCGCGGGGGAGCGCGGCGCTGGGGAAGCGAGGGATGCTGGTGTGTATCTGCCTAACGATACCTGCCCGAGACGATCAGGCGGGATAACAGGGTCCTCAAGGCGAGCAGCCACCACGTGGCTTCCTACACAAGCCTGGCAATGGGCTGAAATGTGGTTCCACGTGGGTAAAGTGCTACGGCAAAGCCTTTGGTGAGAAAACACACTTCAGACTCAGAGAACACATCTCACCTGGGAATCCTTGTTAGAACTCTTAACTAAAGAGAAGCACCAAATCTCTCACCATTTAGGTAGCCGAGCAATCATAAAACAGTAATCACACTGGACAAATGGAGGAGGCTGAGGACAGGCTGGGTTATGGCTCAATCGCCACGCACAACGAGCTTTGTTCAGGCAAAAGGAGCGAGGACCATCTCCAGCAAATACACATCCATTTGCTATTTGGTAGCATCAAATCCCCAGGTTTTCAGTGAACGGAAAAAAAGCTACTTTTATCATGGCAAACACTTGTTCTAAAATCCTTAGAAATTCTGCCGGGAGAAATAATAGACCCAAAATCTTGATTTGCAATAACCTTTCAGCATATGCTTTGCAGAAGAGCAGTTGGCGTGTGCTTATGCCTCACTGAAGTCTATAAGTGCATGCTTGAAGTTAAAAATATGAATAAGTACTCTTTGGTGTAGGGCTAATTAGTAAATCCAGGTCTCATTAAGGTCTTCCTATTTTCTTTTTTGCAATTCACTATTCATACTGCAAGAATATGATCAGATAAAGGAATAAAGACTGTACAGTTAGAACTGCCAGGCCAGAAGAAAAGCAGGGAAATATTCCCAGCCTGTGGTAAAGTTTTCTCATTACATTCTCAGATCCTTCTTTATCTCATTGTTTCTCAGTTTATCACAATTCTTCATTTCCTGTTCCCTTTTAGACTTCAAACATACATAGTTTTAATGGGACTTCTTTTAACCCTTCCATAGTTGGTATTTAAATCTTTCAGAGGCTCTTGTGTAGATCTCATCTACTAATTCCAGATAACCAGTCACCACAAGGATATTTTTACCATATAATCTGGCATTAGAGTTTAAAGTCTGGCCAAGTGTTTACGACTTCTCATTGTTATTAATGTTATAACGGCAAAATAATTGTACTGAGCATCTTATAGCTTCTGTCACTCAAGACTGGGAACGAACAGATACTTCATTCCAGTTTGGATATCCCACCTTAACTCAGTGCACAGGACTCTCAAAAGCATCCACATTTGCCTAAATTTCCTCCTGTTGCAACAAAAAGTAGAAGACACAAGCCAAAGCTGAGCTAACTTGGAAATCTTCTGTTACAGCTCCACTTCGCTGCAGTTTTCCTGCTGTCTGCAGGATTACTTTACAGAGTTCACCACGACTTGGATGAGCTGAGGACTACAGAGCGATCTAACGGAGACCCAATAGTTCCCCAAACTGAAATTCAGGCCAGAGCTTGCTAACTAACATTCCACCCCCCACAATGGAAACTTTGACATTAGCTTTAGGTTACTGGTTTAACCACACACTTCAAAACCTCCGAGGCAAGAGGTGAGACCTGTGTGTGACTTCTCACCCCAAGATGGACCTTCTAGCACCACCGTGCTCCCACCCCGCTGTTCGGGGGGTGTTTTAGCCTTGAATCTGTTGCAATCCGCTGCATTCACCCTCCTCTCCCCATTTCCTACAGCACTTTAGGGCTCTTGCCCCGGTATCCCATAGGAATATCGACACACCTCCTATCTAGATGGCAAGAAACAGCAAGCGAGGAATACTTTTTTGAAATAGTTGTGTTATGGAGAACAACAAGGCTTAAAAAATTTCCTGAACAGAGCTGTCTAGAGCAGGAGGCTATTTGGAGTCTATTTTTTGCCTTTAACCCAACTATCTCAGCACTCCACCCTTCTTCCTTCCACCTTCCTTAATTTCTTAGACTTCCTTCTTGTTGCTTTGCGTGGGTCTATTTTAGGTAGGAGATCATGGTCAGCTTCTCACTAGGCATCTACTTCCCGCTTTCTGCCTCCGGGCTTTGCCATTTCAGCAAAGTTGCGAGTCCATGAGTACATACAACATGTAAGATTCCTCAGACGTTGCCCATTTATTGACTACTTGAGAAGAAAATAAGGTGTCAGAAGGAAGACAGCCAAGCTCTTCCAAATGCAGCAAATAATGCCCAAACCGACTAGTGCAAAAAAATACCAAACTAAGCTTGCTGAGTGCAGCTCTTGGGACACGGGTGTCTTAACTCTTCCATCTCTGGCAAACAGATATTCAGACGAACCACAAAAATATCATTGATTTGATATTCACCATTGCTTTTCCTCTTAGTTATTCCACCTCGCGCACTGACCAACTTGAATATCCAATTCCAGATAGACCCATGGAGCCTTGCTGTGGAGTGATGTAGTTGTGGAATATTCCCTGAATATTCACTGGAACAGTGAATGGATTTGGCTGTGCAGGTCCCAACCTGCTGCTTCGCCGTCTTTGAACAAAACTTCAACGCCTGTTTGTACCTAAGTGACAGTATAGTCCCAATGTCATGTTCAGACGAACATCCAAACTCTGGGGATGTGCACAATACAAAGACCTGGACTCTAACCTATCAGCAAGTTTGCATCACAAATTTCATCACAAAGCGAATAGCTCAATGCTTTGTTTTCGGCTACACCGTGTTGATGTTGGTCTGTGTTATCTCTACCCGCTTCCCCTCTGTCGGGCTGGGAAAACTCCTCTTTAGCTCTGGGGTTTGCTCGGTCTCTGGAGAACATGTCAACCCTCCACTGGCAGTCGAGCTGAGGTCATAAGGCTCCTACTAATAGGAGCAGCACATCAAAACCTCCTCGCACCGCGCTGAGAAATAGTCCAAGAAAGCGAGGTGGCCTGAGGGCTCAGGTTCCCTGTATGGCCGTGTCACCGACTTCACGGAACAGCAGCTTTCTGGCAAATTGTGCAACTGCGCCGCCCCCAAACTTCCTGTTTTGAAAGCCCAAGAAGCTGGAAAATGTTAACACCGGCACTTTAAAGTGCTACTTGCGGCTTGTTTTTTCTTCTTCCTAAAGATCTAGATGATACTTCAAAAATTCTACGTACAAGGCAGAGCATCCTCAGCAAAGCCGCCCCCTGTCCCAGAACCTGAGTGACATCGGGTCGCTCACTCTCTCCACCTCCCATAAAAAGAGACCATGGTGACTGGAGGACCTTGGTACCACACGGCAAATCTCTGTTCAGCCCGGCTCGTTAATTTATAGGAAGAATAGCAATTACAAAGAAGAAAGCGTCGTGTTTATCTTGAACACTGCAAGGGAGTTTATTTCTTTCCAATCAGCGTGACAACCGCTTCCTTTTCTGGCTATCGCTGGAGCTCCAGATGGTACATTTGAGCGTGCTTAAACCTCTAACTTGGCTCCTTGCAAAGACATTGTCTTCCTGGTTAGCCAAAAATGTATTAATAGTATTGGGATGAAAGCTCCTGCTCTCCTGCACTGCGCTATTTGAATCACGAAATCTTGGTCATTCTGCTGCATTCTGGCTACTACTATTAAAATTAGATGTTTGAAGGGGACAAGCCTCTGCTGAATGTGCTCCAGTTATATCTGCTTTCTATTGGAATTTATTTGTATCACCTATAATTTACCATTCAGAATTCTTCAAACCCTTTAACAGCAGCAGTGATTTTTCGTGTCTTCCTTAATCCTGACGCCGTTTTCCAGTGGTTGCTCTGCATCAGAATTCGGAACCCGTTTGAATCAGCCAGCTGAGGTGCTGCCAACTCTTACGGTTTTATTAGGGAATTGTGAGACATCATTTTCTTAAATCTCCAGCTTCAGGGCTCCCGTTATTTTCAGACACTGCGTTTGAGCAGCAGGACATTTCTAGATGTGCTCACAGGAAGAAAAGCTTCAGGGAGTGAACTAGGAAGCCACGCAACAAATGCAATCCACAAGAAAAGTGGTATCGTGATTGTAAGCAAAACTCATTACAAGTTTTTGCACCTGAATTCCAATGGGGCAAAATACCTGCACCTCGTTTCTCCTCGTCATGCAGCGTCCTTGGGAGCCGCTGGCAACCGTGGGCTTGGACATCTAAGCCCAGGACTCTTAAAAAGCTGCACTGTTGTTGTTCTAAAGAACACAATATCCTGCTTCCTTCTTGAACGGTGTATCTCTTTAAAAACGTTAAATGGCTGCTACATTCCTGTCTTTATCCCCAACACTTTTTACGAGTCTGTACTTCCCTCTTCTTTTGCTTTAACAAGCTGGCTAAGCAGAGGATTAGGGGAATGACTTAGTGCACATGTGCTAAAGAAGGCAGAAAAAATCCGCTTTCGAAAATCTTACATAACTTAAAAACCAACCCAAAACACATAAAACAGAGACACACACCCAAGCCCTCGCTCCTTGCACTTAAAAATCATCATCATCATGTTTGCCAGCTGAAAAAAATGAACATTTTAAATTACGGAAACTAGAAATACACAGCACCATGCTTCCCAGATTTACTTCTGATGGCATTTTACATTTCTCTGTCTTTCTTATTACCAGAGCTTGGTACTCAATAGCTGGGAGCAAGCAAAGGGGACTATGGAGCCCTATCATGCTGTCAGGCACCTTCTATAAATATTTATGTGACCTACAGGATATAGCACGGTTTGAAATCTCGCAGCCTCGGTAGCCACCGTGCACTTCCCTGCTCTCCACTGAAAGTTCCTGTATTTCAGGCGCGTCTTTCCATCGCTGCGAGCTGCTTGGAGCACTCGCTGACCTAAATTGGGGATGTTGTACCGAACGGCGTGTTCCTAAAGGGAATCAGAGAATCATAGAATGTCAGGGATGGGAAGGGCCCTGGAAAGCTCATCCAGTGCAATCCCCCATGGAGCAGGAACACCCAGATGAGGTTACACAGGAAGGTGTCCAGGCGGGTTGGAATGTCTGCACAGAAGGAGACTCCACAACCCCCCTGGGCAGCCTGGGCCAGGCTCTGCCACCCTCACCCCAACAAGTTTCTTCTCCTCTTTCAGTGGAACCTCCTGTGTTCCAGTTTGCACCCATTGCCCCTTGTCCTGTCACTGGTTGTCACCCAGAAGAGCCTGGCTCCATCCTCCTGACACTCCCCCTTTCCATCTTGATCCCCAGCAATGAGTCCCCCCTCAGTCTCCTCTTGTCCAGCTCCAGAGCCCCAGCTCCCTCAGCCTTTCCTCACACGGGAGATGCTCCACTCCCTGCAGCATCTTGGTGGCTGCGCTGGACTCTCTGCAGCAGTTCCCTGTCCTGCTGGAACTGAGGGGCCACAGCTGGACACAAGATTCCAGGTGTGGTCTCCCCAGGGCAGAGCAGAGGGGCAGGAGAACCTCTCTGACCTACTGACCACCCCCTTCTAACCCACCCCAGGTACCATTGGCTTCCTGGCCACAAGGGCCCAGTGCTGGCTCATGGGACCATGGTGTGGAGCAACCAACTCGCACTTTGCGGAGGATGCGGCCGCAATTAGGGGTGCTTGGTAAACGTGACGAGGACTTTATGTCCTCCATCGCGTGCGGAAAGAGACAGAAGGATGCGCTGAGGTGTTGCTGGAAGAAAAAGTGATTCTGCTGATGTGCACTTATGTTCGGGTCGTTTCTATCTTGCAAAAACAGCTGAGGTTTTGGGGTTATTTTAATTAACAAACTACAGAAAAGGAACGTACCCAACCCCCTACGCTAAACAGGAACTTGATTCCTAGTGATATCTTCCTGTCCTGTCCCTATTTATAGAAGCAAGGTCACCCAAATCGGAACAGAAACAATATCATATGATTTTTGGTGACCAACTGGATTCTGCGTATTAAGAATTTACATTTGAGTAACTCACAGCAAAACCCACTTGGAAACAACACCTCATGGAGGCTGTTTTTGTGCATAGAACAACTAAGACACACGGTCAGTTGTTTGGAATGTGGATATCTTTCCCTGCATCAAATGACCAAGTCATTAAATGGACAGAAAAGTCGCTTGCAAAACTGTTCTTCAATGTGCAATTGTTTATTGAAAGCCTAAAATAGACACGTTTCCACTGTTGTACTGTTATTGGTGTAAACAATTGATGAGAACTGCAAAAGTTCGGGTATTTTTAAAGGTCAGTTGATGGGCAATGTGGAAACAAAACCCATAAACCAACACAGACTGAAAAAAGGCTTTGAATAGATACATATACCTATTTGAATATATGTCTACATAAAGAGATATTTTATACACACACTAAAGCAAAAATAAATGTGCCTATTTTGTAATCCCAAGAAAAATGTTCTAGTTGACAGCATTCTCCTTTCAAACTCATTTGGCGTAAGTTATGATCCATAATTCCTATCTTATCATGTCAGGCGGTCCTTTGAACTGAACCTAATGATGAGGAGAACTGAGTCCTTCCATCATGTTTAATGTGCTTTCCAAAACATCCTTATTTACCCAGCTAAATATTTTATGGGCCAAAGAGTCGGGGCTACTTGAAATGATGAATTCATCCCTCCGAGGGGTTTTGGTTACGGATAAGAAGTTTCTCTTTGCTCGAGGCACATAATGAAAGGGAAGATTTAGTCATTCCCTTTCTTTTCCAGGCCGCCTCCATCCTCCCATTGCTCGTTCACAGATCTCCCTCGCCCCAGCACATCGGCTGATCGACACCCCAAAGTTTGCGTATGTTTTAGCTATAAAATGTAATGCGGGTGCAGATATCTTGAAATAGTTCACCTCCATCTCTTGTTCTTGTGCTGTTGGCATTAACTTTCATTACGGCACCAGTGGCAGCCACACACACGCTCCTTTTCTAAACTGGAATAAGAAAGCTGAGCGCTTGGAGGGGAAGGACCTCTGAGACTTAAGGTTCTCTTTATGCTTAATGCATCATTTCCCATTACAGCCATTTCCTCTGAAGTAAATGGGATTTTGCCATTATACTTTATTGATACCTATTTCCTATATTGACATTCCCCTGTTGCCCTTTTTTTTTCCTAGCCTGAACTTGCAGGAAGCCAAAACTCCTTCGGCAGTGATGAGTTAAGTTCTGTAGCATGCAGAGCTGTGCGCTGGGGTTAAAATGGGCACTGTTTACACATTAATATGTGCCGGAAGCCTTTCCTTGTGACTTGACATTGGAGAGTGTCACAGCGAGGCCTTTGAGATTGAAGAATCAAACAAATCAGGTTCTTTGTGGTGGTTAAAACACCTGCAGAGCTTTTGGAAGACACTACCATTAGGATCTTCTTTCCCCTTCCCTAAATCCTGCATCTCCAGACCTGTAGCTGGACATGGCATCTCTGCTCTCTGTTCAAAATTGCTATTACGCGTTGCTGTGCATTGTCAAACCATTTCTCTGTACTTCATCCCCGAGGCAGCCAAAGTTATTTTCTGGTGCATCTGCGTCACAAAACCATTTCTTACCACTAGCTACAATGCTACAGCCAAGGCTCACTACCCAGCATGAGTAAATCTGAGCACCTGAGCCACAGCTCGTCACCTCATTAAGTGACCTGATTTCCTCAGGAGCAAAACGTGTCTTCCAGCTCCCACTGCACTCAGCAGCTGTGAAAATCAGGCCACTTTTCTAAGTGCCCAGCATAGATGTGACTAGTTTTGAGGGCTCAGCTTTTAAACAGTTCATCTTGACAGGGCCTGGGAGCTGGAGCACCCACGGGATGGGTCCTTTCCAGGTCCTGGCTACAGGGAAGGGTGCTGGGGAGGGATGCGGTGCATGCCCTGCTTTGTAACAGTCATCATCGCCATTCCCAGCACTACATTTAAAATAATAAGAATAATCTCACAGCTTCAGGTCCCGCGATAAAAATATACCATGGTTTTGCTTGCTTTATGCGGTATTTCCTCCTCTCACTGAAAATTAAATTGAAAAGGGAGTTTATTGTCCCCATGGAAGAGATAGGCACCTTTGGAAATCTTGCATGCCTAATATTTGATATTGCCCTTTGGGGTCCCAGGAGCACAAAGGCGGCGGAGAAGGAGCTGCAGTTATTTCCAGCAGAGCTCTATTGTGCGGTTTGTTGCAGGGAAACATCAATTCATTAAGGGAACAAGTCAACGAGGGTGGGTGGCAGAACCGTCTGTCCTGCTAGATTGCGCATGACTCCTTCAGAGATCCGCGCTGGGGTCTGGAGAGAGTAAATCAGGAGGAGTGTTTGCGACAGGAGAAGCTGCTCATTTCAAAGCCAGGGTGTTTTTAATTCGCTGTCTCGGATGCAACACAGACAGGCACAATTCAGATATATGGTGAGGAGAGTCACATTTATTCGTGCTTTAAAGAGCATAAGCAACCCAGGCAATGGGGGGGTGAACTGAGCAAAGGCAACATAACAGAAATGGATGATGAGCTGAGGGTAAGGAAAACCCACAGGCGGTCACTGCTCTGCTCAAGGAGCAACATCCCCGAAGGGTTCCCAGCCTGTGCAAGGGGAGAGCAAAGAGCTCTTTGCTCTTATCTGAACTACTTTTCGTAGCAAAGCAGGGGGTGTTTTGCATAGTGCATCTGAGCCAGACTAGGGAAAGGCCAGCAAGATAGACCAGACCCAGCTACGCCGTGGAGCACACAAGATCCATCCTTCCAGAAGGCAGGTGCTTGGACCAGCTCTGCTGATCTCAAACGAACGCTGGCAGACAAGGGCAGCAAAACGCTTCAGGAGGAAGTCTTTTCATAATCACACATTTGCAACACAGCCCTTTTTTGCAGCATTATCTTACTGCCTTCCTCTTACTCTCAAAATGAACAAAAATATGTCTATTCAAGGGGTGGGGAAGCCAAGGGCAGAGCTGAAACACAGCTGAGTCAACAGCACATGTGCTGGTGGCTAACATTGCATATTCCCGCGTGGTTATCGGAGCGCTTTCAAAAGTCACCGCTGCAGACAGAAAGGGTGTAATAAACACCCTACACAGCACTACGAGCAGAAATAAGAAATGCTGGAGGGTCCCCGCTGCCCTAATCCACGACCCTTTCCCCTCACTTGGACCCGCTTCCCATACCCAACCAGCAGCAGATAACACAGGCTGCACAGCACATTGATCTTGTCCCTTTGGTCATATTCCTTCTTGCTTAAAGATGTCAGCAAGCCTTTAGCACGATTATCAAGCTGTCACGTAGCATATTTAGTAAGGTTTGGTTATGGCTTGAGGTCGGCCAGTGTCAACGTGAAGGAAATGCCCTCAGTCAGCTTCTGTGTCGCTGACAGCTCTGAGACACAGCGTATAACCCACAGAGCAAAAGGAGGTGGCTGCTTTGGCCACATTAACGACAGGAGAACACAACTGGCACTGTTCTATGTCTACAAGTTAAACAGCGCTGCTCTAGTTTCTTCTGCAACCAGAAAACTTGCTGGACGGAAGACTTGGGTCTTCCTGGCTGGAGTGAAAAGGGATGTATAGGCATCCCAAAGGGAAATAACCACAGAGCACTTTCAATATAGTGAGGACTGAAGGGAGCTAGCAAATTTTGGCAGGTTATTGCAATTTGAAACAATCTCTGGGTTTTGCCCCCTGCTGGCAGCTGAATTTCTCTTGTCCTCAGTGCAATTGCAATGTCTGCACTTCCAGACCTAAACCTTTCGATTTTCATGCTGTGCAAACGACCAGCAAAGAGGTCATTAAATACCAACAGCCGGCGCATCGCTATCCAGAATAACACCAGGCCAGGGAGGGACAACCCAGAGGTCCATGTCTCGTACTTCAAACAGGTTGCATGACTTGGTCCCTCAGACTGCGTACAGCGATTTGACAGGCGGCACATCTAAGAGAAGCCCCAGGGCTGAGGGAATCGGTCTGGAAAGCGTATCCCGCAGGTTCTGAACGCACCGTTAGAGCCCTTCCCCAGCGAGGAATCGCTGCTCGAGCAATGGATGTGACCGCAGCCGTGTAACCCAGCATCGCTGAAATATTCCTTTGTGTTTTGTTCTCTCTTCAGACAAAAGGCACTGGCGTCGACAGGTGGAAGAAGTGTACAAGCAGCATGCGACTGGTTGGTATGAAGTTATAAATGTTAAAAAGAGTAAAAGAAATTACTGAATTGAACATCTAAGGCTTTAGCCATGTGGAATATTTAAACAGGGGCATTAGCTGAAATACAATAGCAAAATTATCAAACCATTATTTAAGTGCTGTAAATAAGCAATGCGGAAAGAAGCCTTGTCTGAGAGAGCTTGTGATCTCGAGTAATAGCAAAAAAAGGTGAGAGAGAGAAAGAAACCACTGCTCTTCCCCACCCCAGCACCTAAACAGAAAACCGAGTGCTGCCTTTTCAAAGCTGTTGAGCAATTTCTAGTGCTCTCCTCCCTGTGTTTTGTACACGGAAAGTCAGAAAGGCAGAAGCGGTGACCCGGGTTAGATCTTCAGAGCCTCAGTCTGAAACTAAAAACCTATTTTCTGTATTACTGAGCAGTGGTAATAGGCTGCAAATGAGACAGCGCAGCGCTCTGCCTGACCTGCCAGAGCTGATTCTTTCCATGAAGGGAGAATGAACACAAGTGAGGACAGGGAAAGCTGGTTTTGCTGGAAAACTCTATGTGTCTGTCCATCAATCTAACACTGGTTTGTCCCTCCCAGGCTGTTCTCCCACGTGGGTGACCCGTTCCTCGACGACACGCTGCCCCGGGAGTACGTCCTGTACCTGCGCCCCACCGGCCCCCTGGCGCAGAAGCTGTCGGAGTTCTGGCAGCAGTCGAAGCAGATCTGTGGGAAGAACAAAGCTCACAACATCTTCCCACATATCACCCTTTGCCAGTTCTTTATGGTAAAGCAGAGCTCCTCTTTCCATTGCCTTTACGCACACATTCATGAGCAGCCCTTGCCAGGGCCAGGCTGCAGACATTACATGCCCCATCAGAGGGTTTCTACTCGGGAGCTGGGGGGCTGTTGCCAGAACCGCCCGATGCCCGGGCTTGTCGAGGAGGTATCTGGTTTTTAAGCGGGTTGTTTTGATGAGCAGCAGCAGCACAAGACCAAATTCTCATCATCTCAAGCGATCGCTAACATGAGAACAGCCGGGGGGGCAGTGGGGTGAGGTTAGGAAGGTTACTTGGGGATAGCTGATCCTGTTTTGAGGACAAGGGAAGGGCAGACGAGTTCTAAACTACTGTTTTTCTACCACCATGTGCTTTTTCAGACTGCATTACAGCAAAGGCAGACAATCCATGCCCGCCCCCCCAAGCCTGTCCTTTCTCTGCACTACAGAGCTAAGCGCAGGAGCCATTCTCCACCTGAGAAACGCTTGTCCCTTTTCCTTTGGCAGTGTGAGGACGGCAAGGTGGACGCTCTCACCGAAGCTCTGCAGGCCACCGTGATGCGCTGGAAATGCAAATTCCCGGCCCCTCTGCCTTTGGAGCTCTACACCTCCTCAAACTTCATCGGGCTCTTTGTCAAGGAAGAAAGCGCTGAGGTGCTCAAGAAGTTTGCTGCAGACTTTGCCGCAGAGGCCGCTTCGAAAGCCGGTGAGTGACTATGCTGGCAGCTACAAAGAGACTCGGGCATTTTCAGAACCCATAACTTTGATGGCACGAAGAAACGAAGCTCATTAGGCCAATACTTGATTTTTCAAAGTGCCATGAGGCTAAGAGCCTGAGAGGAACGGTTGTAAGATCAGCTCACACTTAGTCTCAAGTGTTATCTCCTGAAGGGGAAGTTGACATTTGGTGGTTCCTTAACCTTTCAGATAGACGCTCTGTCTGCAAGGCTGAGCATTTCCTGCTCCACTCGCTACCTCAAGCTACTGTCACAGAACTTTCCTCAGCCACGTAAAGGCTGCGTTTGATTTTGCACTGCATTTCTGAGATGCAAACGGGGTCAGAAGACCCCAAGTAACCTGGCATCCGAGGAGGGAACACTTCCAAATAGCCCTGTCTCCCAACACGGCGGCTCCATCGCCTGGTCCTCTGCTGCTTCTGGAGGGGGAAGCAGCTCCTGTAGGAGCCAGGAGTGGGGAGACAGAGCACCCCGTGCTCTCCACGTGTCCTCCGGTTACCTCCAAACTTGGAAACCAGAACAGCATCAGAGCATTATAATAGCTCCCTGACTAATCCTCCCACGCTCCATCGCTGTAGTGCTCAGCGTAAACTAGTCACAACACAACTGGTTTAGTCCTTTATTATCACAGGCTTATCCTGGAGTTTAAGTGCATTGAGATACAGCAACTTCTGAGTTCCTGGGTTCCATAACACCAAAAAAACAGCTACGAGTCTCTGCCCATGGCTCAGAGGAAGAGATACAGACATGTCGTAGGTTCATCACATTGTTTTCACCTGTCAGTGACCTAGAACTTTTCTCCCTTTAGAAGAGGGAGGAAACGGCTGTTATCTTTACCAATGCACATCAGGCAGGTTCAAGGACTCGTGCAGCGTGTGACAATGGTACAAGTGCTCCCCTGCACAGCAGAGTGATGTAACATCCAAATCAACAGAGTCAAAAGGGGCAGTTTTTACCCCAAAAGGAGAAGGAAGCATCAATGGGCTTCCAGCGAGCTTCTGGCCCCGCGTTGCTCCCATTCGGAGCGGTTCTTTCCCAGGGGAAGCCGATTGCTGCATTGCAGTCCGCAGCTTGGGCAGGTTATCACATTAAAGCCTCCGGGGCTTTTGCAGAGATCCAGAGCATATTTTTTCTTGCTGATCAAATAAAAGATGGATGAGCTTGCAGAGCCACCCCTGGCTGGCACTTGGAGCCAAGTCTCTGAATAGCTGCAATTTTGACTGAATAATCAGTCAAATTTAATTGCAATTTTTGGTTGAATAAGCAAGAATAAATTACACTCAAACAATGCATCCTATGATTTCCACATCTACTGGAAGAGTCCAAATATTTCACACACTTTCACCTTTCTGCTTCCTGGAATCTTTTCCTAATAAAGGTTCTTCTTCTGCAGGCTCATTTTGAATCATTATCATCTCTAGGTCTGTTTCCACAATTTTGGAATACCTCACCCTCTGCTAATCCAACTAATGCCCAGGGAAAAGATTTAATCAAGTCTCATGAATGTGTAAATTCCATGGATTTGTAATTGCTACTGTAGAAGAGAGAGCAGAGGAGACTACAAAGTAGTGTTTTTAACTTGCTCATCTGCCAATGAAAGGAAGGCCACCCCTTTCCTGGAAAAATGGCTGTTTTGGCAGAAGACCCGGTGGGTTCAAAATGACAATAATGGTTATCACAACATCCAGAAAGCCGTCGTTTTCTGAATGTGTGTTTTGGCAGTTTGGCAAGAATGCCTTGTCTGCCACCCTGGTGTGACTCAGGACTGAAGAAGGCCACAAATCTTTCATTATTTGATCCAAAGTGCTACATATAAAGGGAACTCACATTCGACTTCCCCAGAAACTAGCCCACAATTTGTTCCACGTAAGCTATTTGAAAGGTTCTCCTCCCAGCTCCTGTTTGGAGGCGATAGACACTCTTACACCTTCAAAAAGCTGCTAATCTCAATAGGCGTTTGTTAACCACCGTCTTCTCGTTGCAGATGTTCACGTGGAGCCCCACAAGAAGCAGCTCCACGTGACGCTGGCCTATCACTTCCAGACCAACCACCTGCCCACGCTGGAGAAGCTGGCGCAGAACATCGACGTCAAGCTGGGCTGCGACTGGGTGGCCGCCATATTCTCCCGAGACATACGCTTCGTTAATCACGAGGTACGTTTGCAGAGCCTCTTTCGCTCCGAAAATTCAAACAATAAAAAAGGGGACCTAGCAGAGCTGGTTTGAGCTGCGTTTGCAGTTGAGAGCGCTCACAAGCTGCCAGCTGAATGAGGACTCCCCATGCGCAGCACAGACTATACAGACATTGAGGAATTTGCCTCAGGTCCCACAAGGACACCCAGAACATAGATCTCCCACATCCCACCAGTCATCTTAACACACAGCCTATCTTGCCTTTTTTTGATTGCTTTTTACTCATACTGTCTAGACTTGCTATTTCACCCACCTCATTTCTTGCTTCTTGCGGGAACTGTGTCCTGCTGGATTAATTAATTCTAACAATGACTCTCTGTTAGCTCAAAGTAAGCGGGTGCGATCTCTCATGAACCAGGCCAGTATATTAGCCTGCTATCCTCTTCTGTACAGACTTGACATTATTATTAACCACAGCGTTTCGTTTCACCATGTAAGAAATTATTACACTCGTGGCCTTTATACTTCAGTTACTTATATGGATTCTATAACTGCAGTGTCTTAACTTCTTAGTAATATTTTTTTTTCCAACACAATATACAGAAAAACGATATTTTTTCCCATTTTGTAGATTGGGATCTTGGGGACAGAGAAACCACAAGTGAGATTCATCTCATCTCCCTGTACATGTCCCCAGGTTAGAGCTCTGAGTCTGCCTTTATACTGAGGCTCGGTGAGGGAAACAGGCACCTCCAGAAAGTGAATCATCTATCTCAGGACCAGATGAATCAGCTTCTGGAGGAGGGAACCTGCTCAGGTAGCCAACTAGACCCCTAAGGTTGGGGTGATTAATCCCACCAAGGTGTGTTGTCCTGAATCACACGCACAAAAGCTGTGGTGGAGTGGGAAGAAGTGATTTGAGTCCAGCACATGATACAACACAGAGTAATCAGACGTCTGAGCTTCTGGAGAGCTGAAATCCCTCGTGCACAGCGCTCTGCCCCAGCCCATGCCGTGCCAACCTCCCTTCCTATCCAAAGTGTCATCTTGCCCTTTAGAAGCTGCACGTGGTTCACACCATCACTGACCGCAAAGGGAGTTGCTGATGAAAACCAGCTCGTGTCTTTGCATATCTAACTTCAGGCAGCCATCTGTGAGTTTTGGCCTTGTGGTATCAGGTGACAGTGACTAGTTTCCATCTGCCTTTGAAGATACTGTGACTAGTCTAGGAGGATTAGTGAGAAAATGGGCTGACGCCATCAGATCAGAGCTGCTCGGCAGATTAGGGGTTTTCTTTGCATGATGCCATTGCAAAAGTAAGGCTTGGCCAGGGACAATAACACGTTTGTTCTCCTTTTAAATGAGGGACTGCTGTAGCCATTTCCACGGAAAGTTACTGATAGACATTTAATACGTGTGGATTCCTTACACACCAGTGAAGATTACAGCATTATACTCACTGATCTTTCCCCCACGTTTATAACTTAATCCTGTTCACAGTAGGAATTACAAAGAAAACCATGTGGCCACAGTATTTCTTATCACCTGTGTGTTACCGTATTATTTTTCCTGTGTGTTATTGTGAATAGTTTTGAGAACAGGGTGTCGCAGAATCAAACCTGTTCACCCCCCAACAGTGTCTCTGCCTCATCTCCAACAGCAACAAGAACTGCTCTTTCAGATTGAGCATCAGTAGGTGCATCGAAAATGATCACTGATGGTCATGAACTGTGTAATTGCAGCTCCCAATAAGAATTCGGTTCCATTTTTAATAGGGCACTTAGAATTGAGCACAAGAATTAAGCGCACAGTCATGTTTTTGCTCGCTCTAAAATCCATCCCCCCCTTTCCCTCCTGGTTATCAAAGGCACGACTGGAATCAAAGAGAGAAGGAGTAAATAACTAGAAAATCTTTCTAACAGCAAAGAGGGAGAAGTGTCAGGAATTCCCTGAAGGTAAAGCTTTCCTGGATAAGCACAAAGTGATGCATTACAAGGAGAACAGTTCACACCTTGCTAAGGTTAAAGGTCCGGTATGCGAGTGCTCCTGCCCCACTCTGCTAAAGCTTCCCTCCCATTAACAGTCATTCATTTGTGCTTCTGTTTCTCCCCAGACTCTGCAAGTGATCTATCCTTACACCCCCCAGAACGATGATGAACTGGAGCTGGTCCCAGGGGATTTTATTTTCATGTCCCCCGTGGAACAAACCAGTACAAGTGAGGGCTGGATTTATGGCATTTCCCTCGCAACTGGCTGTTCTGGGCTCCTGCCTGAAAATTACATCACGAAGGCGGATGAATGTGGGACCTGGGTGTTCCATGGGTAGGTAAAGCTGCTCAGTGTGCTTTCCATCGCTGTGATTTTTCACCTGGGTCAGTGAATAGTCTCCCAGAGGGTCGCTTGGGGAAAATGTACTGGCACACAAAGGAAAGGAAGAGCAGATGCTCTCCCTGTGCACGGGATTAGAGGACGATGTGATTTGTTCAGCTGTTTCAGCAACTATTACTCATAGGATCGCTGCTGCTGTTGAACGGAGCCGGAGCAGATGGCCGCGGTAGAGCCACTGCGGTGTAGACACCTCTGTGCTGGGCCAAGGATCAGGAAGGTTTAAATTTGAGCATTACTTTGGGAAGCGAGATCTGCTGGGTATAATTCCTCAGGGAAGAGGACTTGGGATCAGCAGTGTTTTTTAAGATACCTAGCAAGATATTCAAAAGTGATTCATTGCCTGCCTGCCATTGGCTTGAATGAGAATACAGACCTCACCTTTTTGAATAAGGATATGCCTTATGCCTCTTGATTTTGATGGGAATTAGTTAAACAGCAATCAAAAACTAGTACTTGAGGGGTGGGTTTGGGCACTGCTGCAGGGCTGTCTGTATCTCTAAGCGCCCAAACGCCTTTGAGAAATCTGGAGCACAGGGGGTAGTTTGTATGCAAGAGCACGAAATGAGGAGAGGAACGTTCCTGCTGCCCCCCCGATGAGCACCGTGCAGGTACAGAAGTTTGGTGACGGTCACACCAGAGCACAGGTTCGTCGCAAGGGGAAGGGATGGACACACAGAACAAAACACAGGCAGTTCATATTCCAAATTTCAGTGGGCAAACGTGACCTGTGGAGACAGGCCGAGCAGAAAGGAAAGCATTCGGTAACCCGTGTCAGCACAGCACTTGACAGTAGAAACCGATCCAACATGTTTCCCAAACAGCACAAACCTATATAGCGAGTCTGTTGCCATCAAACTCCAACTCATCTTTCATTGTGAGAAAAGACCTCCAGTAACCAAAGCTTAAAGAAATGAAAATGAAGACACATGGGCAAAGTCAATCAGAGAGTTTCTATGAAGACACAACTTAATCCAGACCCTCCAGCCTCCAAATCCAGCAACACCATCCTTTCTTCACCCAAAATTTGCTAGCCAAAATGGTCTCGGGTCCACATAGGCTGCTCAAGTGCATTCTGCTTTGTTTTCTTAGAGTGCCTGGAAGAGTTCTGAGGCCTAGGGAGCAGCATGGAAAAGAATTACTATTGCAGCAGCAACTCAAAGGAAAGCCAAATGCTTTGTAACTCCCGCACCTCTGCCTCCAGATAAGCAAAGAAAGGAAATGCCCTTTCCCTGATTACCGCTAAAGACTATAAATCATCAACTGGAGCAAGCAATATGGAACATTTATCAAAAACATTATTACATACCCGGAAAACAGCCTCATTTTACACAACGGCTTCCCGCAAGGAATATTATGTTACAGAATGTCATGTGGACAAAACAATATAGCAAGCTAAGGACAACCTCCAGGCCACAGTATTCACGGCAAGATCCTTGTGGTAAGAGAAGAACAGCGCACAGATATCTTCATTTTGTAGGCAAAAGAAAAGTAATCGTGGCAGTACTCACCGGGACCGGCGGACCCCGCTCGCGGTGTTGGGACGAGGCCGCTGTCGGTGAGCAATGCTGTGATCCTGTGATCCGGGCGCTGGTTTGTGCAGCCACGTCCTCTTCCATCCCTGCAGAGGATGAGAAAGAAAGAAAGAACAGCCATGGAGCTTTCCCTCCTAATCGCAACAGACTGCATTCCTCAAGTCAAAATCATGCATTATTGAGATCATCATGAAGCTCATCCAGTGCAATCCCCCCATGGAGCAGGAACACCCAGATGAGGTTACACAGGAAGGTGTCCAGGCGGGTTGGAATGTCTGCACAGAAGGAGACTCCACAACCCCCCTGGGCAGCCTGGGCCAGGCTCTGCCACCCTCACCCCCAACAAGTTTCTTCTCCTCTTTCAGTGGAACCTCCTGTGTTCCAGTTTGCACCCATTGCCCCTTGTCCTGTCACTGGTTGTCACCAGAAGAGCCTGGCTCCATCCTCCTGACACTCCCCCTTTCCATCTTGATCCCCAGCAATGAGTCCCCCCTCAGTCTCCTCTTGTCCAGCTCCAGAGCCCCAGCTCCCTCAGCCTTTCCTCACACGGGAGATGCTCCACTCCCTGCAGCATCTTTGTTCCAATCCCTAACATTGTGTGGTTCTGTGAAAATACAGCGAGTGAGGCAGGAGCTGAACAGTGGCCTGGTTTTGTGGACATGGTTTTTATGGCTAATATCCAAATAGCAGCTCAAGGTCTCTGCCCGGCACACAGCCCTTGCTGGCTAGCACTGTACAGACATATAAAAAAGACGTCCCTGCACTGCAGCAAGGGCTGTGCCTTGGCTGCAGACCAACGGGCTGCCGCACCAAGAGGACAAACCTGATTATCTGTTTAATAGGGGAGAAGAGGGTTTGCCTTCGAGGCAGAGTTACTGCCCATGGAACCAGGTTGTGCCTTGAGAGACTCCAGGGCTGAATCCTTTCCCTGTCTCCTAAAAATAGGGATGGTATCACTTCTCTTCTGCAAACCCCAAGGATTTTCTGTACACCTAAACTACATTTCTTCTCTGGCTGTGTGATTTCTACTCATGCCAAGGACCGGACCTGCTGGTAACAGTGAGGGGAAACATTCGATCTCTGATCAGTGCTGTAGGTTGGAAAATGATTGAAGATAAATTGCTTCAGCATCCCACACAGTGCAACCCAGATCCTCGGTCTGTGTGACCCATTCTTGCCATCCCTTTGGTAAGCGTATGTGAGTGAAAAATAACCTTTCAGAAAGCACTGGACTCTCCTGAGGGGAGAGAGAGATAAGATGTGTTCTGACCGAGCCTAGGAAAGGACCTGACCATAGGTACGCTAAAAACAAAATACTTCATGGCAGAAGCCACAAAAACCAAGCGTTCAAACCCATGGGGCTCTCCACATATACATGTAAAGGCGTATGGCAGAAGTAAGAGTGCTATCTTTGTATCTGTGGAGCCAGCACCACCCAAAAGCTAAAATCTGTGATGGTTCCCTGCACTGCTTTTCCATTACCAGCCAAGCCAGAAATAGTCGCCTCCTCTGCCCCAAAATGGACAGGAGCGCTGCAGATATTACACACCAGTCTATTTCGGCTCCTTGTGAGATGCCAGAGCTATTCTTTGCCCCTTTAATGAGCCTGAGAAATCAGATTTGGCACAAGTACCGGGGGGAGGAAAATCAGCCCTAATTTTTCAAGCTATATTTGGGGCTCAGTGGGGTTTTTTTTCCCCTCTCTTTTCCTCCCATTCTTCACTGGATCCTTTTCCTTGGGAGTCCCTCTCCTCTAGATAATGATGAGTGACGTGGCAGAGGAGTCTTTTCCTACACAGAGCTGAGAACTAGCGTTGTTGTGTCGCGACAGAGACCTTTTCTCCATCCTTTGCTCCAAGCATCTCCATTCTTCAAGGGGCCTCTCCTGCCGCTGCCCCCGGGGACACAGCAGCACCGCTGGTAGAGCACCGAACACAGTAAATGCTGTTTGCCTTCAGTCTCTGTTTGCCAAGCAGAGGAGCTACAAGCCTTTGGGAAAAGCTTCCAAACAATGACCTATGCTTAGAAGATGACTAAGCTGAAATAGCTTCAGCAGCTTCTGTTTTCCAGCAACATCAAGGAGATAGCACTGAAGTCAGACTGGTGGCTCTGCTCCAGACACGGCAAGATAGGAAGCCTTTGCCTCACCATCATTCGCAGCAGATCCTAGCATCTATAAATAGATACCACAGCGTCTGTGGCCTTTTAATAAGGGATTAGAGAGAAAGAAAGTCTCCGAAATTGTGCAGCAGCTCCTGGGGATGAAGGGAAGAGGGGTAACCAAAAAAATCCTTCGTATTCTCCAGGCCAGCATCCTTAAAAGACAAAGCAGGAAAGGGCTGAGATGGGATGAGGGTTTGGAAGCTGCAACACAGCAATAGTGACGGGGCCTAGCTAAGAAATCCAGATCCTTCTCACGGTGAGATATTCGAGTTTTCGGGGCAGTGAGGATGTGTCTGTGCAGCTGCACCCGCGCTCCAAGCCGACCACGTAATAAACGTGATCAATGTCTGTCCGTGCTCCCTGCGCACGCCAATGCACTCGGGCAGCTTTTGGGTCGGAGTTGGCCTTATCCTGCCAGCTGGAAGTGGGTATTTCTGCCTGCAATACAGCACATGCAGATATTCTGAGGAGGAAGATTAGACATGATTTCTCACCCCAGCACTTGGAAATATTTCCCTCATCCTCCCAGGTAAGGGACCAGCATCAGGACCAACAGTGTGGTATTCTTTTCTTCTTCAAACTGGTGCAAATCTTACGATCTCGCAGAAGATCATTTTACAAAAAATGCAGATGACCTATTTTCATTCCCTTGTTCGAGGCACTTGGTGTCATTTTAACAGCTCTGGGACCCCTCTGAGATTTTGTCCTAACGAGGTGCGAGTCAGGAAGCAACTTCTGACATATTCAAGGCACTGAAAAGTGCACGCAACAGCAACTACGTCTGTCAAAGCAAATGACCACGTACATTATCTGACAACGGGGTTTCTTTAAATGACTAAGCAAACGTGACCCATACAGTGTAACCTCATCAGCAGAGGGTCAGTGCAGCTTCTGTAATTGCCTGGCAGAGTTTACTCCCGAGGGTCTTGGTCGAAGTCCTTGGATGTCTGGCCATCAGAGCTTTATTCAGGGGGACCATCATTAGATAAACCCTTGAGGGGGAATAGGATCTATTATATCCCTTTGGCTACACTTAACAGGAGGCACTGGTGAGAATAAATTCCCACTGGAGACAGGAAAGGGAATAGCACTGAAAAATGTAGCAACAACAACCCAAACTGAATGTGCTGTGTCCCTACCAGGGGATACTTGTGCGCAGGAACCCCAGAACTTGCCCTTCTACCGAAGCAATAGCTTGTGCCCCAAAGGTGAGTGAAAACTCATTAGTTTCCAAACTTTGCTCCATGAGACCGTGGTAAGTAACGTGCAGCTGGTCCCCAGATGATGTTAGCGAGCGTCCCGGGGCTGTGAGGAAGCTCTGGGCATTTTGCAGGAGAATATTTGAGAGCTGACAGAGCCTGACACACCAAAGTTTGGGAACTGTTGTTCTGTGAAGCTGTTTCGAAGGAAACAGAGAGCCTGTTGAGATGGGGTTTGTCTCTACATCACCTAGCAAGCTGCCCTCTAGGCAGCACTAAAATACAAGTAATAATGTAATAACATGACCATAGTAATTATCATCAGTTCCCAAAGACTACAGAAATGTCCTCACTGCAGCACAAGCACATGAAGTCCAAAGCGTTCCCAAAGCCAACACCTTTCTATTTTTGGCAGGTCCTACTCAATTCTGAATACTACATCTTCCCCATCCTTTCAAGCCTTCACTGACGGAGCCCTGGAACGGAGACAGCAGGACGACCAAGGACCTGGGGACGCAGGACCACTCACCATCATCTGCCAGAACGTGCAGGTGGGGACCCACACACACAGATCACACAGAATTGTGGTGGCAAGTTTCCACCAACTGGCCTTCCCCCTGAAGTTTTCTGCTGGTCTCTTTTCACCGCACGCACTGGAAGTTTCATTTGTACGCACATTTGCACGAGGGTAAAGCAAGAGGTGCCCGGTCTTGACTCCCATAAGTAAATCAGAGCTCAGAAAACCCCTTGTGCTTTGGTGAAGGTCAATCATCCTGTAATTTTCCTTCCAGCCCCTGAGAATAACGAGCCAGCCCGGGCCTCAGAAACGCTGCCTGTTTGTCTGCAGACACGGGGAAAGGATGGATGTGGTTTTTGGGAAGTATTGGCTGTCACAGTGTTTCGATGCCAAAGGTGAGTCGGTTCCCCTGGGTCTCTCGGGTTTAGATGAAGGAAAGCGAGTGGCAACCAACTGGGGAAAGGTTGGTTTTCTAACACAAAACGTTGTTTTGAGCAGTTACGAGTGGAAACCCCGCGGGTGCGGAGTCCAGGGCTGCAGTCAGAAGTAGAAACACCAGCCACGAAGTAAATGCTACATTATTTGGGAGAGTATTGCAAGAAAAACTTCCATTAAAGTAACGCTGCCAAAGAGCATTTTCATTTGGAAATGAAGCCATGATGCTGGTAGTCAGTGTCCAGTGCAAACATCTTTGGCACAGTTGGCTTTCGGTCCTAAAGGAAAATAACACCCATAGGTGCAGTTCAGGGTGCCTTTTGGAGCATCAAATAGAGTTTGCAACCCAGTAATATGCTTGAGTTTCAGACTGTAGTTAACAGACCATAATTTCAGGCTCTGTTAGCATTAGAGCTGATAGGAGATTTATCCAAAGTCTTTTTTCTGTTAAAAAAATGCCAGTATCTTATAGCTAAAATGGCTGGAAAAAAAGGATGATTTTACAACTACCTTCTCTCTAAATTACATCTGAAGAGCTCTGACATTTTAGCCTCCTGTAGAAGTGTAACATTTCAGGTTCCATTTGTTGTGGGATGGAAATTTGTTTCCTTCGGGGCATTAAATTAGCAACGTTCTGAACTGATACCTAATTTGCTCCGATTCCTGATTTTATATGGGAAAAACGCCTCGACAAACAGGTCTGGGCAGAACCTGCATGGTACGGACATTGTGATGGAAGAGGGTGGAAAGAAAGAAGAGGCCTGATGCTCTCTGATCAAATAATTCCAACACCTGCTTCTAACCTTTCTCTTACAGGAAGGTATATGCGTAGTAACCTGAATATGCCTCACAGTTTACCTCAAAGAAGCGGCGGTTTCAGGGATTATGAGAAGGATGCGCCCATCACCGTGCTGGGCTGTACCCAGGCGAGGCTCGTGGGTGAGTTGTGCTCCCACACACGGCCTGAGCAACAGAAAGCACAAAAATTGGAGTCGGGTGCCCTGAACTAACAGGATTTAGATGTTTCGAGAACCTTTGCAAAGTCCCTTCAGTGGCAAGCCCTCTGTTTCAGAGCAAACTTTGTCTCCTTCAGCTGCTGCAGCGGAATTAAAGACAAAGCACAGGATCTAGGCCGCGGTATGAAATCAGAGCTGTTAGCACGGCGAGCGCAGGGCGTGCGTTATCACCCTGGAGGATACTGTTGTTACCAATGTTGTCGAGGAATGCAGCAGCGTTACAGTCACCACATGCAAAATACGCTTTTTCACAGAATCCCAGGATGTGAGGGGTTGAAGGGCCCTGGAAAGCTCATCCAGTGCAATCCCCCATGGAGCAGGAACACCCAGATGAGGTTACACAGGAAGGTGTCCAGGCGGGTTGGAATGTCTGCACAGAAGGAGACTCCACAACCCCCCTGGGCAGCCTGGGCCAGGCTCTGCCACACTCACCCCCAACAAATTTCTTCTCCTCTTTCAGTGGAACCTCCTGTGTTCCAGTTTGCACCCATTGCCCCTTGTCCTGTCACTGGTTGTCACCAGAAGAGCCTGGCTCCATCCTCCTGACACTCCCCCTTTCCATCTTGATCCCCAGGAATGAGTCCCCCCTCAGTCTCCTTGATTTTGGCAATGTTACATCTCGATCTGCAGTTAATATACTTATATCAAACCACCTGGCTTTATGTTTATCTGGCAAAAACACAGTCCATGTTATTTCCCATGTTGTCCCACCCCCCCATACCTGTCCCTGGCTCCTGAGCCTATTCATTTGTGTATGGAGAGAAAATTATTTAATAGCCGAGCAGCACATATTGAGCATTGTGCTTAGCAGAGCCCAGCCCCTCAAAGACATGAGCTTCAGAGCGCCGTACTTTGCATTTTCTCCAATTGAAGTCCTGCGGAGCACTTTGCCTTGGTCACATTCAAACTAGGGCAGCTAAAATTATACTTGCTTTTTAAACCAAAATAAATCGCTGTACAACAGCAGGATGCTCAGAACTCCCGGCCACATGGCACCGGGGTTGGCAATATGCACACGACAGAAGGCGAATCCGGGAGCAATCACAGCACACTTTGCTAGTGTCATTAAATGGGTCCGAGAACGACGAAAGCAAACCCGTGATGGAGGTTGTTGGATGTGCCGCTCCTTCTAAATTACCCCGCTTCTCCCAAGAGATTTATAGATTTGCTTTGACACGGTTACAGCCATCATTAAACATAACGAAGTCGAGGTTAATAACCCCTCCTTGCTCCCACTTCTTTGTCCTGCCTCTTCAAATATAACAAAAACCAACCCCTTCCTTACTACAAGTCTGTGCAACGCTGAGCAGATTCCTGTGCTCATTTGGTTCCCTTAGGCATTGCAAGAATATTAATAACCCTAATAATGGAGTTGATTCTTATCTCATTTTCAGTGATCTCCCACCTGTGTAATGAAATGGTAATTTACACTAGCGAAAAACCAAGCCAATTGAATTAAGTTGGGTTTGAGTTAAGTTGAATCATTCTGATTTACGGCTTACAAACGAAAACAAAATTAAATTCAAGCTCTCTACCATTTTTCTCCACACACTGTTTGCTGTTTGGCTAAATCTAAGAGAAACAGAAACAAAGCAAAAGCTGCTGCCGTTTCTTTGCATACTGGTTAAGTGTCTAGATAGACGTAGAGCAACACACAGAGAAGAACGCGCCCCGGCCCCACAGCTGCACATATCGCAGTGTCCGCTGTAATTAAACACACGTATTTCCCAAAACGCAAACTGCATGTGCTCCTTGCTGGGTGGCAGATGCCCTGCATTGCTGTCCAAATGCCATTTGTCTGCTTTTATTCACGGCTGTTGAAACTTGCTTGCAGGTGAAGCCTTGCTAGAAACTAATACCATTGTAGACTACATCTACAGCTCCCCGTCCCTGCGGTGTGTACAGACAGCACACAACATCCTCAAAGGTAAGAACCGAGCAGGCAGAAAGAGCTGCATTGTCCTCATTTTCTGGGAAACAGAGGTTTACATTCCTTGGAATATCCTATTCCGAGTACATATATCAAACACTTCATCTTCCATACATACTGTTAATCAGCTGCCTGCTGGAGAGAATTAAAAACCTGATTTACAAGCTGAAGTATTAAAGCTGCAAAGTCTTGCTGCTTTCCTCACCAGATACTTCCACTGATAGCTGGTTTTCTCGCTCCCTTTTCCAGGTATGCAACAAGAGAACAACCTGAAAATCCGAATAGAGCCGGGCTTGTTTGAATGGACCAAGTGGGTCTCTGGGAACACACTACCTGCCTGGATACCCCCCCTGGATTTAGCTGCAGCTACTCTAAGCGTCGATACAACCTACAGGTAGCAGGAAGGGGGGACGGAGGGTCTTGGATTGCTTTTTGGCTTTTTACTTTAATGGTAACACCCTGATGAGTTTTTAAATTGAAGCAATGACTGGAAAAGCTGTTGAGGCTCCCAGAATAAATGTGGAGAAGGCTCGAGGCTGCTGTGTCGAACGTGAGCTGACAATGGGTTATGATAAACCAAATCTCCCCGATTACTGGCAAGGTTCAGCGATATTGCTGATCAGGGAGCTCCTCTTTCCATTACCTGTCAGGTGTCAAAGTATTTATGTTTGGTTTAACCCTTCTCCTAAAACTGAGGGGTTTGGGCTCAGCTCACAGAACTAGTTTTGCGGACTCAATTCCCTGATCATCACATTCATACACTGAACCAGATCATGGGCTCATTCACACCAGCCTTTCCCCTCCCCAGAGGAAAATGCTTGTCTATCTCTCTATTAGGATTAGCAAGGTGATGGAGCTTAATTGTAGATTTTGCAACATCCTGGGGAACGTGTTTACATCTGTCAGGCATTCAAGGTCTCCTGTGATGTCGAAATTCAGAGGTTTTCTATCAAAGAGCTAAACCCTGAGCATTTATCACATCTCAGCAGTTACATTTGAAACATTTCTAGTGGAAAAAATTGCAGGTTTCTCCCTCAGTGTTTCACAGTATCCGCCGCAAAAACGGTTGGTGCAAGCAAACAAAGCTGGTGAAAAGCCATTTGAATGGCAAATGGATAAGCACCACTGATCTTTCCTCCCGCTTTGCAGAAAAGGGAAATGCAACGATTATTTGCTCGGCTTTCAGGGACCCTGACAGAGCCGCTCCCTCTGCATTCCCAATATCATCGCCAGAAAACACCACGAGGCTGCAGCCGGAGTCCAGAGGGAAGTTCAAGGCTCTCCGACTCCCCAGTGAAGCTTCACAGCCCTGGTGCCCTCCAGCCTAACACACAAATGCTTTTGACTGCAAACCGCAGAGAGAAAGGCTAAATAAAACCCAGCAGAAATAGTCATGTGGCAAAGAATAGACAAGACGATCTGTTGGGGCTTCCTACCCTCCAATTTATGATTCATTTATACAAGCCAGACTCAAAGAGCTCCCACAAAGAAGGCAGCTCCAGAAAGGTCACACGGTTCCAGCCTCCACCACGTTTGACTGCGGAAATATCTGTATCATGATGATTTCTTGCAGAGCCCATCCCTTTCTGTCTTAGTGTGAGCCTGAGCAATCTCAGATCAAACCAAACCATTTCTAATACACAGTGTACAAAGACAGGAGTTCCACCTACGTGGGCATGGTGACAAATACTTTGTGGCTGGGCTTTTGCGGTGTATGGTATCGCCAGAAACACCGGTGTTTGCCGGTGTCACGCTGCACCCGTGTGTTAAAGAACCCTCAAGTGGAATAAGTGCCTTGTGCTGCATCTTTTTGGTCTGCAGCTAAAATTCCAACACTCCGAGGGTATCTAAATAGAAGTCCCTACACTATATTTATCCCTGAAAGGGTATCATATGGGTAATGCTCAGCAGAGCAGCTGGACCACAGGAGCCTCTGCGGCAGAAAACACGTGCCTTCTGGGAACATTGGGACAAATATTCCCAGCACAAGACAAAACCTGCTTTTGTGTGGTCAGCTGGTGATGTGGGGGGCTTGGGCACGGCCCTCCTGGTGCTCTGTGTCACCCGTCACAAGTGCGATTCCTGTGCATACATGAGGCCACCAGATGGAGAGGAAAAGTCAGCTCCTTTCCTTGCGCCGGGGTGTGAAAATACAACCTTCTGCTTCCCAGCCCCTGCTCCTCCGTGCACATCAACCTGCTCCAGCTGATAGAGCCACCAGCTTCACACGGGTGGGTGAGCCCTGAAATGCGTTAGTCAAAGGAGACGTAACTAAATAAACATGAAGCGGTATCATTATTGCCACGTGCCGTTGCAAAACTAACACAAGTGTAATCAGCACGTCTTATGCTGCCTCCACTAACCGCTCCACTTATCATTTGTCCCAGTTAACCGAAATATCTTAATGCAGCGACAGCAAACATCTCGGTTTTGAAGTTTAAAAATCATAGTGGTCCCGACGCAAGACGCACATCTGGGGATTTGGGGAATTGGAAGAGTTAAAGGAACAGATACTTTCAGATGAATCATAACTTGCACTTAAAGCTTCATCACTTCTCCTAGTTTACCGGCCTTGTTTTTCTGCTTGCAGACCTCACATTCCTGTCAGCAAGCTGGTGGTTTCCGAATCTTATGATACATACATAAGTAGAAGCTACCAAGTAACAAAAGAAATCATCAGTGAATGTAAAGGCAAAGGTAAGTGCTACAGACGGGGTGAAAAACAAGCCAGCCCCTCTCCCAGCGACACTGGAAACTCGAGGTTCTGGTCATTTCACTGATGTAATTTCACTGCTCTGTCTCTATATTCTATTTATTTTAATGTTTTGCCCACAAGCCTCGATAGCACAGTGTGATATTGGTTGTAAAGCATCCTGGAAATGAACATCTAAAGCTATTGGTGTGGGAAACCAGCGACTGAAATTAAAGTGCTTGTTTTAATCAGAATTAATTTGGGGGTGAAGTATTTGCTTCACAAGACAGCTGAAATCATCTTTTCTTCAGAAAGCCATTTTAAAGCAGTAACACTGGTTTAGCCGTTATCCCAAAAATTGAGAAATGCTCTAAATATGTTGCTAAGCCACGCTTTCCCCCCCCATATGCACAGTTTAACGTGTTGTTATACGACAAACTGAACCCATTTTGAATGCTCTGCTTAATCCTGGGCTGCAGTCCCTAAAGCTGGCTTCACCTCCCTCCTCAGCCTGCGTTTCTCGCTTGATTTTGGTTCATTTCAGGAAACAACATCCTGATCGTGGCACACGCGTCCTCCCTGGAGGCCTGTACCTGCCAGCTCCAAGGGCTCTCGCCGCAGAACTCCAAGGACTTTGTACAGATGGTCCGAAAGGTAATTAATTACCAGCGAGGAGTAAAGCTCGCTGGCTTTACAGAATAGAAACCTGCGATCTGCTTAACCAGGCAGAGGACGCTTTGTTCCTCCTGGCTGATTGTTTCGCCCCTTATTGAGCTTCGAAGGCGTGAGAGTGAAGCAGATTGGTTTGAGAGGCTCATGGTAACGTGTCGCTTCTGTCACGGAGAGCATGGGATGAGATGCCCACCTACCGACTGCATTCTGCCTGTAGATACTTACAGAGACTCCCACAGTGCCCTCCAGTGCCGAAAACACCCTCACCGCACTTAACAGGGCGCTACAACACTTCCCCTCCTCATTTCACTATAAAGAGTTGGGGAAAAGGCCTGAAAATTATCACGGAGCCTCCCGCCTTTGTTGCTTTACTCCTACCGTCATTTCTGAAAATGGGCTTTGGGGAAGAGGGGGAGAGAGAGAAGATTGAAATGCTGCAGTAGCACAGCAGGATCGAGGAGCTCCCTCCATGCATGCCACTCATTGCCTTTATTTCCATCTCTCTCCGCACAGATTCCGTATTTGGGGTTTTGCTCGTGCGAAGAACTGGGAGACACGGGCGTTTGGCAGCTCACAGACCCCCCCATCCTCCCTCTCACACACGGACCAACTGGAGGCTTTAACTGGAGAGAAACCTTACTACAAGAATAGGCAAAGCTACACGAGCGAGGAAAACCCATGGCCTTTCCAAGCTTTGGGCAATGTCCTTTCTTTCTTGTGTTTATTGACAGTGGAAAAATAGTCATAAGATGTTCAGTGGATGACACAAACAGCTGTTCTAGCATATCTCTCACCCAGCCACACTCACGCGAAACGTCTCATGTACAACTAGGCCAATACAAAAGGGAGTGATTTCAAGGAAAAAACTATTAAAATGCAGGTTGAAGCTCTGTTTAGTCAGTAGCTCAGGTAGATGTTCCCACCTCTGATAACACCAGTAGCTCTCACTGCCTTTTGCACCACATTAGAAACAACTAGCACTGTGTAAAAGTCAAGCATTCAGGATGCTGGGGTATTTTTTTCCACTACTATTTTTGCAAAGCAGCAGCAGGCTTATTCAGGACCACGTGCTGACACCCCCATCACTCACAACCCCAAATTCTCGGCAGCTTCTATAAAGGAAACCACCACCAGCTGGAAATGAGAGTCCAGCGTTGCCTGTGCAAGTAGCAGCAGATCATTCCTCTCCTTTATTTCGGCGCCGTGGCAGGGGTTGTGTTGGCCACGCCGAGGATGCAGAGACCGATAGACACTGAGCCACGTCAGAAGAAAAGCCGGAATTCCTCATCAGTTACAGATGAAGCCTGCACATCAAAAGATGTTGTGAACCAAGCCTGAGAGCGGTTTCTTTGGAGTGGATAGGAAACAAGCCTTTTCCAACGAAACCTGATGGATTTAGAAAGTTTGGCATTGTTTCTTTCCTTTATTTAGATTCTCGAAACCCACCCTTGTGCACAGACCCAGCCTAAAGTGTTTGTGTCATTTAAATTCCCTTCAGAAGACCTTGAAAAACACTTTTCTGCCGCGATTTTGTGCTGGTCATGTACACAGTGGTGGCTTTCTGTCCCTGCGAGCTGTTCGGTCCGCTCTGATGAGGTCCTGCAGTAAGCAGCTTTCTTCAGGAGGTAACGATGAAATCAAGAAGATGCTGAAACTCGGTCCCCACTGCACGCTTGGCTTCTTTTTGCTTAATTCCTAAGTGCCATCTGTCATAAAGACAAAGCAGATCTGGAAAAGCAGTGCAGTTAAATTTAGGAGCAGCGTGCTTGGGCCTGTTAAGATGCTGTTTATCTGGTGGGGCAAGGTTAGAGAAGGAGAAGAGAAGGTTTGCCATCTGTAGCTAAAATCTTGGAAATCACACGGAGTGGCCTCTTAGTGCAACAACCTGCAAGATGCCAATAGCAGCTGATTCAGAGGAGAACGCAGAACGCGTCCCAGGGGGTGGTTTACAGCATAAAATGGCTTCGGAGCAGGTTAATTTTATCTTAAGTCATCTGCGTTGGGTCAAAAATTTCCTGCAGACGTTTGTATGGGTCTTCTCAGTATAGGCTCGCTTTCAGAAGGTACTTAAAAATGTGCTGAAATGGGATGAAAGAGATTTAGGCATACTCCTTTCTTCGTTCGGGCCCTAAGTCTGAGTATCCACGTAAAAACCATCAAAGGCAAGTTCAGAAGTACCAGGAAGGAAATTCTGGCATCCTAGGTACCCCTCTGCTGTCCACTTTTCCTCTGCAGAAAGTGTTCATGTCCTCACTGGAAATGTTTGTATGGCACAGAAGTTCATGCCCGCTGACTTTGACAAAGGCTTATTATTCCTAGCGAGAGCCAAGCTGGGTTTTTGTGCTGGTTTCTTATAACCTTCAGCAGGAAAGGACTGAGCTGCAAAGGAGGAGCGATAAACTGCAATCCCGTCCTCCTCAACGGGGCAAAACACTCCGCAGCTGCCATGGAACAAACCTTAGGGGGGTTCAGCTCGTCTTTGAGTTTTATTGAGCTTGCCAAATAGAGTCCATTAGATTCTGTCCAGATTGTGAGTCAGCAGAGAGCTCGTCCTGTGCAATATGTACATTGTCACGCTCCATAACGATAGCCCGTTATTTATGACTATGTAATACACAGTAGGCCATTCATAAGTGCATTATTATACCAGGGATGTATACTGAAAAGTCAGGGAGATAACTTATGAGATGACAGAAGAAACTGCTCCCGTGCAGCTATCCTGCTGTCACTTTAGTTTTTAACTGTAATTTAAACTATTTTGGGCTGTGTACAGACATTCTGAAGAGCATTTCTGCCTTGTTTTCCTCCGTGCTTACTCACTGCAGATTCTCAAAGAGTTCAAATAAATGACAATCACACCAGAACTAATTTGGTTATTAATGCATGTGTAACTCTCCAAACTGCTTTTAGTTTCATGCTATGGGCCAGCAGGATGTAATTTGGGGCAACAAATATTGCCTATAGGAGGCTACTCAGGTCCTATTGCAGTTAAGTGACATTCCAAGGAGTTTATTTAGACAGCAGCATGAAGCAGAGCAGGAACAAAACCTGAAGGCACAATCTGAATATTGGACTAGCTGATCTTTGCATACAGTAAGTAATATAGGAAAGAGTGTTCTGTTTGAGAAGGTAGATGTTAAAATACGCTCTTCTTAAATATATATATATATATTTTTTTGGATGTTTGGGAAAGTATTTTGACAGTTGTAATCTTATCTCAAATTAGATTTTTCAAGTGTCAGGAACGTCAGAAAGGAAAATGGTATTTCCTTCGAGCATTTTGATTTCTCATAGGGGCTTTGTGTTAAGTAGTCTCATGTTGATAGGGCTCATTCGGGGGGAAAAAAGTGTACCTTTTAAGTTTTTAGTTGATATGTTAAGAATACCAATCAATTGCTGCTTCACTTTCACTCCATTGCTGCTCATTAATGTGTATTTAATATCACCTCAGTGTTTTGTCCCAGAAGAACATTAGACTTGCTCTATCTGAAGTGCATGCCAGCCTCTTCCTTGCCTTCACTGTGAGCTGCATCAGGTCCCAACAGTTTAATGAGAGTACAGAAGGCAAATAGCAGTTCCTAGTTCTTCCCCTCTCTTCCCAATGGAGGAAAAAAGCTGCAAATCTGCCACAAGTAAGTTGTTTGTCCGGTATTTTCATAAACTGCAGATTAAAGGGCTGGAAAAATACAAGAATCCAAGTGCAGAATCAGATTCCAACGCAGCAGCAGCTGATGGAATGATGCTCCGCACCAGAGCTGAAAACCAGGATATTGGAAGAAGTTCCGATTTGATCAAGAGTTTACCCTTATCACTACACTCTGTATCTCCCTTTGCTGCAGGGGCTCCATTTCCAGATCAGTGCACGTGCTGGGTCTAAAGTTTCATGCATTTAGTGCAGTAGCAGCTACAGCCAAATACTTGGACCCTCTGAGCACGCAGTTGGGTTCTCTGTGAGCGTAAAACTCAAGTCAACAGAGCTTTGCTTCTTTATGCAAACTAAGGATCCAGTCTATAACTTATTTCCCTTTTCACTCGGTCCAAACAGTTGCAGAAGGCAGCTGATGGTAGAACGGGTGATCGCCTCTAGGGCCTGCGTTATTATGAAAGTGATAATTTACATCGCCAAATCAGTGGTTGTTCACAAGAACTCTGCAGGAATTACCGTTAGTGAACACAAGTGGTAAATCTCCAAAACAAAGAGGGTGGAAAGGATGCTGAAGCGCTATTTCCCAGCGTATTATTTTGCCCCCCGAGGTAGGAATATCTCAGGGATGTGGGTCCTGTCATCCCTGAGCGTGGATGAAAAGGATGGGGAGGGGGTTTTTACAGCACTGTGACAAACTCAGCTCCTGCTTCACCCTCTGGATGCTGAGCCAGGGCCTAAGGGAACAAAGAGGGAGATTTCTCATCGTTTCCTCAGGCTGGGGATGAAGATGCGCAAAGCCTGGTCCTGCCACACTTGTCACTGCTTTATCGAGGAATTTGGAGGACTCAGCAGTGCGGGGTTGAGCCCTTCCAGCCCTGATTTGAGAAACGCACGCAGAAGTAGAACGATATTTAGCATCTGATTATATTCATTTCAAAAAGCAGGACACTAAATAGCCGAGTTAGGCCGCAGTCAACCAACCCTCCTTTAAACCCACAGCTCCAAATTAATCTGCGGCACTGCACAACTTGAAACATGTTGAAATTCCACATGCAAACTATTGTTTAGAGGGGAAGCCTTAATAGTTTGTGGGGGTTGATTTTTTTTTTCATTATTTGAACTTTTAAATCCATGCGGAACGATGGTGGGAGCAGACGTGCTTAAAATGGTGAATGAGGGAATGAATGGAAACAAAACTGAAGCAGTAAGTGCGATTGGCTACGTACGCTCTGAACCGCTTCTCACTTCTCACCACTTCCCCAAATACATGTCCCTGGGGTGCACCATATGTGATACAGAACAGAAAATACACAGCCAGTTCCCTTCTATTACTTCCCATTAAAACGTATTTTCTGAAGTTTCTCTCTGTGGACGTCTCTTAAAACTTGATGTTATCAATGGATACTTTTTATTTTCATTTCAAACATGTATCGTTCTGTTTATTATGTTTTTTAGTGTGAGCAGATTGTATTTATTTGAGAAAAACGTTTGCTGTTTAAAAAAAAACCCAATAATTGCATTGCCAAAAATAGCTGTAATTACCTGTGACATCTGTATTTTTTTATTTTGGGGGGATTTATTGGTTGGTTTTAATCTCATTTTCAAGTGCTAACAACTGTTAAAACAACCACCGCATTTTAATTTGCTTATTACATTAAATGGATTTCTCGGAAGTCGGACAAAAACGTCTCGTAGGTGATTAATAAAGCTGCCGCGCACCCACACCTTCCCATGCCCGTTTCAATTCTCCTCCCAAGCACCTCGGATTTGGTGGCGCGAATGTTCTGACACAGACCTGCAATGGACCCGGATGGGGTGGCAGCCTCAGAAGCATGAAGAATGGGGAATTTGAGTTGCATTTTCCTTCCCTCCACCAAAAGATGAAGTTCATCTATTTGACAGCAGATGGCACAAAACTATCTCAAGTCTGGTTTTCCTTCTGCTGCGCAGGAACAGTTTTCCCTCCGGGTTGGACGCAGGTGATTTCACAGAATCACAGGATGTTGGGGATTGGAAGGGACCTCAAAAGATCATCCAGTCTCTCTATTGCTTGATGGCTTTTTCCCCCAGAATTATTTTACTGTCAAGTTTAGATGTGTGGAACTGGAAACACAACTACACCAAAGCACCTCTTACCTTCTCAACACATATCTTCTTTCATAATCTGGATCTTTTAATCCAGCAGTAGTTTAACCAGCCAGCAAGACTCCTTTCGAACCAACTAACGACACTAAACTTCATGGCCCATAGCTCTGTTTTCCAGTAAAACCCATCCTATTATGATTAACACAAAAGCCAGAGCTTTTTGGAGTCAGATATACACTGCGTGATGCACTTCCATGCACCTGAAGGTTTAATGGAAACAGGTTCTAGTAAATTGGAACTGAAATGCGTAATGTATTTATAACTAACCATTTTGTCCCATTCACTCAAACTTGTGCCCTGTAAACACACATGGCTTTTACACCACACTTCTTATTTTATCAGCTCATGTTGACTGTATTAGTCATTCGCAGTGAATGTCGGGCAGTTGCAGGAAACTGCCAGAAGAGGATTTGCCGAAGCCTTTTTGGAATCAGCACTCATGGTTACGCCATGGAAGGAGGTTTGGACAAATCTTGCGAAGTTGCTGGACATCACGCACCCAGGAGACACAAAAAGCTTCGCTGCGCCCTGAAATAATCAGGACACGCGAAACCCAGATTGTGCCACCGGTCGGTCCCCTGGGACCTCCTCGATGCTTTGGTGCTCAGCGAACCCTTCACAACCACCTCCCCAATGCTCTTAATTCCCCGGAGAGCCACAAACCACACGCAGCTAATTCTGTTCCTCTGGTTATTTGTTTTGCTGGCATCCCTGCAAGCAGAGCAATGCAAACCTCCTTATGCATACAGAGGTATAAGATGCAGAGTGATGCAAGGCTATTTTTTCCAGGGATTTGAACCATTCAGCTGGGTTTTCAAGCAACCTTCAATTACTGCACAACAGCGCTGTTCACCTAATAATCTCTGCCTTCCAGGGTGCCCCACATCTTGGGGAATTAAACCCCGCGCAGTGCACCTGTAGGATCACTGCACCTTTAGGTGCTTTCCCCTCTATATACATCACCCCCGCACAGACGCTGAGCAGACAGAGCCGGAGGGGGCGCGAGGCGAAGCGCCACCACTCCTGTCACCCACCAGTTTCATTTTAGGGACCTGTGAGGTCACAGATTTCTCAGCAGCCACCAACACCTTGGAAACGCGAGAGTGGAATGGCAGGGAGAGCAAAGGAGGCACAGAACCCGCAGTGATGAAGTCACGGTAAATCTGCTCCCCCGGTGCTGAAAAGGGACCCCGTGGCCCCGGCAGACAGAGGAAACCAGCACAGAGCGTCTCGCCCGCACCGCACTATGACTTTCCCCAGGGTGCTGCACGTCGTGGCTCTGTTCCTCATGCAAGGTAAGCAGTACACATTGCTTTATAGCACGTCCCCTTTGCAAGCAGTCAGCTTGGAGAACTCCATTTCCAGAGCTTTGGGGCGCACAACACGCGAAGCGGCTTTGCTGTTGTTGTTTTCTTGGTGACAATGCTGTATTGTCACCAAAGTTCCAAAGCACGCTGGTGCTGAATTCCGGCTGACTGCTCAACCCCGTATCCAGGAGATCAGTTCACCTCCTGGCATGCTTGAGGTGGCAAAGCATTGGCAAATGGAAAGATTCTCCCTTAAATCTGGACAGCAGATTGCTGCTTGCTGTCATGGCTTGGAGGTCTGTGTACGCCTCTGGACACATATTGTGCAAAAAGATGCTAATATAAGAAGCCAGAGTAATTTAGAAACCTCTTGCAAAGGACTTTGAAAATGAAAAGCACTTTAAATGCTCAACCTCCTTACTCCTACTAGAGGATGCAGCTTATACCTGCTCTGCTAATCCCCTCTCCTTCATACACAGGAGAGTGTACGAGGTTCACATTTGACTATTTCAAATAGGAAAAGACTTAAGCTGAGCTTTGCAGGAGGAACACAGGCACGAGTCTGGTTCTCATTGAAGAACTGTCCCTCTCCTTAAATGCTGGAGCAGAAAACACAGCGGTGCTATTGCTGACGCTTTGGTAATACTCTTGTACACAAAGGTATTGTTAACATCGGACCCATCCAATCTAAACAGCGACAAAGCATTCTGTAATACTGCTTGCTTAGGATATTTTATTACCATTGCTTGTGTTTAACAGAAGAAGCTGTCAGTTATATCCTGGCTGAACAGCAGACGTGCTCCAAATCAGCAGCTTCCACTCTGTTTCAGTGCACAGCCCCTCTTCCCCCAATATTGCCAGACTAATGCACGAAGAATTCGTGCCTGCTGACAACTGCTACCTGCGCTTGGCCACCAGAGTTAATTCAGGCTCCCACTCGCAGGTTCAGCAGCCACAGGTCAAAAATAACCCATTCAATACGATTTCTCTATAGGCTCCAGTTTTAAAGATAACTCTGAAATTATGTATTGAGTGCGTATCACTGCAATAAGCTCTGTGTGCTTTCTAAAGGCTCAAATTAGAGCAACCAGAGGCATTCTGCTCGGTTGCATCCTGCAGTTTCTAGCATGAAATTGCTGCTCTGTCTTGCCAAGAAGGTGGATATATCACTGTACTTGATGCTGGGCTAATCTTTCCAGGTACCCAGGGCACCTGGGATCCACAGGGTACAAGAATCACTGTCCTCTAGAGCTGGGACTGCAGCATGTCCCGTGTCACCATGACTGTGCCCTGGTGGGCTACAGTGGTTTGAAGACCCATCAAACCACCCCCCGTGCATGGAAGGAAACTTGACCTGTGAGTCATGGTCTGAATGCAGCCGCGGTCGCTCACGGAAATTCTGTTTATGCTCCGTTCTGGGGGCTGCTGCTTGCTGGTTTAGAAAAGCAAGCAACACCTCCCCCTTTTCTGGTTCGGTCTTGCTGCTCTCGCCTCAAAAGGAGCGACCTGAAAGCCCCCGCGCTGCTGTTGGCGACGGGAAACTGTCACTGAAAACAATGCAGGAAAACCACAGCAAGGCCTCTCTGCCCCCCCCGACACGGGGTTTCACAAGCAGAACCGCTGCAAGGTTTTCCTTTTGCTCCTTGGCAAACAACCCGCGCGTGGCACGAGCTGCATTGCTGAGAGATGTTTAAATATCTTGGATGAAAATGAAAAGCTTTCCTGAAGCCCAGCAGATTCATTTCTCCAAACTGAAATGGTCGTGTGTGTAGCAGGAACCTGCAGCACACAGCTACCTAGAGAATAAAATCAAACTACACAACACAGAAATGAAAATAAACCTCTCTCACTGCCTATTTACTGAACTCTGACCTGGGCACTGCTCTTAGTAATTTCTGCAGCACATGCTTTTTATGGAGAAAACAATTCATTCTAGGGCATAAAGTATTTTCACAAAGTGTATTAGGTATCTTAGAATGTCTGGAGAGAAAAAAACACACTTTACTGCCTGTAAAATGAGATAGAAAGACACAGAATGACATTTCATTTTAGGAACCTGTGCCAGGCCGGGTTTGCAGATCTTGCCTGCGGAAGAAGTTTCAAAGCCAGTTCAAAGCAGTCGCAGTATTATGCTTTTTGAGTAAAAAAGCCTCATTGTGCAAGGGGCTAATCATTCACTGCTCGAGCAGGTCCAACAGCTCCAGAAGGGAACATGGAATAAGGAAAATTCCTGTTTGTATTAACATACAGGGTTACATATACATATACATATACATAAAAGGGTCTCCTATCAATTATTCAATGGCTTGTGTGGAATAACATTCAATAACTAAATCTGGTTGTGCTGACAGATGAAGATCACACACCTCTGGTACAAGTCTTACCCAGCAGCTGTGGTGACCTATCTAATGACTGTGATTTATTGGTATCAGTACAATTGTATTGGCAAGTTTCCCAATGTAAGAAAACCTTTACACCCACGGAAAAAAAAAAGAGAAAGCTGACATATTACTCTGCGTGAAACATTTTTGTCACATTTAATTTAATAGATGGTTTTTCCCCCTCGCCTCTGGCAGGGGATTTTCCAGGAGCTGCCAGTGAAACCGTAACTCTGAAGGAAGGTGAAGACCTAAATCTGCGCTGCACCCTCAGCAGTGACAACAGTTCTGCCCAGCAGTGGTTTAACCCTCACGGTTTTAGCATTTTCCTGAACACCCAGCGGGGTAAGTGTGAAAACTGAAGGCAACACTTTCCACGGGGGGCTGGAGGGTCACTCCGGGTGGGCTTTCCATGGCCAGGCTGACTCAGCTGTTACCCAACCGCCCGAGATGGTTTCACACTCAGCCCCGCTCTGCAGGAAGCTGATGAAATGGAAAGCCCCCACAAGAGTGGTCTGGCACTAGAGCTTTTACCAATAAACCATAGTTACCACCAGCACCGAGAGATAAGCACAAAACCCCCCTCCTGCCTTACAAGAGAGATGGGAGAGGACATGCCTGAAAGCCCTGGGTGCTCTTCTGCTCATCGGGGAATTCGACAAGCAGTGGTTTCTAATATGTGCTGACAAAGCCAAAGTTACACTTATTATATTCCCTTCCACTGCCTATACCTCACATCTATCTGTCCTTATCTCCCCTCCTTTTGGTCTGAATTCAACTAGCTCTGCTAGATGAGGACTCCCCATTTGTACAGTACCGAGTCAGCATCCCTTCTTCTTAAAGCTTCAGGCTTTGATGATAACACTGACTGGGATTTATCCCAATAACATTGGGTACCTAAGAAAAAAACACAACCGTTTTGGAGGTCTTTTTGTCCCTCGTGACTGATACACGTCCCCAGTTTCAGTTCAAATTAAGGACAGAAAAGTTGCACTTTCTGTGCTTTTCAGTTCAATTTAAAGGCAGAAAAGTTGCACTTTCTGTGCTGCGATTGTGGGAAAAGTCCCCGTGACTCGCTGGCCTGACCCCGAAGATTCCGATGGGTCACCCAACAAGAGGAATGAAGCAGATTTAAAAGTATAGAGAGAGAAAGGGGACTGCGCAGCACAGTACAGACATCCTAGGAGGCGGGCTCATTAAAACCAAGGTGATTTGGCGAGGACAGGGGAAGCGAAACAGCCAATTAATAAGCAGGTAATAAAGAGGTGTGGGCTGACCATAGCGTTCCTGTATATATCACAAAATACAGCCAAAGAGGGGAAGTTGTTTGTTCGGGGCCAGATAAAGGCTTGGGGAATGGGGCAGGGAAAGCTCCTCAGTTCATGCATCTACGCTTGGTATTCAAAGGTCATATTGCTGTTCTGACCACATATCAAATCCTCACACAGGAATAAGAGCCCCTGATAATAAAAGCAAGAAAAAACATCTAATTTTCCCCACTGGCAGCATGTTTCCCCTTTTCTTCAGTTTACTGCGGCCTCTGTGCCAGCGCAGCACCAGCTGGCAAAGCTTTGTGCTAGAACTGCTCCCTTACATCAACCGTTGATGAATTTTAAAAATGCAATAAAGAAAACCTCCTCGTTCATTACTGCTTTGAGTATCTGTCTTCCTTTTATGCACCAAGACACATAGCATGCTGGGTTTTATTTTCCTTACAGCTTTAAGAGATCGGAGGTACAAACTTATCCATTATTCAAAGGAGGAATTATCCATCCAACTGTCTAACGTAACCGTGCACGATGAAGGCGTCTATAAGTGCTACTACTATGGCGACCCATTCAAAAGCAAGAACAAGACTGTTGAGGTATTAGGTAAGTTCCCTCACCTGCTTTGCTCCAGAGGAGCAGAACAAAGCCAGCTCCTCAACTCCAGAGATGCATTTTTGCATACACCTGCATGGTGCTTAACACACCGTAATCCCGGTCTTAGCTCAGTCCCCCAGAACAACGCTGTGTATGCAGCCATTCCTAAAAATTAGTGGAAAGATGTACTGTAACTGATTCTAAATCTTCTTGCTGCAGCTGCTCCTTCTAACCCAGTACTGGAAGTATCCCGAGACACAGAAAGCAGCATTACGCTGTCTTGCTATACCCATGGGTGTAAACCACAGCCCCAGGTCACCTGGCTGTTGGACAATGGCATAGAGCTCCCCGGTAAGTGCGAAAGGATCAGGGACGGATTACTAACAATTTCTCCTTATCAGCCTTGGGGATGTTTAAAAATACTGGAGGGTGAAACACCTTCTGTAACATATTTGCTGGGACTACCACTGATCCTCTGCTCATTCCGTCCAGCTCAGCCCCCGTGGTGCCCGTTTGGAGAAAAGTCAGCGTTGAATTCAGTGTTTATGCAAGAGAAAGGCTGATCTGCTTTGCTCACGTTCAGCACAAAACAATCACTTGGCACCAGAATCTCTTGAGAGTCTGGAGCAAAATTCCACTGAAATAAAATGAAACCAAAACCGGCGGCACAATTTTCAAAGCCCAAATATAAAGTCAGTTAACAAATCCATTATAACCATTTTCATGTTGTAAGCGGTAGATTTTGCCCGGCTTTGCTGAGCAGCTCGGGCACACACCAGCCTTTCCCTCTTGTTAACATGCTCAGAGCCACCACACAGCTCAGCTTAATTTGTGTACTATATAAATAGCTCCTTTGAAGACCATGTTCTAATAATAACTAGTTTATCAGCTGTAACTGTAGCACATTACACAGGAAATGTGCACCCATATCAAAGTCTGAGAAAAATAGCCGGAGTGGTGTCTATGATATGGCAAGTTATCTGTAAAGGCTAATTTGGAAACAAGGAATTTCCTTCATTTAAGAAATAAAGGTGTTACGAAGGGTAACGGATCAAGAGAAAACAGTTTGTTTCCAGAGAGCTGTGGCATTACAGACAGTAGAGATTATTGTGCCACCTTGGGCATTTAAGTTAAACATCTGAGAAAACCTTCCTCTCCACCAGCGCTATTCAAAGATGTCTCTGCCACATGAAATACACCTTTATTCTTCCATTTCGTATAAATGATTAGAAGTCAGTATTACCTAGAAGACCAGGAATTACATCAGACAAGTTACATGGCTCTCTCTAATTCATTATGGCAAGGCAATTAATCTTTGGTTAACTTTAGCCCACTGCAAAAAGGGAAGAGTCAAACTCGCACTGACTTGTACAAAATTTAACAGAGTTGCACCAATGCTTATTTATTACAGTCATAAATACTGCACAGCAATACAAATTTAATTACTTCTTTTTACATTCTGGGTAACAAATCCACAGTTATTAAGACACAAAATCAATGCCCTTGGATAGCATAGCAGAACCAGAACTTTTCTACATCTCGGTCATGCTGCAAACAGCAGGTCCTTGCATGGCTGTGGCACATAGAAAAGCAATTTATTCTGTTCAGTGAGGACCAAAAGTGGCCATTTTGCCACAGTCCTGCAGGGCAATTTCCCCACACGAGTCGTGAAACAGAGCGGAGGCTTTGGGGTGAGCGCAGGAGATGCAGCGACATCGGCACTTAAACAGCCGCCGAGGAAGAAAACATGACCTTGCTGCCTTCGGGTTCCCGTGTAATCCATTTACACAATGAACCACTTGTGCACAGTAATCACGCGCTGCTTTAGCAGAGCCCAGTAATGCAGATAGCGCCTGCAAGGTTTTTCATTAAATTGCTCTTGACTAGAAAGCACTTAAATGTTTTCTTGCAACGGGTGTCTAGGTGACACTAAGCACAAGTTAGAAGCGGATGGGAAGAAATGGAGCACAACCAGCAGGCTGACAGTCCTCGCCTATGGGCCCGGCTCAACCGCCAGCTGCATCGTTCGCCACCAAGCGCTGAAAGAGGAGCTGATGGCATCTTTCCACTTTGAGGACATTCCTAGGACGGGTACCGCAGGCTCCTTGAGCTGAGACTATCCCGGTTTACCTCTCTGAAGTGGGGGAAGTGATGCAAAGCTGAAGCCCATAGGTTACTGCTGTGTGTGTAGGATCTATTTTTAAATGAGGGCCACCTGGGGCACAAGAAGAACTCCAAGCTAATATTTGGGGGCTTTTTTTATGCTTCTTAACTACCTTAAAATGCACTAAATATTAAGTCACAGCAGCCCAGACTGGTCAGTTCCCCAGTGCTGCTGCTAGAATTCAGGCATGTTTGGCCTAAAGCTTTAAATATAATTCAAAGTTCATGTTCCTAAAAAGCAGTGAGCTCTCCACGTCTTCTGTGCATTAGACACATCCACCTGGGAAGCTAGCAGGGTGTCAATGTAAATTAACACTGAAGCTGCTTTTCTAATAATTCTTAGAGTTTGCCTTCTGCCCATTTACTCATCCTTAGGATCACTCTAATTCTTCTTACCTTGTTCCTCCTTAGATTGCTTGATTCAACAAATGCTTCTATAAAGTATATTATAATGCTTATAAAGTTGTATTGTTGTTGGGTTTTTTCAGAGATAAATACAGATCCTGCACCAGCTGCGCCAGAGGTCAATACACATGCAACTGAGAATGAGCAATCTCCAGGTACGTATTAACTGCTTGGCCTTTTCTTAACTAATGCGCAAGGCAGATAAACACAGTATCGATCACAGAAAATATCGTGCAGCATCTTTCCGTAGAACTAGGGCTGCAAAAGAGCAGTTGCCATCAGCACCGAGGGACATTTTGCTCAGGCTTCACAACCGCTTTGGTTTTCTTCCCCAGTGACTGCAGCAGAGTCGGAGCTGAACAGCAGCACAGCCTCTACTCCAGGCCACCCACAACATAATGGTAAGGGTTTCGCTTTCATTTTTCTCCTCTTTTCGTAGCATTAAATACGTTCAGAGGACAGGAAAGTTCTTCCTTAGATTGCTTGCTTCAACAAATGCTTATAAAGTGTTCTGAAAGTTGTATTGTTGTTGGGTTTTTTCAGTGACAAATACAGATCCTGCACCAGCTGCGCCAGAGGTCAATACACATGCAACTGGGAATGAGCAATCTCCAGGTACGTATTAACTGCTTGGCCTTTTCTTAACTAATGCGCAAGGCAGATAAACACAGTATCTGTCACAGAAAATATCATGCAGCATCTTTATGTAGAACTAGGGCTGCAAAAGAGCAGCTGCCATCAGCACCGAGGGACATTTCACAACCGCTTTGGTTTTCTTCCCCAGTGACTGCAGCAGAGTCGGAGCTGAACAGCAGCACAGCCTCTGCTCCAAACTGCCCACAACAAAATGGTAAGGGTTTCGCTTTCATTTTTCTCCTCTTTTCGTAGCATTAAATACGTTCAGAGGACAGGAAAGCTGAAGGCGGGAGGGTGGGACTGTAAGTCTAAGCACAGATCAGATAGAGCAACCCAAACAGCCCGGAGCATGGAGCATACCAGAGCAGCTTTCATTTGTCATGGATCAGTTCCACGGCAAAGTGTCTCTTCTGATATTTATCTTGGGTTTGGGGGGTTTTCCTTTAGGATCTGAGCAACTAACCATCCCTTCTACAGTACCAGAAGATCCAGTAGTTAGCAGCTCCGCATCAACACCAACCCAGCAAAACCTCCAACCCGATGTCACATCTACTTGTAAGTTCGGTCTTAGTTACATGAATTTACCAAACCAGGACGGAAATGCTATTGAGAACAGCATTACATTCCACATCACTAACCCGCATATAACATAAAAACCAGCACTTCTTTCTTGTGCGGGGAGCCTTCAGTTTTACAACCATGAAAGCAGACAGAACCCGTTAGATGCAGAAGAACATCAGCCACAGCAGCAGCAGGTGGGTGTGCGCCAGGCTGGGTTTCCCTGGACGGTTGCACTAGATGGCACTGTGCAACAACAATTATCTGTGCACGGAGCAGGCTGCAGGTTCGGAGCGGAGGAACTGTTGCCAGCAGAAGAACCAAGAGCTCCGCTGCCCAAATGGGTCAAATGGGCCAAAACCCACCCAGGTGGGCAAAGGTGCCTGCTTAGTGCGACAAGCCCCGTGGGGAGAAGAATCAATCAGCTGGCTTAGAAATACAGGAACACTTCATTTATATTTGTTTAGAAGTGCTACATTCTCATTTCCATTCCTCCAGGGGCTGAAACATCATTCAATGGCAACGTCACAGAAGAGGAGATTTCCACGCCAGACACACCAGCAACTGAAAATGTAACTGTGATTTCCACCATCACCTTCGGTACGAACTCGTGAGTTCAGTGACAGTTTCCAAACACACAACAAGCTTTCTTACAGCAAGCTGGTTCTCTCTGTCCTCATAATGGTAATTACGTGGGTAATTACCATTACCATTTTTAGCATCTAGAAAAAATGTTAAATGTTACTGTTTGTTGTGCTAGGGCACAAGTCTACCAATTTCCAACAGCTCTTCTTGCTGATATAAGTAAAAAAAAAATTACCCCAGCCTAAAATTAAGTCCAATAAGGTGACTTTCTACACTCCCACCGTGTTCATCTGGCCTGGTCCAGGATCTATCATTTTGTCCTAATTGCCAGAGACACACAGGAAGCTATTTAACAACACAACCATGCACCTGCCTTTTTTACAGAGCAAAACGTGCAGCCTGAAGGCATGGAAACGAAGGAGAATCATCTCCTGCTGCCCATCCTGGTGGCTGCTCTGATTTTCGTGCTGCTCATCATTGTCCTGCTCTTTATGAGGAAGCTGAAGAAAGCTCACGGGGTGTGGAAGAGAGGTGAGTGGTGGCCGCGTCCAGCAGCTGCTGGTGCTGCTTTGTTTGGGGGGGCTGGAGAAGTGAGGAGCCTGTTGAGTGGAGACAAGACACGGCTCCTCCAGCCACCAATTAAATGTCCTTCTCCCATAGACAGCAGCTGCAACTTGTTGCAAACAACTGTTTGCAGAGTCCCTGTAACTGAGCCTCGGGTCATGCTTCAGCTGATATGAGGTGCCACGAGAGCCAAAGAAATTATTATCTTAAGCATCTCTCTTGGATGATGAGGATGATTGAACCCCCATTTTATGACTGGTCTCTCAGGATTTTTATGGGGAAGAGTCATGGCAAAATCAATCATCTTAATTACATTTGTTTTCTGTGCAGAAAATGATGTTTCAGACCAGACAGTGGAGAGTTTTAAGTCCAAATCTAATGAAGACAGTCCAGGCCTGGAGAAGAATGGACACGGTAAGAAGCTTTAACCAACATAAACTGGTTCCTGTTAGACCCTGATTCCTGTTAGACCATTGCTGCTGACCACAGCCAGGGCAGATTGCAGTCAATCTCACCCTGCAGAGATATTTGCAAACTGCATGTTTAAAACCTGAATATTCTAAACCCAAACCATTCATAACCAAGGGTCCACCACAGATATTATAGCTGCAGCAAGAGTGATGCAGAAATGAAAATCATTGCTTTTTATCTGATAGGTTAGACTGGATAATCACAATGGGTTTATCTAGTTTCTAAATATAATCTGCTGAAACATTATTTAAAACAATATGCATGGTATATACCAGGAACGCTACTATTGTTAAACTGTCCTGAATGGCTCTTGCCCCATTTCACCACCAACAATATTTAAACCATGCAGGTACCCCTCCCTTCACAAAACCAGTAATAAATGTGTGTTTCTCTTTCAGTTGTCAATCAGAAGTCCAACGTGCAATATGTAACGGATGGATATGCAGAAACAACGCAGAAGAATCCAAGAGACACAAACATTGCAATAAGTGAGAAACTGTTTGGATGTGGAAGGGAAACGAATGTATAGTGATGGCGAGACGTGCAGAAACACCACTGTTTCCTGATATTTGTATTCCAGCATTCAGACATCAACATGATTTCAAGGAGCACAAGTACAAGCAGCCGCCCTCAATCCAACGCACAGCTTGGGCTGCTTTCCTCAAACAGTGGGACCAGTGCTCCTCCAAACCTCTTAGCAATGAACAGACTGATTTACCTGTAATCCTCAGAGGATTTAATTAGCCGCTGCCAGAAACAGAGCTCATCGATCCCGGCTCAGGTCCTGCCAGCAGAGGAAGATGCAATTAGCCCCGAGAACTGGAGGACATGGAGATATTTGTGTGATGCTCCAGCCACCTCCTCTGTAATACAGGGTGGACTGAGCAGGAAGCCCTGGGAGCTGCAGAGCAGCTGGGGCTGGTGTTACCTCACACTGACGAGCAGATTTAACGAAGCAGGAAAACACCTTGATGTCCAAGGTGTTAAAAACAAAGGTTGTCCCTGTTGCCGGGGCTTCGGCCTGAGTTTCTCACCCACACAATAATATCGCTCTCTGCATCAGTGCAAGGGGCTCTGAAAGCAAAACATTTGGGTGCTGTAATTGCACAGTCTCCCACATCGCAGGAGCTTCCAGGGGGGTCACTGAGGCAAGGGGCTGCAAGGATCAAGAGGAAGGGCCGTGTCACCCAGGGGACTCCCCACATACAGGGACAGAGTCCCCTGCTCGCTAGGGGGGTCACCAGGGCATTACTCCTGCAGAGCCCTACGATGCTATCACCAGGAACCTTTGCTGCCGCAGGGAGATAAAACCCAATTCCTAAAATAAAGGAAATATACCATAGAAAGCTGTATTTATCTTATTTCTCACCAGAAATAAGAAAACCGCTCAAAACTGGTTTTGAATACCGAATTAAACAAAAGGCCGCCATTTTCAGGTGGAAAGCGGCTCCGCCCAGCCTGGGCGCTACCACGCTCCCCGCGGGCCGGGGGGGGACGCGCTCCCCCCGCCGCCCTCACGCTTGGTAGGTGCGGCGCGGCGTCCGCCGCTGTGGCCATGGCAACGGGGGCCGGGGCCGGGGCCTTGGGGCAGGACTGGGATCAGTGAGGGGACAGGACGAAGGGATTTGGGGGCGAGGGGACAGGACGAGGAGATTTGGGGGCGAGGGGACTTGGGGGCAAGGCTTCTCTCATGCGGTTTGAGGGGCTCCCAGGCCACGGACCACAGTGATGTGACCGGAGCGATGGACACCGGCAGCCGCCCAGGTGACAGAGGCCTCCCCAGGGGGTAAACTCGCGTGTGACAAGCAGTGGCAACCCTGAAAAATTAGAAGTTATATTTTGCATTTCCGTATCTCAACAGTTGCCCGTGTGCTGAAGAGAAACTCACCAAGTAGCTTTAAAGGGCCGGGTTGGGATGTGACTGACTAATGTGCATTTCTGCTGCCTCTGGCCTTCCAGACAATTCCTCTTGGAAGGATCCGCTGGTGCAAATGACTTACAAACATTTAAATGCAATCAAATGAAAAGAAACTCTCTAATTTAAGTGTTCCAGTTCATTTCACGGTCTTCTGCCACACACTTTCTTGCTGATAGCTTAAATGTCAAGATGGTATAAAGTTGAACGAAAAGAACATATAAGATTTCTTTGACTCCTCAGAAGTTAACAGATAAAGTTTTGTTGCTTTGTCTTAGCTTAATTTTCTCTTTCATAAGCTGTTTATGTATTATTAGCTTTGTTACCACTCAAATTTTAGTTAGAGAGTACTAGATACTAGTACTAGATACTCTTCATAGTAATAAGTCATGTATTTGCTGCATCGGGACCTTGATATTAACTACTTAAAGGAAAATCTTCATAACTGATGAGAATAAATAATAGTTTTAATAGAAAAGATCAAATTCCAAGCCTAAGCCAATGATACTATCCACTATTCCAGCTTTTAACAAATATAATCATTATCACAGAGTGAACAACCTTTTTATTTTTACTCTCATGTTTTCCAAATACAGGGCTGGTGTATATGATCAGTGCAAAACACAGAGTTAATTCTTCAGATACAAAGTATATTTCAGTTTCTTCTCCACACACTTGCACCATAAGTAAAAAAGGTTTTCCCCAGCGCATATTCACACAACCAGATTTTCACCCTGCGAATTGGAAAAGGTCATCTGTAAGAGAAGGGAGCTTCGCCTCCAGCCTGCGGGACTCCCAAGACTCTGATTTCGAAAGCCTTGTTCAGGAGAGAGAGTATCAGATACAACTCCAGCGGCGGATTCGCCAAAATGAAGAGCTGGTAGGACTGTGTTCTGATGAGCTGGAGAACGACAGCTTAGAAGAAGACAGCTTGGAGGAAGAGAGTTCAAAAGAACAAGAAGGAGCTGAGTGTGATGCAAATCAATATACAAATGAAATACAAAAGAATGCTGGCAGCGGAAGGTAAGGCATAGGATTTTAGTAGATGAGGAGAATAGTTCTGACACTAAACTTTATGCTCCTCAGCATATATATGACATATTCAAGACCAGTTTGTATTGCCAAAGTGCTATTAAGAGCACCTACGGACTTAGTTACACACAAAGATGTGCTGTTTCATCTTAGCCACACTCATTACACCCATTTCTCCAACACGGCCGCAACTGTTTTCTCGGCTAAAACACCAGTGTAGGAGGGTGAGATGGAACTGTCAGAGCTTGGGGTGGTGCAGCAGCCCTGAGATCATGGACCAGAGGGTTTCTGGAGCTGGGCTGTGAGAAAGGACCAGAAAGAAAAGCAGAACCAGTGCCAACACATCCTCTTTTCGTTCCTAACAGAAAGCCCTGTGCTGAACCAACAAGGCCACTGCTTTAGAGGCAAAAATTGGTGGGTGGAATAAATGCAGTTTTGCCCTTATAGCTGTATAAAACTAAAATTAAGATTTCCAGGGTTACTGTCACCTTTAAACATTCTTTAGAAAGTGTTAACTCGGTACCTAAAACAAAATCTAATTTGCTGTCATATGCGTAAAAGGTTTAACACTGTATAAATTTGGAATAATTCTCAAGTTTAAAGGGATTAAATTAAACCTGACGTAATAATAATGTGCAGTTTCAATTTAATTGTCTACTTAAAATAAAATGGCAAACAAATGAAGGCTAAATGATTAATAGCATGCTTTTATTCACCTCCTCAACAGGCAAAATGGCCAGTTATTGAATATTTTATTGTGAGTGCAAATGATGTTAATTGTACTAGAAACATGCTCTAATTTTTAGTAATTTTTTTGACTGAATACTGCGCTGAATGTGAGGCTCTTCATTAAATGGAAATTTGATTTTATTTTGTTTGAACTTAGCCTAGTAAGTACTCAAACACAGTCCATTAACGAGAGCAAATATCACAGCATATACATATGAAACCCCCTCTCTACATCCATTACTAACCTCGGAATTTGAAGAGGAAACGCTGCATCTGTTGTCTGCATGCAACACTTTTGTTGATGAGTACAGAGTCCATCTAACCTTTATATCAAGTCGGGGGGAGGAATAAAAGGTGCACTTTTTGTCTGCAGATGATTAGAGGTGAAGGGGCTCTTCACACTCATTTTGTTCCTGTGCGGTGACCTGGCCTGTATAATACAATGGGGCTGCTGTGCACACACTTCCGCACAATAGAACTCTTTAGCATTATACTGCGTCGTTTCAATGATTGCAATTATATCGCATATTTCTGTACTCACTTCAAAATATGGTCACCTATTTCTGTTTACCTGTGGTGTATGGCAACTAGGAATAATAATGTTTTCACCAGTGTAAATCACCTGATCTCTAGTATACAGAATACCCTGGCACCAATGCTTACCTGAAATGAAAAGCATTGCCAGAGAAACACATTATTTTCTTATTAGGAGCCACTTAAAATATAGGCACAGGCACGCAACTAATTTAGAAAGGAAGAGTACGTGATTTATGGAAATGTTAACACAATGAACTGTGCCACAGTTTGGAGAATCCAGCGTATCAGTACGTTTCTAATAGGGGCTGAAGAGTCAACTGGCTTTCAGTGCCTATAGATGTAGATATAGAAAGGCTTGACCGCTTGTCAGTGCCCAAGAAACCAGAACCATACTGCAAGTCCAGTGCAGAAACAACAGTGTCAAAAGCTTTTCCTCCCGCTGTCCTTACTCCTTCCACTACCCACACATCTCCTGGAAGCCAATTTGTATGTATTTGGCCCCTTCCTGCAGCTGGTTTTCCTCCTGTTGGAGGTAGTGAAATTTAAAAATGAGGAGGAGGTCCTGCCTAAATTTTCTGCTAAAAAACATTTGATAAAACTGTCCTGATCCCAGTCCCATAAATTGCCACTGAAATAATTCAGCTAACCATATTTGCAGGACTTTTGTTGGCTCAAATTGCACACAGATTTTTTACATAAATAGTTTTGTGTTTCTTAAATAGGAAACAACAGTCTGTGGACAAATATCTCAGCCTGAGATACAATCCTAACTGGAAGAACACAAACGAGGCAGCGGAATTTTCAGAGGCAGAAAAATCCCATCAAGTTGCTGGAGGAAGCAGTGTGGACTTCTCACAGGATTCATTTTACCTCCATTCCAATAGCTCCCCAGCAGAAATGTATCAACAGGAGGCAACGTCACAAGGCTCCTGCTCCGATTTTGGTACAGGTACAGAATTACGAAGCTTTCATGAACCAGATGCTGTGGTCAGCAGTGAACCTCTTAGGCTACATACCAAAGGGAAGGAATCTGCAGCCGGCCGTCATTTCAAACATAGTCCCAGTACATACGGCAGCGCGTTTTCTCTTCAGATTCGAGAAGATCCACCTCGACGACAAAAAAAAGACTTTGTGGAAAGAAATAAACAGACTTTAGGATTACGTTCAGGGAAGACGAATTCCTATCTTCAATTACACGCTAAAAAGCAAGAAGTAGCTCTTCAAGAGCAGGTAGGTAATTTTTACGTGTTTCCTAATTGGTATAAACTGAGTACTGTCTAGCGTTAAAATTGAATAGCTGCGTGGTCATGTTTGCAGAGGAGGTGAGTAGATTCACAGTCTATCACACAACTGGTAACTTATCATTTCCAGAGAATCTTGTTCACGCTTTATGGAATAACTGACAAGTCCTCAGTTACTCACAACCCCGGTGATGGCCAACATGAATTCGTTAATGATTATCTCTGCTAATACCATATCCCAAGTTTTGTTCGATGCAGCACATGCGAATTGCTTCTAATAGCAGAACACTCACAATTTTTTTAACTGCAGTAGGAAACCTTGATGCCATCATTTGGCCTTAAAAGCTGTATTCGTGTTTTTCCACCCGCATTGGTCATAACAAAAAAGTGCATGTAGGTATGATTAAGAACCAGAAAACACATTGTGGTCACACTGCTTGCAAGGGCCATGCACACTCTTTCTTATCACTATCATTTAGGGCCACACGTGTAGGCGTATCCAAGAAATATGTGTTATTTGGGTGGTCAGACAGCCTTTCCCCCTTCTTGCTTTCACAGCCAGCCCCAACGGTTATTTGAAATCAGTCAGCGGGTAGAAGTCATGGGGAGTACTTGGATTTGAAGGGCCCAGCTTTCTTGTGATTGACTGCAAAATGTCAGCCAACTTGTATTAAGGATTAAGTGGAAATGTAATTACAGTTCCTAATGAACGATTATACATGAGTTTGTTGCTTTTACTTGCTACTTATTATGCATAATGGGAAGGTGGGAGTCATTGAATCATTCCACGAGTTGTACCATAGGAAATTCTTAACTTGCAAAACTACAGAGACTTTCTGCGTCAAGTGACACATTTTCCAAGGCTAATGAACAGTTGACACAACACTAGAGGGCATCTGCTGACTACATTACAATGAGTGTGGTGGTGGACAAGCTTTTTTCTAGCAGAGTTATTAAGAGCACTTATTTTTTTTCAGTTATAATTCGGTTGATGGTAAAAATAATGAGTGTAGATTGCTGCTAATGAAAGCTGTGTTGATATGATTATGTTTACTATTTGGGGAATTCTGAAAATGTGTCATATGTAAGTATCGGAGCCAGGGATCAGGACTTCATTGTGTAGACACTTTTCAAAGATATGTAATAAACAGAAGATGTTAAAATCAGGACTAAGATTACATTGCTGAAGTAGCCATGGGGAGAGCAGGGCTGTGGGATAACAGGAGCCAGGCAGCAGGCATGTAGAAAGGTGCGTTTCTTTCCTCAACAAGTTGATTCAGCTGTAGCAGCATCACTGTCAGCAACTTTGTATTTTCTGCAAATAAGCGTAGGAAGAAGTACTTACCTCTCTTGTTCTTAACTGAGACATCCATTGCTCCATCTCATTGGAGGGGGGTGAAAGATGACCCGATGGAAACATCTTGATGGTCAGAGCCTGTCACCTCGCCTGGAAAACTGTATCAAAAGTGCAAAACCACCAAGTATGAGAGGAAGCAAACAAGCCGCATGTCTTCTGCTGGAGTGCTCAAACACATTCCGAACACTGGTTCTTCCTAAACTTGATTATTTTGAGCTTTGCAGGATGTTGAAGCTGGTTTTATTAGTGTGCTCGCTGTTGGCTGACAGGTACTGTGGTAATGAACTGGTGTTTACATTGAAGTACTTTGCGTACAGCTTGTTTTCAACTGACATAACATCAGGTAGAATATTTGTAGCCTCATTCTTGCAAGATTTACAGCTGTGCTGTATGTACCAAAACATACCACAAATGCGTGTTGATCTGTGCATTTACTAATTTATATAGCAGTTCATAAAGCATCAAGTTCTTTGCAGTGTTGCCTGATTCTTTAAGAACCTGATGATGAGTTTCTTTGAGAGAGAGAGACAGACAGAGAGGAAGAGAGAGGAGTAGTGGCCCAATCTAGCTCAGCTGTACTCAATATGAGTTGCTTTCCTACCTACAAGCCCCTTACTTCAAAGCAAGGAACATAATGTACAATTTTTTAATGGCTCTAGACCAAGGCACTCAGACTCTCTGTGCACTGCGCCTTACCTCAGTGTAAACACCTAATCAAGATTGCCTGCGCTTCAACAATAGCAGCCAAATGCAATTCGAGAACCACAAGCCTTTGAAGTCCTCACTGCAAAGGCCGGTTTTCTAGTCTGGGATAATGACATGCCATGATTGCTGTCTTTGTTGTATCTTTTCAGTAGAGAAGCAATTATGGGCCTCAATTTAACAGAATAGGCATTACACAGCTTATGATTCTCAAAATGCAATTTCATTTGATCATTTTCTCAATTTGATTGGTATTAATAGAATAGTTCACAAAAAATGCTGGCAGAGGTTGTGTCCTGTTCCTCTTTCAAAGAGATAATGTAGAAGTATGCTTTACCTGCCCAGTAAACTATCAATACAGTGAGTCAGTTGGTTCCACCAAAAACGTCTTACTGACTGCAAAGCTGTATCGATTCACAGTTCAGGAAACCTGTGTGCTAACTTTTCATTTGGGAACACTTCTACTCACAGCTAGTAGCATCTGCATGGCCATTTGGAGCAATGAGATCACCAGAAAGCCTACCTTTCCCTAGTCGTCCTAATCTCTCACCCCCAAAGATGATTTAACACTTCCTTCATGCTGATTTCACTGTTTTCAGTTAATAATATTCTTGGTCACAAATATCTTCTCAGAGCAAGTTCTCCTGTGTTAGCCAGTGTCACACTTGCTATCGTACTTAGCAGGATAATTTGGGACAACGCTACTATGAATAAAGCAGCATTGTTCAAGGCTGCTTGAAGGTAAAGGGGCCCAAGAGAGTTGGTTATTGTTCAGGGACTGTTTCTACCGGGCACAAGATCAGAGCATCCCGACACGTAGAGAGTCAAGAAGGGAGCAGGAGACCTGCGTGGTTAAACAGGGAACTGCTGGCTGTGCTCAAGTGGAAGAGGAGAGTTTATAGATCATGGAAGGAGGGGCTGGACGCTCGGGGAGAATATCAGGCTGTTGTCAGAGGGTGTAGGGAGGCAACTAGGAAAGCTAAGGCCTCCTTAGAATTAAACCTGGTGAGAGGGGTCAAGGACAACAGGAAGAGCTTCTTCCAAACAGCGAACTGCTGGAGAGAGTCCAGCGCAGCCACCAAGATGCTGCAGGGAGTGGAGCATCTCCCGTGTGAGGAAAGGCTGAGGGAGCTGGGGCTCTGGAGCTGGACAAGAGGAGACTGAGGGGGGACTCATTCCTGGGGATCAAGATGGAAAGGGGGAGTGTCAGGAGGATGGAGCCAGGCTCTTCTGGTGACAACCAGGGACAGGACAAGGGGCAATGGGTGCAAACTGGAACACAGGAGGTTCCACGGAAAGAGGAGAAGAAACTTGTTGGGGTGAGGGTGGCAGAGCCTGGCCCAGGCTGCCCAGGGGGGTTGTGGAGTCTCCTTCTGTGCAGACATTCCAACCCGCCTGGACACCTTCCTGTGTAACCTCATCTGGGTGTTCCTGCTCCATGGGGGGATTGCACTGCATGAGCTTTCCAGGGCCCTTCCAACCACTCACATTCTGGGATTCTGTGTGTTTTTTGTGAAGTTTTATAGCTTGGGAAGGAAATATACACTTTCAAGGAAGATTTTCATTATTGCCATATTTACAAGGGTATCTCTTGGCTTTGAAATTTGCAGTGCCAGCAGCCACTCTCAAAAAAATTGCTCAAATTTGATTTCCAGCCATCGCACTACCATAACTGTGGCCACGGGAGGATGTTCCTCTTGTTTGCAGGCTTGCTATTTTGCACAAGCTGTTTGATATTGTTCCCAGGCTGTGTGTATTAGCTGTTTTATTTCTGCAACTACTCCTTGTACTTTTATACCAACATTACTGCGTTTTGCCATCTTTTTCCACATGACTCTGTTGTTCGAAACCTTGCTATGGTGTATGTCATCTATCAATATCGTGGTACACTGGCTGATTGCTTGGACAATTATGATTCTCTACTTGCTTTTCTGTCATTAGGTGCATCCATTGGCTCTCGTATAAATGGAGAAAGCCAGACATTGAAGAGTTACAAGTACATTTCTGTGCTGCATACTTCCTGCAATTTTCTTGTTCTCTCTTCTTCTTAAAAGTAGAAGGAATACTCGCTACTACCATACCACTCTTAACTGCATTTTTGCTTCCTTTTTCATTTTCTCTTTTAGCCGTTCATTGTCTTATTATCTATTATACAATGCCTAACTTTAGTGTTTTTAGTGTTTTAGTGTTGCTTTAATAGGAGGCAAATTATTTCTCAGTCTCTCCGCAAGACTTTTAAATCCTTTCATCCGTTTGGGCTGTGGCCGTAAACATTCTTGGGTTTTAGGTTGCGGATCCTAAGACTGTTGATGAGGAACCAGTTCAGTGTGTCCTGCCATTCTGGACTGGGAAAATGGAGCCTGAAGACAAACGGTACCTTAAATCACAGCAGCTCAGGATTCTTTTTCAATATAACATGATAATTGAAATATATGTAAAAGCACTGAAGTTAGAATATTTGAAGCTGTAATCTCCTTACTTTTAAAGTATCAATTACTGACAATAAATCCTTAGATATATATCAGTAGATAATCTCCAAAATTTAATGCATATGCTGACTTTAAGTCAAAATAGATCCCAAACCTCAAGAAAGTCTGAGCTCAAAGAATCTTATCTGTTTGGAACAGGGTTGGTTGATGTAAAAGCACAAACTAGTACATGGTCGTGTTTGATGGTTCATGAGGATTCTGAGCTAGAATGTAACTACTGCTGCATTACTTGTCCCCTAAAATCCCCATGAAGATCAAGGGGTTACCATAAACTAGAACAAGTTACAAGTAGAAAAGGTCATACATAAAATGTATACATAAAACTATAGATCTCTTTAATGCTGGCCTGACAAAACTGGGATAGTCTTTGCAGCAATAAAAGAGACCAGGTTGTCATCACTGATGCAAACCCAAGAACTTCAGAACCAGAACTTCAAGCCAGCTGGATTTATTGTTGGCAAACCTAGTTACTGCCTTTGTAGTACAAGTATTTGAAGTAATTCAGGAGCACTGTTTAAATTCTCCGCTGTTCACTTAAGACTAGAAGCTACACTTGCGTAAAGCACAAAGAAGATTTTATGCTGCCGTTCATTATGAGAGACGTGCTTTATATATGGAATTTCACAATGAAGGAGGTACTTTACAGGGCTGCTCATTCCATTTAAATGGGAAAACATTGGCCTGGTCCCAGTTTGGCAGCAGTTTGTGCTTTCCACCAGCGGCACCGTGTGCCAGAACATTAATCGTTACAGCGGAGGTCGAGCTAACAAATCATCATCTTGGCACCAGGAGTCGGGGTTCCCCAATGCTAAAGCTTTTGCCAAAACATTCTGCTCTATATGTGGATTTAATACCTACCATTAAGTATTTATTCTGAGTGCATATGCTATGTAGTGATTGCAAGTGTTGCTAACAAAAGAACCCTAGAGAGACAGGAGGATGAAATGGAGGATTTTAGCGCTGACAAAGATTAAATGGACTGAGAATGGATTTGTATATTCCCTAGAAGGAAAGCCATGTCCTTCCTCAAAACAGGCAGCACCTGATGCTGTAATTGGAAAGTAATAAATCTTAGAAAAACTCCAGCTCTAGAGTAGGTCATTTAGCTCAAGACAGTAGTCCTGGTGTGCTTAAATTCTCAAATTGTTTCTTAAGATTTGGATAATATTTTGCAGGACACAGGACAGAGAGGAGTGCTTGGTTTAGAAATGAAGTCATTTAAATCATTGACATAAGACTGTTTCTGCTGTGGACCAATGAGTGTACACAGCCATCTTTTCCTGAAATTTAGTACAGTTTACTTCCATGAGAAGATAGAAACCAAGAACCTATTTGATTGTTGAAACATTTTCCCCAGATGGTTGACAATGAGCTACCACTTGTCTGCAGGATTAGAAACAAGTAGTCCTGTGCATTTAAGGGCACATATTTTTGCACCTCATTCCGTATTTACCACAGGGTCATTTCTTAGACTTTAGGACACGGGTGCTTTCCCTTTTACACTTTGCTCTCTGCTAAAAGCTCACTTTTAAAACTAATTTCCATCACAATACTCATTGCTATAAACCTTTTCTAGGTGCGAGTGTACATTAAACAGGGGTGGCTGGCTCCATACACCCCTGATTTTTAAAGAGGCAGATGACTATGCACTCCAACCTGTTCAGGCTTGTTGAAGGCACCACATCAACACTGGTTCAAAATTCAGTACGTGCTCAGAAGTCGATTTCATTGTCACCTGCACAGCTATTTAAGGGCTGTCTAAAACAAGAATGTTGTCCTGAATTAAAATCATGGAACGTAATCTAGTTAAAACATCAGCTAATCAGTTAATTTGTAGAATTCTAAGAAATAGCTACATGAAAAGCACTGTGACAGGCAAACTTACCCATACGCCTATATATTGTTGATCTTAATGCGCATACAAAATAGCAACTACTGAAATTCACCCCACTTTTGATAACTTGTTTTAGGATCAGCAAAAGAAGTCGTCCCAGAGAAATAAACTAAAATCCAAGCAGAGTGTCGCAGGGAGAGCTTTCCCAAGGAACGAGAGCCAAAAACCGCCAGCAAGAGCAGCAGAACCAGCGCCTTGGCACCACAGTCACCACCAAACCTCAGGATTTCAGCCTGGTCCCGTGCAGGGAGTGGAGCAAGACAACAGCGGCGCATGGTGGAGATGTCTGTGCACGAGTCCTTCTGTTTGCCCTGACACTGATACAGCAGCACATTTAGATACTCGCTTCAATCATTTCCCAAATTCAAGACATCTTGTTAATCAGGATTTCACCACAACTACCCATCCTTTTCATCCAACATTGCATACATTTAACCCAGTAGAAGTTATATATCCAGCATATACCAGCAAGGAGAACAAGAAATACTGGCATGATTCTCCAAATGACCAGCGACATGTATACAGCCCTTCCCCTGTGCAGCTTTTTGCAAGAGAGAACAGTACCAATGGTCAAGCAGATCCAAATCAGAGGAATATCTCATCTACTTTTAATGGCTATTTTCAAGAATTGGTGAAGAATCAAGTACCACTTCAGGACCGGAAAAGACAAGTTTATGCGGATAAAAGTCATCAAAACTATGCTATCGGTAGTTTATGGTAAGGATAGAAGTGTTGAAACAGTATTATCATAACAGCATGATGCCCAGAAAAAAATAGAAAAAGACAAGAAAATGTTTTAAAGTCCAAAGTATAAAAATATTTTGCTACCAACCTGCCACTAGAGATTACTACTAACTTAAGATTCATCAGAACCATTGATTTTTAAATATGGTATTGGAAAAGCGCGGTTCTGAACTCCAGGCTCTCCTGCACATAGAATTTTCCACAACTGGAGGTTTTCTTCCGAAAGGCTAAAAGGCGAAGTTTAAATAATAGATGGCAAAGAGCACTGTACATAAACTAAATATACTGCGAGCTGCATAGAGTTCTATCAAAATCCGCTTTGCAGTGTGAGCATCCAGAGTCATTCCAGTGCCAATCCTGGCTCGCTACCCAGAGCAAAGGCAGGAAGATCCTTAGTTATGTAGGATCTCACCTGCCTTAGTAAAAATGAAGGGGTTTATTTCACATAGACAATTAATTCTTTTAGGACTCAGCAAGCCTGATCCAAAACCATTTACAGGCAGTTTTTGTTATCTTAAGCTAGCTTTGAATCAGGCCGAACGTTTCCACATATATAACTTTTTCCATTTAATTTAAACAGTTTCCACACACTTGGGTGCAAGCAAAGCCACACACATCTTTACATCTTTATGTTCCCAGTATATTCTGTGAGCAGGGACCATGCCACATACAAATTGCTTGTTGAGCTATCTGCTGTATATATGTGATATTTTTTACCCCCTCTTTCTATTTTGAGGCTTTCTGAATCTTCTGTTCACAGTTCACCACCAGCCCCCGGTGCAACCTCCCCGTTCACACAACCGATGGAGCAACATCACCAAGAAATCACTCGTTGGACAGAAACTCATGTAGCTGCCAGGCACTTGTTCAGCCTGCTTCCGCCTGTAATCCCACACGTAGAAAGTGGTGTAGAGGTAGATCCAGAAAGCGGTGGAGGAAATCAAGTGGAAATAAGCCGAAGCAACTCAGAAGGATACATCATGCAAATGGAAAAGCAAAACCAGCCTAAAGTCAGCAAGAAGGTAAGCAAAGAGATGTGCATTGCATGTTTTTATGTTTCTGTTTCCCCAGAATCACAGAATCCCAGAATGTCAGGGGTTGGAAGGGCCCTGGAAAGCTCATCCAGGTCAATCCCCCCATGGAGCAGGAACACCCAGATGAGGTTACACAGGAAGGTGTCCAGGCGGGTTGGAATGTCTGCACAGAAGGAGACTCCACAACCCCCCTGGGCAGCCTGGGCCAGGCTCTGCCACCCTCACCCCAACAAGTTTCTTCTCCTCTTTCAGTGGAACCTCCTGTGTTCCAGTTTGCACCCATTGCCCCTTGTCCTGTCACTGGTTGTCACCAGAAGAGCCTGGCTCCATCCTCCTGACACTCCCCCTTTCCATCTTGATCCCCAGGAATGAGTCCCCCCTCAGTCTCCCCTTCTCCAAGCTAAAGAGCCCCGGCTCCCTCAGCCTGAGGAATATTTCATTGTTCCAGAGAGCACACTGATACACACCAACTTGCCCAGGGTATTGAAAACCAAGGCACAAAAGTGGAAATGGACACTAAAATCATTTTAGTCTAAAGAGCAAGGCGGTTCACTACCACCTGTGTCACTTCCAGTCTTGATTAGCTCTAAGAACACACAGCGCAGTGTTTGTCCTCTAAGTTATCCAGTGATAAAATGATTTAGAATAAAGCTATTTGTAGAAAGCAGCAGGCAGCCAGGCCTCAGATCTGAGCAAACCATTATCCTGGTCATGCTCATTTGCTATCCAACTCAAATCTCTTGGTTTCCAAGGGAATCGAACTGAACAACAACAAACTTAGAGGATTTGTAAAGCTAACGGCATAAACATTATTACAAGTCTCCTGATGATCCCATTTTGGTCCTAATTAAAACTTGGTTCTTTTTGTCTTTTCTCTGTGTGCAGTTTCATATTGTAACCAGTTAACACAGATGCGGTGAAACAGCACAGAGATATCCCTGTGTGTCCATGACAAATTAAATGTTTAAGAAGTTAGCTCTGAGTCTCAGGGCAGACAAACTAAGCTGGAATAATTACTGATGTGTTTCATCTAGAAGGCAGTTTGTGTGTTGCTGCTTGAATGCCTCTAAGAAGAATTAGCTGGATTATGATAGTAACTGAAGGGCAGATTTCCTTCCCTTTCTGTTCCCCCGAGTTCAAACTGCTGTTTCTATGCTGTATTTTCAGTAGCTTTCTCACACTTCACGTGAGGAATGCCACAGAGAATAAGACTGTTTATATCTCACAGCAAAATCCAGCTTTTCCTAATAAACAAGTGCAGTATACAACTAATTCTGTTGTAGACAGCTAAATTATTAATTCTTCAGAGTACCTTAAATTAAAAGTGTAAATATTTCACAAAAGAAAGGGATAACTGACACAAAGAAACATCAGATGGAAAATTCAGTGTATCAAACTAGTTTCTTTACAGTTCAGTTTAACTTGAATACGTCCTTTGCAGAAATGTAGGTTTTATTTGCATATAGAACTGTCTTGGTGTTTCTGCATTACTCTGTGATTGAAATTAACATAGAGCTGATCATAATGAGTTTCCACTGACAAGTATTTAAAATATAGGCCATTTGTAAAAATTAATCTAATATTCTTGAAAGAGATAAAGAATATTCTGGAAGCACTGGGGTCTTTGTAGTAATGTCATGAAGTATTGAAATAGCATCACCCATCTCTCATCTTCTGTCTTCCCTATGCACTTGCAAAGCCTTTGCATGTATTCTTCAACTGGCTGGGAACAATTTTCCATTGCTATTTTGAGAACAAAGAAAGGTTACTATTACTAATAACGTTTGCCTCATGTTTTTACCACTAAAATCAGGTACTTTTATCCGCTTCTCTTTACCAGTTTCTTTGGAGTCATAACAGTCAAATGGATCACTTTAAGCTGTTTAAAAATAAAGCTCACAAAAGATCGGTTTTGACTGAGAAAGTATTGCTTTGTGATTTGGATGATTGGCAATTACCTGCTTAGATTCAAAGGAAATACGGTGCAATTTGACTTGCGCAATTAACTCAATTCTTTTGGTCACCATCCTCAAAATGAGACGTGCCGGAGCTAAGACTGAGACTGCAAGTTGGATCCTGCTCTTATCTTGGTTGTCCGCTACCAGACTTGCTTTAGTTAGGCTCTCTGTGCAATCATACAAAGGAAGATCTATAACTGCTGTTTGTTTTTCAGCCATGTAGCTCAAAAACCTACATAAATCTAAACGTGAAGCTTGGAGGCCTTGGACCTGACTATGAAGCAATCAAAGAGAAAGTAAGCCGTCTCTTTTATTGATCTATTTGTCAATTATGCAAAGTGAACTTAGGCAGAGGAGAACAGGTGGATCCACTGAGACATTTCTTTAACCATACCCTCTTTTCCTCTTGTTAGAAAGAGAAGTTAAGGCAACAAAAGGAATTTGCAAAGCAAATCAAGGAACACAATAAGAAAAGCATTGCTTCAGTTCACAGTTTACCTACAAAACCCCAGGTCATATCTTCAGTGTCAAGACAGAAGGTAAGAACAGAGTCCTTTTACAACACATGCACGGAGAGATTCTGGACCTTGTACAAAGAAAAGGAAAAGTGTAAATTTAACTCACAGCAGGTTAAAATAGTTTTTCCATTTTGATCTTCCTTTTAATAAATGACTGCAGTTTACGTCCTTGTAATACTAACCTGCAAAACTCCCTGCTACAAGCTATGACTGAGGACAAGAGCTTAATAAGACTGGGGGGAAAAAATGTTTATAAACTTAATAGGCGCATGTTGGGGTCAATTGGCATGGTGGTGGAGTTGCTCTTTATGCGAGAGAGCAACTACAATGTATTGAGTATTGTCCAGGCACGGATGAGGAGCGAGTTGAGAGTCTGTGGGTGAAAGTTAAGGGGCAGGTGGATGTGATCCACCTTGACTTGAGTGAGGCATTTGACACAGTCTGCACAGCATCCTCACAGCTGAACTGAGGGAGTGCGGGCTGGATGAGCGGGGAGTGAGGTGACTGCGAACTGGCTGAAGGGAAGAAGCCAGAGAGTCGTGGTCAATGGGCAGAGTCAGTTGATCCTGTATCCAGTGCAGAGCCTCAGGGGGCAGTGCTGGGCCGCTGTTATTCAATATATTCATCAGTGATTTGGACGAGGGAACAGAGTGACTGTCAGCAAGTTTGCTGGTGACACCAAGCTGGGAGGAGTGGCTGACACTGGAAGCTGTGCTGCCATCAGAGACCTGGACAGGCTGGAGAGCTGGGCGGGGAAACATTTAATGAAATAGAACAAGGGCAAGTGTAGAGTCTTGAATCTGGGCAGGAACAACCCCAGGTTCAGTGTAAGTTGGGGAATGACCTATTAGAGAGCAGCGTAGGGGAAAGGGAGCTGGGGGTCCTGGGGACAGCAGGGTGACCATGAGCCAGCACTGGGCCCTTGTGGCCAGGAAGCCAATGGGGCCTGGGGTGGGTTAGAAGGGGGTGGTCAGTAGGTCAGAGAGGTTCTCCTGCCCCTCTGCTCTGCCCTGGGGAAACCACATCTGCTCCATGGGGGGTTGGACAGGATGAGCTTCCGAGTTCCCTTCCAATCCCTGACATTCTGTGATTCTGTCATTCTGTGATGTTACCTTTTCTTTTTTAAAGAAAAAACGCTGCTTCATTATATAACATGGCCTCCAGTGGTAAGTGCCAGAAAGCAAATCAACTTGTGATGGGTTATGTAGCCCACTGCGGAGGTTTCTCACAGTCGCCATTGAAGCATCTAGTACTGAACACTGCCAGAAACAAGATCAGGACCTAGGAGAACTATTAATTTGACTCAACATAGAAACACTTACATTTCTTTGAAATTTAATCAGCTTTCTCTTAATCAGTTCCCCCAATTTTCATGTTTTTAGGCACTGGAATATGCCAAGAAGATTCCTAGACCAAAGACTTTCATGGCAAGACAATCAGGTGAAGAGGTGAAAGAGGAAAGAGTTCTGCCACAGACTTTAAATGGAGACAGTTTACCTCAAATTGCATCCTTGGAAACTTTGCATAATAGACACGAGCAGGAGAAGCAAGTTGTAGCTGCTTTCAGAACCCTCCATATCTAATAAGTATTTTGAAATTATGAGGGATATCTTCAAGGCAAAAATATATGTCGTAGAAGGTATGACATATAAATATATGTCATAGAAGGTATGACATATATTGCTGGAAAAGTCCTATACCTTTCATTTTACAGAATCCTGGGTGAGTTTGGCCCAGATCCTACAGTCCACAGGATGCCTCAGTTGTCCCGAAAACAGGTCAGTTGCTGAAATACACCCTGCAGACTCCAAACCTCATACAAGAAAAACTGACTGCCATACTGTATCCCTCCCTCATGGAGAAAGGATGAATTGGACTATTAGACACCCCAGGCGGGAGTTTGTGACGAACATAACATAATCTTTGGGGGAAACTTGGTGAGAAAAGTGTCTTCCAGTGTGGGAACGTGGGTCAGGCTGCAGGGGGAGTGTTTTGCGCATCAATGTCCACCGCGGCTTCTGGAACGGGACCGTCCTCTGCCTCACTCCTTTCTCCTCACCTTTGGGAGCTGCCTTTGGCCCCGCTGCAGGACGTTGGTGCCCGCGCTGTGATCCAGCTGGCTGGGTAAATGTTTCCATGCTCTGCCACTCGCTGCTTTTCTACTTTTATTTCTAACCGGAATGGTAACACTTTGAAGCATCTCTGATTACGGAACCTCAACTTGTTGTTTCTGCTGAAAAGTGATAATCCCCCCTTAATACAAACCTCAAGTACCTATTTTAATGAAACCTTCAGATGAATATCAAAGAGCTATTTACTCGTATCTAATATTTTAATTAGATTATATTCTCAATTTAACCCATTAAACCCCCTTTGATGATCTCCATGTTTAGTGTTTAGCCCCAGATGCTGGAGGTAATGAATATTGGACCTTTGATTTAATGAGAACTTCTGCCTTTCCAGTCTGACTCCCTTTGTATCCCTCTTTTTTTATATTTTGAGCTATAGAATTCAGTTAATTGAAGAAGTCTCTTACCACCACACATTAAGGAACCTAAATTAGCATCCCTTTTCTGATTAGAAAATGCAAGCAGACATTTTCTCTTTGATCTGAGGATTGAGTTGAAGTAGGCAGCAGCCCCCTGAAAATGAGCTGATGGCCTTATTATTTGGCTGACATGCAGATGTGTCCATGTGGTGCAAAATGCTTAATGTCTTAATTGATCACCTTCCTCCCTATCTGCCATCCTACTACCTTTTAGAGCTCCCATAAATTAAGGTGAGCTTTTTGGGTGGGTGGTGTGTTGCATTTGGGCTTTTTTTAATAAAACAATGAACTTTTAGGAAACATTTAAATACTGAACCCATGCTAAATGAAAAGCCATGATGCTGCATCTGGAAGGGGGGGTGGATTTGTTTTTAACACTGATCATGATCATCTCACAAACCATTTGGAATGGACCGTTTCTCACAGAAAAAAAAAAAAAAAGACATTTTTCGCAGCATATGTGGAAAGAAAATCTTTTGATCTACCTCAATACTAATGCAAATTTTTCCTGTACCTAACAGATATGGTGGCACAAAAAGGGACCATACAACTAAATGATGAGCATCCATCTGCTTAAAAGCAAAGGCCAAAACTTAATGTATTTCAGATTAGGAAGGCAAGGAATTTAAATAAAGAAGCCTTGAATTTTGCATTAAGTATTCAGGGGGAGATGGAGCTGGAGTAGAACCCGCCTGCCGCAGTCGCAGGGCTCCAGCACAGCTATCCCAGAGCACAGGCTGCTTTGGGGGCACAAATGCACACACCGCCCAGCAGAACTCCTCCACATTTACACAACAGGGCCCTCCTAGTGCCACCAGTTCTTAATATTTTAGATTCGGGAGATGTAGAACCCAAGATCACCTTCAGTGGTCAAAGACCAGCGGTCAGTTCTACTCAAGAGCAATGCTGCTGCAATAACATCACGGTCACATTTCTCCCAAAGATAACTGAAATCGGCTTCACACCGTCTCACAAAAGGTACGAACTGCTGGCTCATAGGCTGCTGACTGACAAAGCCACAGTGGTTTATCCATTCTAAACAAGAAATAAGGCAAAGCTTAAAAGCCGTGTTCCATCAGTACATCTCTAAAGACAAACTGTCGGAGATGAGGATTGCAAATCAGACAAGATTACGTCTAACTCCTGCAGTCACAAGCTATAATGTACAAACAGCCGACAAGCCAAGCATTCAGTCATTACCGTCCTACAGTAAATTCTCTGCAGAATAAGGAGGCACGTGAAGAAAGGACCAGCGCTGCTGGACGCCTCCGTGGAGCGAGAGCGAGCTCTGGATGCACAAAGGGTGACAGGTAAAGGTGGTGAATCTGCGCTGGTGACAGCTGGCAAGGGCGAGTTAAAGCAGCCCGCTTCAAACAGGGGTGATACCGAGCCTAAAACCTGAATAGAGCAGATGCTAAAGAAGCATCCAGCCGGGAAGGAGCTGGCTGGTGAAGGAGGGGATGTCTCAGGCAGTGACTATTTCCTTCCTCTGTCTCAATCTCAGGCAGTTTTGCCCCAAATTTTCTGGGGGATTCAGCCCGTTCCCAAAGCCTCCTCCTGTTACCCAAGCCTGGGTGCTCAGCCCTGCAGTGTCAGCACTGCAGTGTTGGTACTGAGGCTGCTAACAAGCAGTGCCTTTGGTTTTAAACGTGATTGCCATTTTAAATGTTAGCCAAGGCGCCGAGCACCGCAGAGAGGTGGAGATAGGTGGGTGTTTGTGGGGTTTATTTTATTGATTGGCATAAATACTTCATGAAGAATACAGTTCCTGTAGCGGCAGGGGAGGGGCAGCAGAGACTCGAGTGTTATTTGGTTCATATTCTGCCCCTTCCTCAAGGACCTGGCATGTCCTAAGTGAGGATACCTGTGGGTCTGAGCTGCCCCCACCACACTTTCCATCACCTGCAGCACTGTCTGGGTTGTGGCACAGCAAAGATGCTGCGCTGCAGAGCCCGCACCTGCACCCCAGGATCCTTCCCTCCTCCAGAACCACTATCAGACCATAAATAACCCCAGCCTACGGGTGTGCGAATGCCCCAGGCCCTGCCAATGCAACAGAGACAAGCACCAACTTTTGGGGTGTTTGGTGCAGCGGTGACTTGGTTACGCAGCACCCCATCGCACCCTTCCATCTGTATTGGGAGGGCTGACACCACCGTTTGCTTGCAGAGAGGAGGAAAAAGTTGCTTTTGCATGTGTGTGCCCAAAACTTCTGTCGCTTGCACATCTTAATCTTCTGCTTTTACTTTCTCCTGCCTCTTTGTGTTCTTCCCAGCCTGAAGTATTTTCACACACCTTTGTCTTCAGTAATAAGAGAGAGCATACAACACTTTGCACAAGTAAAATGTATCACTCATCAATTTAAAGAAACAAGATTTTTAATATCCCTTTTCATTCAGGTGCAATTTTAAAAAATTATTACACCTTTATACTTGATATGAATATACTCTCTTATTAAACTAAAGGGATTTTTCTTCTGTTTCAGCATCAAACTGCAAGGTTTCCAAGCCAGTTTCCATCAGCTCCTGCCCGCAGCTGGGTGGGTGTTGAGAGCAGGGAAGAGTCACAGGGCTGGAGAAGCATTTCCAGCCAGTGACATGGCAACGAGAAATGACCGGCGAGGCTTTAGGAGACCACCGGTTGGGTTTACCTCCTGGATTACAATCTTTGGGGAGGCGAGGGGCATTGCAGCACAATTTATTGACGGAAATTATTGTCCTGGAAGTATTTATAAACACAGCGTAAAAGACATTTTGTGGACAGATAGTTGGGTGTTTTCCCCCTCCGACATGCGATCTTTATTATTTTACGTGTAAAAAGCATCAAGAGAAATTCACAAAAAGGAAGCAAAGACACATTTCAATCGTCTGTATTTTACATATTAACCAGGGGACACATTTTCCCTCGCAAAATCACATGTCCCATCATCCAAAACCGCACTCCAAGTGCTAACGACACCGGATAAACAAATTAACTTTCTGTTGAAAAAGAAAATTAAAGAAGAAATAAAGTAAATAACCTAACGAAACGCCGACATGCCAGCGGGTTGCTGGGGCAGCGGGGGCTGCACAGACAACACGGGAGCAAGCACAGTCTCCTCCAGGTTGTACCGAGCAAAGCTCAGCCCTCCCCTGGAGACACGGAGCCCCTGCCGCGCTCCCAGGGCGTTTGCAAACACAAAAACATGAATACATTTAAAAATCTCAATTTACCTGGAAATTAAAACCATTTCGCCGGCAGGAAGATAAAGGCAAAGCGAGCACGGCCGGTGACTGCTCGTCTGGCTGCGATACGAAGCTCAGATGCGGAGGGGAACAGGAGCCAAACGCGGGGCCAGCTCTGGGGTTCTTTGAAAAGAAAAGCATCCGGAAGGTGATTCACACCTGGAAGGCGCGAAGGAATCACGCTGCCCACGCAGGTGGTTCTCCAAGCTGTAGAAAATCTCTTTGCTAGCTGGGGTTGCCTTTGCTCCCAGCAGGATCGAATTGTTCGTGATGCTCCCCCTTCCCTTCACCATAACGGAATTAAATAAAGGGTACTTTTGCTCTTACCTGTTTCTTTGGAGGGCGTTTCTACATTGATTTATTTTTTCTTTTAGTTTATGCGCGTCCTGGAAGCTCAGCCCGGGATTAAACCCGACCTACCGCACTACGGAGGGAAACAGCGAGTTTACCAGCGAGTTTACCGGGCTCGGCGTGCCCTGCCTGCCGCTCTCAGAAACCACAACACGCTGGCACCCGCAAACGTTTATTGTAAAATCGAGGAAAGTTCTGGGGAGTGAGAAAAGTCCGGTATTTCGAAGGGAAGGGGAAACTTAAAGGAAACGCGCCTTGTTTTGCTCTCCCCCATCAGATTTGCAAGCAAAGCTCAGGCTTGGGGTGATGCCGGGGGGGGGAAACACTGTCGCTTCCTTCGCCCTGGGCCCGGCCGCCGGGGAGGGGGCTCTCCCCACATCAACACCTCCTTCCAAAACCGTGCCCCCCTTCCCTTTGTGCCCCGGCATTACTCAAGGCTGGGGTGTAGGGGCGACTTGCGGGGCCGGGGCAAAACCGCCCCGGAGGGGCAGGCGAGCCGGGGCCGGGCCGCGGTGCTTCTAGAGGCGGTGGGGGCAGAGATCCCCCTCCTCCAGGATGTCCACCTCGTCCTCGGGGTCCTGGAGCAGGAAGGGGCCGGGGGGGCCCTTGCGGGGCTCGGTACCGGCCGCCTCGGGCAGTTCGGGCTCGGGGGAGCTCTGCTCCCGGCTCTCCTCGCCGCCCGGGTGCTTGGGGTCGTCCTGGGTTTTCCGCAGCTGCTTTTTGTGCTTCATCCGCCGGTTCTGGAACCAGGTTTTCACCTGGGGACAGCAGGGAAGGAAAATAATAATAATAATAATAATAATAATAATAATAATAATAATAATAATGAAAAATTAAAAAGCGAAGGTGGGGATGCTGCGTGGGCTAAGGGGAGGGGACGGGTGCCCCGGTACCTGTGTCTCGGAGAGGCTGAGGGCCGTGGCCAGCTCCACCCGTTCGGGCGTGGAGAGGTAGCGCTGGATCTCAAACCTCTTCTCCAGGCCGGAGAGCTGCGAGTCGGAGAAAACGGTGCGGGCTTTGCGGCGGCGACAATGCTTCCCGGGCAGCTCGGCGTGAGCGTGGTGCTGGAACAGGGCTGGCACCGGCACTCCTGGGGGGACACACGGCAGAGACCCGGGCTGCCCGTGGGCTCCTGCCCTCTGCAGCCCCCGGGTGGGCTGTCCCTCCGCCTCTTTTGTTTTTATTATTATTTTTTTCGTTTATTTCGTTTTTGAGGTAGTCTAATTGGTTTGGGTTTTGCGGGAGGGTGTCTTGCTGTTCTGGAAACACAGGGGTTTGCAAAGCTGAACCCGCCCCAGCAAGGCAAAGGCAGCCCGGGCAGTGCCCGCAGTTTTTCCACCGCCGCTGAGGCTGGCAGGAAAACTTCCACCCTCCCGACAATTAAACCACAACGAAAAGGACGCGGAAAAAGACAGGACAACGCAAAGGGACAAGGAATGTTATCGGTCCAAAGCCAATAATAATAAAAATAATAAAAGAAAGGCAAAGAGAGGGAAACTCTCGAAATGCAATCGAGTGAACGACAAGCTGCAGCACGGGGGGCTCCTGTCCCCGAGAACGAAGCCCCGCGGTGTAGGGAGCTCCGGGAGCGGCTGGCGAGGGATGCAGCCCCCATTTCGATGGAAGATGCGGAAAGGTGCCCCGCTGCCCCAAAAGGGCTTGTCTTTCACCTCTGCTTGTCCCGTCCGCGGCTGCGGACTCTTGTCCCCACCCGAGTCCCCACCTCGGTGTCACCTGGCCACAAAGTCCGCAGGTTCCTCCTGCGAAGGGCTGCACTTACCCGAGGTGGTGAGGAAGTAGGGGTGGTGGTGATGCTCCGGCTTGTGCAGCGCAGGGTGCGGGTGGGGCGCCAGGAGGGTCGGGGTTGGCATCAGGGGGTACCCATAGTCCAAGAGGGGGACGCGGGAGGCCAAGGAGCCCGGAAAGTGCTCGGGGGGCACCTCCCGCAAGGGTTTGGGCTTGTGCAGCAGAATATCCTCGATGAAGAAGGAGGTGGGCCTGGGTGCGGAGACGGGGTGCACAGGCGAGGTGAAGTTGAGGTTCATTTCGGTTGTCCCCACCTCGGGCAGCGGGGAAAGCAGCGAGCCGGGCTGAGCGCTGGCTGATGGAGGAGAGAGGGTGGCCGGCTGCACCTCCCGGGGCCGAAGATAATAAATAAAAATAATGATGATAATAAATTAATGTATAACAATTAAACAAACAAACAAACAAACAAACTCCGCAGCAAAAAGAAATAACAACAATAATTAAACAAACATTTCCCCCCAGGCAAGAAATAAACTGAAGGAGCCGAGGGGGATGCGAGGCGGGTGGGCTTGAGCTGCGCGGGGAGATGCGCGCCTTTGAGGCGCGGTGGGAAGGGGGTTCTCCAGCGAGCCAATAGCGATCGTGCGGGCGGGGGGACGGGCCCGCCGGGCCCCCCAAACCACCGCCGCGGTGCGGAGGGGGCGCGGAGAGGCTGCGGAGGGGCGCCGGGGGGATCCGGTGCCGCGCAGCCGCCCCCGCGCAACGCGCAGCGCGGACGCACCGCCCCGGGCAGCGCGGTCGCCTCAGCCCCGGTCCCAGCGCTGGGCTTGGGGCTTTTTCCCAAACATGAGGGTTTTTCCCTTTATTTTCTTAAAAAAGGAAGAACAACTAGTGGCGCTTTCCCGACCTGTCCCACGCTCCGCTCCCAACTTGTGTCTTTGCACTCAGGTTATCGCCCCGTTGGGGTTTTGTTCCCATCCATTCCCCGCTCAGTGTTGTGCTAACGCTTCTCTCTCTTTTTTTATTTGGTCTTTCCTCTGTTTGTCTTTCTTTTTTTTCTTCCCCTAATCTGTAACATTCATTTCCCCGGAGTCAATTTGCTAAAATGAGGGTGATATACTACATCAGAGCCGAGATAATTTCGGTTCGCATCTCAGAAAATTGCTCTAATTATTGATGTTAAACTCAGGGAAATTAAAAGAAGGCACTTCTTCTTCATCTCCCGATTTTAAGCTCTAATTTGTTGAAATCGAGTTGTCATCACAATTCCAATCACTACCGTTAATAGTAAAAGTGTTCTAATAGAGCCAGAATTCGCACAACCCATGCTATTAGATAATTAAGAAAGATGTTAGAAAGGCAAGTGCTAATCCTTGGGCACACGGACAGCATTTCCATCTGATCCAGCAGGTAGAACAAATTAATTACCAGAATCAATTAGTCCTAAAAGTACAGTTCTCAGGGAAGTATAAGCCATGTCTTCCATATGGATGAGCTGGTAAATGGTAAATAGACGAGGAAAAGCCTCTGAAAGAATAGAAATGGCAATCGTCCGGTTTTAATGAATCTGGAACTCGGCGCGGACGAGTTTTCCAGCGGTCCCGTCACAATCACGCGTGGGCGAGGGCACAGGCAGCCCCCTCAACTAGTTATAATGCCTTTAAAATAGCTTTTAAAATAAATATGTGTCTCCTTCATCAGTTCCGCTTGGCCAGAACTCAGGGGGGGACCAGCGAGCTCCCCGTCTCACCGGGAAAACCCACGGGAGCATCTTTCTCTCCAGGAAAAAAATAGACAATAAAATAAATCCGTTGTAGCGTCCCCTCCTGAAACGCCCATTTCAGCATCAGCCCGGGATTTTGCCCGGGGGGGTTAAAAATACAACAGGCTAATAACTTTCTCTGAGGAGCAAATGAGCAAGCAAATGAATTAACAGTGATGAAACGGGTCTAATTCCCAACTTGTTACAGGAGGGAGCGCAGCCAGGGGCGTGTAAGCCGCTTGACTGGCCATTTCATCAGCTGAGATTGCTTCTCGGGGAGGGCTGGGGTTTTACTCACCAGTGGGGTGTGTAGATATATATATTTAAAGCAGATCTGAAAGATTAAAGACGTGTTACTCCAGCCAGATTGGGTGACAGCTTTAGGACTCAGGCAAGAGCCTGACAGCCCTATCGAGAGCGGCTGCTTTTCCGCGTCCCCCTTTATTTAGGGTACGGGGGGGAATGGGGCTGCTGTCTTGGTGTTAACTGGCAGCAACGGCAGCAAAACTCGCCCCAAACCAGGCGGTGGCACTTCGGGCACAGCAGCCTCTCCCTGGTGCTAATTCAAAGGCAACAACAGCCAGAAGTGATAACCCCCTATTTGTGGAGGTCCCCTGAAGGGAAGGTAGACCCCAGGGGGACCTCTGCACCGCACTCCTCACACCCAGGGATTATTAAAGTTTAACATTCAGTGGCTTTTTGTGACAGGAAGGGGTGCCGGGTGCTTCCCACCTTTGGCCGGCAGTGTTGGCAGGCTGCTCTCTTTCCTTACACACCTCTCACCTATTTTTCCAGTTTTGGGACCCATCAGCATGAATCTCACGCCGGGACCCACAAAGACTCCCAGTCCCAGCTGTACCCTCACTCTCCCCAAAGACCAGTCCCCAGATCACACTAGATTAACCTTTTTGTCTGTCTGGCCAGACATACGTGCACAAGCAGATATTCTTATGTATTTTTGCATACACACAATTCTATTTACTATTAAATTCACAGCTGAGTCAAGTCTCCAAAGAGACCCTCTGTGGCCTCCTCTCAATGGAGAGGGGTCTCCTGTTGAGGTGGTCCCACAGCTTTTCCCCAGATTTGGCAGAAATTGCCCCAAACCTGGGGTAACGCTGAGGTCTTGTTGGGCTTAGGCATACATCTGGGAGAGAAAATGAGATGGAAGGGGGACCAGAGCTGTGTTTGGATGCTGTGCTCTTGCATCCTTCCCCGTACACCTTGTGGGACCACGTAGCATCTCAGCCTGCAACCCAAAATGATTCGGAGCTTCTCCAGAGCCACATGTCTGTGACCCCAGGTATCCACAAGTCTGTGACCCCAGGTAGCCACACCACTGTGGAGTTTGTTCATTGTTTCTTCAATAACATAAAATGATTTCTACAGGCTTGAAGAGCTTTATAAACTTTGCTGGTAGCGATGCATGCGTATCCCCCACATACACACACATCTTCCTTTTATGATTTAATAACATAATACACGTACACTTTGCTTACATAAACACCGGGCGTCATTACTTGCACACTTAAGATCATTTAGAGGTATTATGGGGAAATTTTTTGCCTAGGAAAACAGAAATTTATTTGAGTTAAAACGTAGAGGGTCATTTAAAAGGTCAGTGCAGCTATATTGATGTTAGTAGCTTTATTTCAGTGTGCTGCATTAGGGATAAATTTGGTGCAGTTTAAAAATACGTGCACTTACCTTCCTGCGGCACTTGAAGAGGTAAGGTAGCTTGGAAGCCCAGCCTTTTCATGCCTTTCAAGACAAATCCACTCAAAAAGGAAGGGTTAAATTAAAAACAGATAGCCTTGATATGATCAAAATGGGAGCCTGGCTGCAGGAAAGAGGTCTGAAGAGCTCGGTTTGAGTAGCCGCACACGTAACATAGAGAGTAGGTCTTTTGAACACAAAGCGTGGCTTAATGGAGAATGTTCCATGCATGATGCTTCAAGCAAAACCTCTCCGCGTGCGGGGGAGCGGGGTGTCTCTGCTTGGGGCGCACCGGGTACTGCTGGCGGGAGGGGAAAAGCACTTTGTGCTTCACTGCAGCCACTTACCCCGTCTACATCCCACCCACCTACATCCACTGTCTGGCCATCCACCCCTGGCACCCAACCCTGCCTCCCACCACCCTGCAAACTGCCCATGGAAAACGGTGACACTGTGTTTGTGGCGAGAGGTTTCATCAATTCAGCTTCACTGCCGGGACATAAAGGTGGCGGTGGGAAGGCCCTTTAGCGCTAAGGTCTTCACAAAATGCTTTTACTGGCATTTCGGTGTTGCCGCAGCTGGTATTTCAGTGTTGGTAACACTCTAGTGAGCCTTGACGCCAGGTCAAGTTCGAGGAGGGCTCGGTGGATGGGCTTGGAGGTCAAGTGCTGCCTAAAACAAGAGTCCAGCAGGTTGTCTCATGGTGGATGGTGCAAACAGGGCTGAGGGAGGGCGGGAGGGGAAAGGATGTGTCAGGAAGAGCTGGTTTCCCAACCAAGGTTAACGGCAGCAAAAGGAGAAGATCCAACCACGTCTTCAAAGGCTCATCACTCTGCCAGCCCTTGGCTTTCGCAGCCTCGAAAATATGTTGTCTTGCAGCCCACAGAACGGCACTCTCCTTCATTTGTAGCTGAGATGAAGGGAAGACAACAGAATGTGAAATAAAGAAGTAATCATCCTGTTAATTTTACTCCAAGACAACAAACACTCAGACTAAAAGCTGGGTCTCTATTATTCTAATAGAATCACTGAATTTACCCACAAACCTCACGGTAATTTCAGGGCTACAGTTCCAGGTACAAAGCACAGGAGAGGATGGAAGCGTTGCTGATGTGAGGCGACCACATTAGGAAGTGATTGAGACAGGAAGGTCATTTTGAGGCTTTTATCAATCCCAATAATGGCAATAATTTGGGGGAGAAGAAGGGATATGGCATCAATAACAGCCCAAAATTTAAAGAGCAAAAGCTTAGGCTGTAGCTTCCTTACACATGTCCCATGGTCCCGGAGGTTTCATTCTTAAATCCAGAATTTTGTCTCTCTACTGAAAATTCGCCTGATTATCTGATGATCCTGAACATTTTCTGAAGACAGGATACTTATATAACGAGAATCCAAACTATTAACATCGGCAGGTTTGGTCTAAACACTTCCCTCAAAATAGTAACTCTTATTAACTAAGACTAATTATCTAATACTTGTATTCCACTTCAGCAGGGTTATCTGTGCTGTTCCAAAGCACAGCAAGATTATTCCTTCTTTCTTCCTTGGTGTTTTTGTTTGTTGTTGAATGAGTCAGAAATGGGGAGGGAGGCTTAGAAGTTTCTCTGGGACCTGCTTTCAATTACTCTTCATTTGGTTCCGTATCAATTCCTCCTCGTGGCGTGACCAGCCCATGGGCATTGCTACTCCCGCGAGGCAAGAGCGATTCTTTCACCCAAGACCATCTGTACCGGGGGATCTCAGCTAATCCTTTGCTCCCAACCATCCATTCTTGCTGCCATAGTCACTGCTTTGCCTTTAGCACATTAACGCCCATTCGCTTCCTTTCATTCCAGCTGTGTAACCATCAACTCCATGTTTCCATTCGCTTTTTTGCACCGGTGACTCAGAACCTCCCTTGTTGCTCTAATTTCACGACGTTTGAACCTTGTAGGTCTGTGCTTTTAACCTTTGGGGAAGGATAATCCTCCTTTTCCCTTTCTTATCCATTCAACCTTTATTTTACTCCCATTGTCTTATTTTCCTGCTGTTCTTTGTGGTTTTCCTCTGATCATCTGTCATACTTTTGGGTTCCTCATGAAGACCTCATATACCTTTGCTACTTAGAGGAATATTTGGAATGTATAAACCCCAAATCTCAGGCTGGCATAAGCCGGGAGTAACTTAAATAAAGAACCAATGGAGCACATAAATCTAAATGACGCGAATACTTCGATTCTTTTCAATTCCCCTCTTTACTTTTCAACTTTAAAGTGTCTCCTTTTGAAGCCCTAACAATAAAAAGCACAGAAATGATGCACTCCAAGGCCAGAGGGAGCTATTATGGCCACCACGTCCGGCCTCCTGAATCACACAAGCCAGAGTTTTACCCCATAACTCCTGTATCAAACTCATAAAAACCCACCCAACCTGGCTAGACTGTGGAGTAAGAATAGCAGGTTTTTAGCTGTTTAGATTATATTTGATCCATCACAATATATACATAGGAAATATGTGTTTATAAACAGGTGAATAAGCAGCTTTCTCTTATGTCTAGATCCCTAGCAAGCCTCCCCATTCTTCTGCATTTATATTTTGACAAGCTCCATTGAAAATCTGTGGTTACTTACAAACTCTACGCTCAGCTTTTGTAAATACGATTCAGCCTTCAGTTAAAAGGTCAATCTCTACTAGAACAGACTTTAGAAACCACTTAGGACGAGACGCAACATACTGGTTTAGTTTTTCCTCCTAGTTTTAATACACAAACTCTTATATCAAATTGTGGAAGATGTCCCCAAATCTCTCACGCATCTCACACCGTGTCACAGGCACAGTGATGGTCACAAAACGACGCTGATCATTTTGTTAAAAGAAAAGGAATCGTTCTTTATTGAAAGATAATTAAACCTTTTTCTTTCATGTCTGCTCCAAACAGATTGCAAAACTAGTTGGACCTAGTTTACCAAGAAGATAACCTTTTTGATGATCAAAGGGAGAGATTGGTTCCATTACTTGCATTAGGCAGAGTTGTCTGTGCTGTGGCCTTCAGAATAAAGGGAGAAATGTACTTTAGAAAGATCTGAGTAACACACTTTACTCAAAACATTTCTGTATTATATTGCTTCTTGACTGTTTCAGCTTACTCTGTATCCCTGCACTTTATTTTAAGCACTCCAGAAGTGGATGACAGGTCTGGGGGAAAAGGAATCTAGTCAGCATCTCACAAATGCACCTTCAAATAACGCGGTAAAGCTGGAAATTACATTTCGCAGTGGTATTTTGTACATTTCCAAGGATGAGGTATTCAAATGGCGACCTGATGTAATACAATACTGCCTGACGATAAAAACACTTTCTCACATCGGTCAGTATTATTTTTCAATGGAAATATTAAAATGCTCTAGATGATCTGAAACAAGTAATGATGCCTCATAATAAATTGGTAAAATAATATTGCCATGATTTTTCCACACTTCAAAGAATAAGCTCAGTTTATTTAGTTCAGCAGTATTTGATCCGGTCCAGCTGGTTCTCGCTCTGATATTTTATTTTAATATGATTTCCTGTTTAAAAAAAATGAAGCTTGTATATCACTCTCTCTTTCCCTTTCCCTTTCCCTTTCCCTTTCCCTTTCCCTTTCCCTTTCTCTTTCTCTTTCCCCTTACCATGGTAAGGTTTAACAGAGCAGCCATTCTGGATAACAGAACAACTTATATGTTACAAGTTTTTCAAGACTTGAAGAAAAATCATTACCTATGGAGTTTGGCATTGTTTTTCGTCTTGATTTAACTAGTATTTTTAATTATGAGTTATGGGGTTTCCCATTTCATAAATATGTTATCTCCTCTTCCAAGCCCCAGTTCGAAATGATCAATGCAATGCAACCACCAGGTTCGCCAATGCAAAGGAAGTGTTTGTTCTCTGCCAAAATCTGCTCTTGTTTTATTTTGGCTTTGGGGGGTCAAGACTTGGCGTTCAACGGCCGTCTCTGCCAATCAGTTTGCCATTTGTTGTACATGGAAGGTTAAACCTGGACGTCCAACAGGTCAAGAGCCATAAGCTTGAATGGAGGAAAACAGCAGCGCAATGATGGGAAACGACACATCACACAAAACGTCCTCAAAGCTAAGGGGATGGTTTAGAATATTATAAGCTCGTGCACTTTCTAACGGGGTCCCAAATAAGAGACGTGTGTGCGCGCTTGTGTGCCTGCGCATTTCTGTCCAACTGAGATCAGTACTTGAGTCTCAAAATACGTACAAAAAGGAGAATTTCCCAGTTTGTATCCTCTGGCAAATGCAATTTCCCTCCCAACACACATTAAATTCATTTAGCCTAGTGCATTTTTAATAGACATTATTCATCTATTACCTTAATGAGCTTGTGGTGAAAGCATATTGCCTCCCAATTTTAACAAAAGGAGTCTAATATTGCTGCAGCTTTTTCCCCTTTTGCCTTTTAAGGCAGCAGCGTGGAGGGGGAAAGGAGAAAAGCTATAGAGACAGATAAGGTTTTTATTCTGTGTCACAACACTACATTAAGAATAAAACCTTCCACTTAAACACTTAAATGAAAACATCGAGAAACTAATTTACCATTTGTAACCACATGATTTAAGTAGGAGCAGCTTTAATTTTCTTCCCATTTTCCTCATATTCAATGTGAGCCCACATTAGATTTCACTGGCTCAAATCACAACACTTAAAGCCACTTTCATTTTCTTTTTGATTAAATAATTGAAATTCCTGTCACTGCCTGCACTTTACTAGCACACAAATTTTATGTGTAAAGATAAATACTCTTTCTTTCTCCCTTCCCTGGCTGTAGGCTTTTTTTTTGCCTTTTTTTTTTCAGTTTAATCTTAAAAGCAGGCAAGGTTTAGTTTATTGATGGTTCCATAAAATGGATCAGTACTCCATTCACCTATTTCGTGGAATTATACCGCTCCCATTAAGTGATTGTTTGGAGAAATTATGGAAAGCCATCTTCTCTAATTTAGCTGTCATCGTTGTAAGGTTATTGCTATCCAATCCTAAAAGGACAGGAAGCCCAGTTACTCATGTGCTGTTCCCTCTCCCACACGCACTTCCATTAATGTCTGAAGCCTTGATTTTTATTTAAGTATTTGTTTCAATTAGGGTAACAAGTTGTATTAATGCTCCCTAATAAGTTGCTCTGACAAAACTCAAGACACTTTCCGGCGCCGCTCGGTGAATGGCGCGGTCAATACGCAGCGTCAATCGGCGCTGCCTGTAACGAGCAGGGGATTCGAAGGCGATTTCTTGCTGCCTTTGTCCCTCGTGGCCTTGGGCCACAAGGGGGGCCAGTTGTCACATCCCCAGGGGACAGGGAGGGTGGAGGTGCCCAAACAAGGGACTTAGATGAACCCTGGGATTCATTATCATTTCTGGCTTAGACTTTGAAGCAAGAAAACCTCCACAAGCTGCTTTGGTCTGGGTCTGAAGGACAGAGGGATCTAACTCTAATCAACAGGATTTAGATTTGCTTACCTTGGTGTTTCTGTGCTTTAGTTCCTTATATATGAAGCATATATATACATATATATATATCTCGTGAGCGCTCTGTACTTTACAGCATCAGCCTCACAATTTATCTCAACACTTTCACAGCTACTAACTGCAGGAGATTTGACATAAAATAATAAGTGTTAAGCAAATTTAGAGAGACCCTGGAGCCCCTGTTACATCCTTTACTTAAATGACACAAGCTCGAATAAAACATTGTGTGTCCCCCTTTGCCGGACCAAAGAAGCAAACAGAGGAGACAGAACCCGGCTGGATCCACATTGGCCCTGCTGTTTTAATCTGCTTTCCTAATTTTCCCTGAGCGGGAGGTGCTGCAGGTCACGAAGGATGCAGGAGAGGGGTGAGGATGCTGCCCCTATGAGGGACAGGAGATATAGAGGTGAATCGATAAGGAACTTCCATGACCACCCAGCTTCCATAAGAAACACAGATCGTGTTTCCCAGCAAGGACCGTTTCGCCATCGCATTGCTGTGAGTTCTCTCCTAATCTGACACTTTGATTTTTCCCGGGCGATGCTTACAAAGTGTAGCGGCCTTTACAGCATCATGCAGGAGGAGTCGCTCCCAGGAGGGGTCAGGAGGTGCAGGAAGATTTCTTCCTCTTCTGCAGCAGCACAAATAAGAAGGGCAATGTGTGTTGCCTCTAGAGTGAGCTTTTCACTGATGTGAAATAACCCACGGCGCAGATATACGTGGCCTGCAATGGCAATGGGCAATGCGGATGTACAGCACGAGCTCTCAGCCACAAACACCACCAAGAGCAAGGGTGGCTCTGCAGGGGTTACAAACAGACAGAAATTAGAGTGCGAGTCTAAATCAAGACAGATTATAAGACTGGCAAAGATCAGGGCAATACATCTGCCCCAAAAACCACCATGCAAGCAGCTTTGTATTAAGTAGGATGGGCAGCCAGCTCGAGAGCACATCTGGTCCATCTCCCCACCCCAAACACGTCCTGCACTCCCCACCTGGGGAAGGACGCCTCTGACAGCCTCAATTTCCCTCCAATTCCTGTTCCCATCATCGCCATTATTTTTAGATGCTCTATATCAAGAACGCCAACCTAATCAAAGTTTCATTCCTCAGCACACAGCAGCACCCTCCTATTTTCTTCGATGAAAAAGCTATGATGTGCTTACAATATCTTACTGCCAACCTCGTACTCGCCCCAAAGCAACGATGAGTTTATATTTCCTATAGAGTTATTTGAGGAAAACACTTGTGAGCTTCAAAGGGTGCCCAGGTCTTCTAACTCCATCTGCTGAGCTAGTGAAAGGTTCTGCCTTTCACTACCAGCCTGGCCACGCTTGTCTCACATACCACTAGGAAACATTATAAAGGCGACTTTCATTTTCATATAACACATCAGCCCGTTCCACAGGGTTTAGAAGCCGTCCTGACAGTGTTGAAAATGCATTTTCTAATGGGTGGGGAGGGAGGGAGGTGACGAAAACAAACTTCCGGAGGCAAATTTGCCACCAGCATTCGCGAGTTAGGTGCAGCAGTTAGGGACCTTGCTGTGAATGAGGCGATGCCATAGGTCAGCCACGGCTTTTCATTCGGAAAGAAGGGCCAAGAAACAGAAGAAAAACATCTTTGTGGTCGTCCCTCCCTTCCCCTCTAACTATTCACCCTGGAGGACATTGTTAACATATAATAACTGGGCATGTCAGAATCAATTAGGCAACTCATAATAAAGCAGATGCTGCTATTGTGAAGACAATGCAGTGAAAGTATGGGTATAGGAAGACCCTCAGCGCAGTCCAGGCTAAGCAGATATGATGCTAATTGAATTCTTGCTGGCAATTTTTCACCCCTAAATGAACAAGAAAGAGAGGAATCCTGGAGTCTCATCTGTTTAGCTTGTGAACAGGCAAATGTTTTCAAGCCCAGTAAATGAGCAACCTAATCCACAGGGATGTTAGCGCGAGGGTCTCTTAAAAAATATCAACGCCCAGACCCTTGATATGTTGAATATGAGTTGTGCCCTGTTCCCAGCAGTGATCGGGGAGCTGGTTATGTTATTTAATGCTGAGAAAAGCGAGCGTTTCTGCTTGTCCAGAGGTTGGAGATCCCACACAAGGCAGCGAGAGGACCTTTCAGGCTTCCATCACCCAGCCCGCCGCTTGCACCGAGGCAATTCCAGAGCTCTGAGGAGGCTCTGACAGCACCGATATCGCAAATATGAACAGAAGGAGGACCCCTGGATCTCCTTGCCAGGGTTTGGCCTCCCCCCAGCCCCAAAAAGAGAAACAAAACCTTTCCCTGGAGGTTTAGGTGCCAGTTTGCAAGTTTAGCATCACTAACCCAAAGGTGAGGACTCCTTGGTTTTTATGGGGACTGAAACCTAAATTCCGGGGTTAAACCTGCTGGGTATTATTTTTTGGCTAAGAGCCTTGCTTTTTATTACTACTGGCACAAAAGAAGTCATTTCCCCACCTCAGTTATCAAGGAATAATTAAGTCTCTTCTAGTAACCCTATGCCGAGAAGGCCTTTTAAATTAAAATATTTTCCATTTGATTTTGTTAGCTGCTAAATGAAGATCAGCAAAAATAGGCTAATTACAGCTATCCTAATTAAGCCCCTACAATAACCCATAATTACACCCATATTTATCACCTTTGTGCTGGACACTTTAACCTGTTGTGGTTTGTAATTAGCGTGTCTGCGTCGGGGCTGTAACGTCGTCTGCCCCTCGTCCTGCCAGAGTTTTGATTGAGAGCATGGAAACCAATTCTGCTTGTGAAACTGTAAATGGGGTCATTCATGAGGCTTCCTTATCAGCGGCAAAGCCAGGTTAGAGAGCTGGGCTGGGTCTGAGCACGCTAGGTGACTTTAAGTGTGTTTTATTGAAGAGGAATTGTGGTATTACTGCTCAAACAGGGAGAAGGGAGAGGGCAGAGTTTGAGCTCAGATTAATACCTGCATTTTTGGCTGGGCCACTCTCAGCCTTAGCAAGTCACTGCTATCATTTTGGGGGGGGAAAGGAAACAAAACCTACTCGTGCCTCAGTTTCCCCACTCACCCATGTTTTGGGGACGAGAGATGCGGTTGTACCTTCGCTGCTGGGCTGTTATACGTGGGGAAGGCGGAAGATGCACAAGCTGCACACGCTCACGGTGCCGATGGAATGAGAGCAGCTCCTTTAATGGACACACAAATGGATTCAGAGGGAAAAAGCCTCTTCTCCTGGCTGCGCCTTGTTCTCACCTCGATACAAGCTACAGGGTGTGGGTTTGGCACCCTGGGCTTGAGAAACAGCAGCTTTGTAGGCTCAGCTTAACAGGGGAGTTTAAAGCATCCCTCAGAGGCAGGACTGGTGTTCCCTAAATTTAAACTACGCTGACTGCAAGAGGGAAAAATCTCTTTCCCTCTGGTGCTGAAGGACTCACAAACCTGAACGAGCTGCTGGTTTTTCTGGGGACAAACCCTGTTGGCAGCAGGTAAGTGGAACTGCACAGCACAGCTGGGCAAGAAACCCAAGGGCTCAAAGGGCCCCATGGTGCAAAGCAGGGGTGTTTGTGGCTAAAATATCAGTATTCCACAGGCCCAGAACGTGGGGCCGTGGGGGTGACTTGCCTGTAAAACCAGCCAGCTCACAGGCGCAAAAATGTTGTGTCTTTCTGGTTGGATAAACCTTCCCCTGATAGACTTTGGGAGCTAAAATACAATGAGGGGACACATGTGGATGTTGTGCACTGCAAAGCTATTCTGCCCATCTCACCAGCTGACAATGAAGTGTTGGTGCTCTGTATGCACAGCGAGATAGCGAACGTGTTCAACTAACAAATTGTTGTCTTCTAATCGAAGTGCACTCATCTCAATTAAATTGGATGAGGGGTGTCAGCCTTTGGAGGACACAGTTCCAGATAAGCCCTGCGATCCAAGCCGCAAAGACTTCGGCAGAAACAATGCCACGATGTTTATTAGTTGAGAAGTTCACTGTAAGACACAAAACGTGAAGCAAAACGAGGGGGGTGATCTTTGCGCTAAACAGCGCGGCCTTTATGGAAATACTCAGAGGAAGGAGAGAAGAAATTTGTTAAATCATGTCATCTTACTGTTCTGAAATAAAGGGCGCCCAGCACTTATGAGGCCATTCAGAGCTGATTTATCGCTTGAGACCACAGAGACAAAATCAAGCCATTACAATCTTTTAAAAGCTTTCTTGCAACAAACTAAAAATATCCATTGCTGACAGATGCAAGCTGTCAATAAGGAATTCAAGAACTCAGTATGAGGAGTGGAAAGAGTGCAAAGTCTTGATAAACATCTCAAATTGGGTCTTACTCAGTGGGAAACAAGTAGTTTATAGTGGTAATTGTAAAGGGCATTTTACATTGAATCAATTAAATGAAAATCTTTTAAACCCTTTTTAAAAAGAGACCTTTTGAAGTTAACAGGTGATTTTAATTGGAACCATGGGACTTGCATCACGGGAGGTGGGGTGGGTTTTTTTGTTGAGATTTTTTTTGGCAGCATTCAATATAGGGGAAAAATCGATACACTTCCATCAGCATCTGAGCTCCTAGAGTCTTGCAAGTTGAATAGTGAAACTAAGCAAGAATTACAGTTTGCTCTGCCTTTATGTGGCTTTTCCTTGCAATTAAATAGGTCTCCATCATAACTCCTTAATTGTGAAAGGCACAGGAGAATTGATCAAGACTGAGTTACCTTTTAGTCAAAATCCTCTGCCATAAGCTACTCTATAATACCATAGACTTCTAGAGATCATTTCCCTTTAGAGAAGATGTTAAACCTCCCAGATAACAGTATCAAAAGCACGTGAGCAGGATTTTGCTTTTAAATTCCTCTTCTTCTTCACAGCCATAAAGGATGCTCTGCTATATGATCAGCAGCGCGCAATGCCCGCGAACCCATGGGACTAACACCACAAGCAAAAACCTTCCCTCCAAAGCAAGTGACACTTTCAGCAATTGCCTGTTGAGAACTGGTGGATTCATTGCTCTGCACTTCACCAAACCCAGGGGAAGGAATAACACACGGTCCCCAGGCAAAGACATGGAACCGGTTCCCTCGACGGAGCCGCGGGCACAGATATTAAGTGGGTTAAACTGTGGATCCTTTACTCCTCGCAAACAAACTTCAGTCTTTGAGTGTCGCCTCCTCAGAGTCAGAGGGCAATGTCCAGGGTACCTGATCCCAACAGGGGTGGCCGAGATGCAGGTAACGGGGGTTTGCAGACCCGCGGGGAGGAGAAAATGGGGGTGGCAGAAAAAGCTGCAAATGCATCGCACAACCTGCCTGTGGATCTTTCACAGCCAGCGCAAGGAAAGCTCATCCCTCCAGCAAACACAACTAAGCCCTTGACGGCGCTCCCTTTTCCCAGCTTTAAACAGCCGCTGCCCGTGAATTTAAGCTGTCCATTAGCGCAGAACCAGAGCTGGAGGCTGCTCGGTGGAGATGGCCATGCAGTGCATGGTAGCCAAGGAAGGGGTTCAAGGAGGGACAACTCTGGGACCGAGCAGCCCAGCATCTTGTTGTTCTACCCTCCCCTCCCTTCCCGAACTTCAGGGCTGAGAGAACAGGCCAGCAAGGCTGAAGACATCAGGCATTGCCACAAGTTTACTTGCTTTACAGAAGTGTTCAGATCATAGGAAACATGAATGCCCCCCCGCAAAGTATCAAACCAGTCCATATCTCCCGCTTGCTCGGCCCCATGGAGCTGAAGCATCTTTCCCAGAAGCTGGCAGGCTCCAGAGACAGCTTTATCAGGCACTAGAACACCCCGTCCTCCTTCCCCTCTGCTCCTCCCTGGTGAGACCACATCTGGAATATTGTGTCCAGCTGTGGCCCCTCAGTTCCAGCAGGACAGGGAACTGCTGGAGAGGGTCCAGCGTAGGGCAACAAAGATGATTAAGGGAGTGGAGCATCTCCCTTATGAAGAAAGGCTGAGGGAGCTGGGGCTCTTTAGTTTGGAGAAGAGGAGACTAAGGGGTGACCTTATTAATGTTTATAAATATATAAAGGATGAGTGCCATGAGGATGGAGCCAGGCTCTTCTTGGTGGCAAACAATGATAGGACAAGGGGTAATGGGATCAAGCTGGAACACAAGAGGTTCCATTTAAATTTGAGAAGAAACTTCTTCTCAGTAAGGGTGGCAGAGCCTGGAACAGGCTGCCCAGGGGGGTTGTGGAGTCTCCTTCTGTGCAGACATTCCAACCCGCCTGGACACCTTCCTGTGTAACCTCATCTGGGTGTTCCTGCTCCATGGGGGGATTGCACTGGATGAGCTTTTGAGGTCCCTTCCAATCCCAAACATACTGTGATACTGTCAGGGGTGGTTTTGTACCCCCCCTGCCCTTCCCTGACCCTGCAGTGACTTTCTTGTGCTCACACACATAATATTCCCAAAGTGGTGGGGAACCGAGCGGCTCCACAAAGCTGCCAAATGTGGGGCGGGTGGGGAAACTGAGGCACGGCTGGTGAGTCAGCGCAGGGGAGGGAGAGGCAGCAATCCAGCCTCCGCGTCTCCGGCGGCGCTCCCGCCCTTCCTCGGTGGAATTGATGTGCTTCTGCCGTGCACTAAGTCATTAGTCCGTGGCTTCGCTGAGTGTAAAGTTATGGAGCGGGAGATCCAATCACAGGCACAACTCTGGTTGTGCTACAGGCCTATTTGAAAGGGTAAGTGTTCTGCATTTTTTTCCATGCCTGCAACAATCTAGACAAATAGGCTTTTAAATTAAGCAGTGATTTGGAATATAAGTGAGTGCATTTAAGCTGCTAAGAGATGGAAAGATCCTAATGGCTGAAATATTTGTCATATCACAAATAAACTGGCTGTATCGGGAGCTACTAATATAACTAATTTTTACCAAATCCTTCACTGCTCTGTGATAGAAAATGAGGTCAGCATGGGTTGAGGCAACATAAAATGAGCAGCTGCCAGAAGGCAGCACAGAATACTGATAAAGGACTCTGCAGAAACTGCATTGCCTGCCCGCAGAAAAAAGGAATCAGTTTGTTCAAATTAAGATATAGCTTTTCCAGAGCATCCGGGGTTTTAATGAAAAGGTGCCAACAAACACAGGCTTTCAATGGATCCGGAATACAAATGCATACCGAGATACTTCCTCAAAGTCTCTCTGTCCCCTACCCCGCTTTTCCACATTCTAATCGTGCTGTCTGTGTGACTTTCGAAAGGCACTGGGTGTCAGAGAGGGCAGGAGTGTGCCTGGGATTTCTACAGCTCCGCTGGCTCCTACGGGGCTTCCAGCTACAGGAATCAAACCCTGACTTAATCTGCCACTCACAAGTAGGAGAAGTGAAATGAAGTTCAGAGGACTTCACAGAATCCCAGAATGTGAGGGGTTGAAGGGCCCTGGAAAGCTCATCCAGTGCAATCCCCCCATGGAGCAGGAACACCCAGATGAGGTTACACAGGAAGGTGTCCAGGCGGGTTGGAATGTCTGCACAGAAGGAGACTCCACAACCCCCTGGGCAGCCTGGGCCAGGCTCTGACACCCTCACCCCAACAAATTTCTTCTCCTCTTTCAGTGGAACCTCCTGTGTTCCAGTTTGCACCCATTGCCCCTTGTCCTGTCCCTGGTTGTCACCAGAAGAGCCTGGCTCCATCCTCCTGACACTCCCCTTTCCATCTTGATCCCAGGAATGAGTCCCCCCTCAGTCTCCTCTTGTCCAGCTCCAGAGCCCCAGCTCCCTCAGCCTTTCCTCACACGGGAGATGCTCCACTCCCTGCAGCATCTTTGTTGTCGTGGCCTTGGCCCACTCCAACAGAAAAACAAGCCCAAAGCCCGGAGAGACCGTGCCAAGAACAGCTCTTGCACCTCTAGACGTCCAGGAACCAAGAGCAGCTCCCCAAAATCACCTCATGTGCCATGCGGTGCCGTCACACCGGTACGAGACGCCCTAAGGTGCCGCTTGGCGCTGATGGTGACACACGGGCGCTCGGAGATGCAGCGACAGACTGTGCTGTGCCTGCCGCGCCCCCAGTGCTGCCTCAGACATTGGGCCCAGGCGGGATGCAGCCGCACTCCGGCTGGAAGAGAAAAACAACAGAACTGTTTTCATTCCCATTAACAAAAAATACCAAGAAAACGCTGGAAGGGGAATTTCCTCCCTCCTCTACTGGCCTGAAGAGCCTCTCTGAACAAGCAGAGGATTTGGGTTGTAACAATTCGCCCTTTTCATCCTTAAACTCCAAATGAGTGAAAAAACAGCAAGTAAATCCACTAGTCAAATTGGAAACTGAGGCAAGAAACGTCTTCCAGAAGGGAAGAGACCGAGTGTTTTGCCTCCAGCCAGGGCTGGCAGCATAAAGCAGATCTTCTGGCTTCTCTAACCTGGCCATCAGCAAACCAGGAGTGACTCCATCATGGCAAAAACAGGTTAGAGAGGGCACCAGGGTGTCCGGTTATTATTTCCATGGTCTGTTAGCGCAGGTTCACATATAATCCCATCTCCCTGGGCCACGTGAGAGGGATCGATCCGCAGAGAGCTCTGCAGTGGGAACCGCGACCGCTCGGGAGCACCGCAAACTTAAAGAAAAATAAGATCACCATGGATTAGCAATAAAACTTAAAGCTCGCCGCATTTCCTAAATGGAATGGTAGAAGGGTTCATATTTGATAACCGTTAAATGGTTTAATGAAATAATTATAACCCAGACTCCCAAGCCCGGCCACAATCAATAACTATGAGCTCTAAGCAACAGCATGACCCAAGTTCTGCCATTTTCACAGCGCTCCCCAGCAGGCGGAGTGTGTGACTATAAATGCGACCGACAGTAAAGTTGCATTAAAACGTCCCCATCGAGAGCAATAATAGATTAAAGGCTACCGAGGCGCCGCAGTTGGCTGGTCAATACGCTTTATTTGCTGCATCACCCCCAATTTTGCCACCCTCCCGCATACTGTTAGTGGGAGTCGATTCGCTGTCAATGGCCAGCCCTGGCACGAGCTGCATTAATGCACGCTCACAGAAGCACCGCGCATGGCATTATCACTTCTCTCACTTTCAAATTACAGCCTAATGCCGTCTCCAGGCAGCTTGTGACACGTTAACACTATGTGCGATTTGTTGGTATCGGGCTAAATATTTCATGCCTAAAGATTTCATGCGAGATTTGATGACAGAAATAAACTACCGCCCGGTGGGAAATCATTCCGAATCATAGAATTAGTCATCGTCGGAAAATTGACGGGAAAGGGATGATGATGTGGGATAGTGGGAGAAGAGAAAGCACGAGGGGAGAAGGAGGGCTGGGCAGAGATTACAAACTGGGCAATTGCACCTTGCTCGCAAATACCAGGCTTAGGTGTTCCGTTACTGCTTTGAAATGGCAAAGAATCCCATGTGATTAATAGCAAAGCTATTAATCCTGGCTTTTAATAGCAAAGCTATTAATCCCGGCTTTTTCAGGCGCCAGCACCTCCGCGCTGGCTGCTGCAGGGCGCTCCCGGCTCTCAGCCGAACAAAACAGCCACCCAGTCAAGCGGGTGATGACAAACACACACTTGACCAGAGCGAGGAGACAAGGACTGAGGCTCCGCGCCGAGAAAGCTCCTGGGTGAGCTGCCTTCTGCCTTTCCAGCCCTTCTCGAATGGCAATTTCAACTCACAGCTGGGATTCGTGCCCTTTCCTCACAACCGGCTCTCGCCACCCACCTCTGAACACCCGGCTCCCGCGTCTCCTGAGCTGCATTTATCATTTTCCGATTTGTGTGTGGGTTCCTAAGGATTATTTGGAAGAGTTAACAGCACAGTTAGGGAATTAAGCTCAGGGAGTTCCCACTTCTTCAAGGTAGGAAAATCAAGCACAGCTTGTTTAATTAACCTTAAGGCTACTACAAATGATAAACCTGGCTTTACTTGCAAAACACAAGTGTTTAACCCCAATAAACTGTCTTTCAATAACACTTTCTTCTCTAATAAACTGTGCAAGCTCCTTCAAATCTCCCTTTCTTTGCATTTTGCAGTATGTGTAGGGAATAGAGCCAGCCGGACCCCAGAGCACACGCAGGTTTCCCTCCCTCCATAGCAAAGCGCTTCATGTTTGATACTAAAGCTGTACGAGGAACCCAGAGCTTTTCTTCTCACCGTCTCTCACACACACGAAAACACAGATAGATCCGCTAATACCCCAAAGCAGGAGCTTTTACAGGGGTAAGGCAGGAACATATTCCTGCCTGCTCCACAGAACAGCCACACCACTCTGAGCACACACCCCAAAACGCTTCAAAAAGGAGCAAATACATAATTCACCTTGGCGTAGACCCCCGAAAGCAGCCGGCAGTGTCCGAGCAGATCTCTGCGCTTGTAAAACAAACCCTGAAGCCAAATCCTGCCTTGTGAACAGGCTGTTTGTGTCACCTGCAAAGGAACCGAGGGTTCCTCTCACAGAGCCAAATTCTGCCTCTTCTAGTGAAACATCGAGTGAAAATCCTCCCTTAAGCCTATGCACTAAGATATTTTTCATATTTTCCTCTAAGACAGGCAGCACCGCTCACTGATAGATCTTAATGTAGCTGGACTTTACTCCCTGGACTATTCTTTAGTCTCTAAAGTGTTTGGGAGCAGCTACAAGATGTTGCCCCAGATACCAACATTTCAGACCCCAATGCACTTCAGTGTGAAATCACGCAACAGAAACATTCCAACACCGAGCAGAAGGGCTTGGGAAAGGTTCTGTGCCCACCAGAACAGCCTTTCCTTTGCAACGCTCCTTTTCCCAGCTTAACACAACCTCACAAACCGCTTCGGAGGAGCTTTGCAGGGAGATGAAACCACAGGAACTCCCGAGGTCCCCTAAATAAACTATGAATTAATGTTACCCTTAGGCAGCAAACAAAGTTCATGGGGCAGCTCCTGTACAGTCTGTAGAGCCTGGGAAAAACTGCCCAGATCCACCCGGGATGAACCAAAAACCACCCGCAACAGAGAAATAAAATAATGAAGTTTTTTAGCAAAGTAAAAAATGAAAAGAAATGAATGTAAGTTTTTCAATAAAACAAAAGGGGTTGAATTGAAGAATTATTGAACTAGCCACACAATCACCTAAAGCCAGTTTCCCTGTCTTGCACACAGCTCTGGAGGCTTCTTTGGTGTCATAAATGGAAAAACTCACAAATTCGATGCTGTTTTTGTTAATTTACTTCACTAAAACTCCTCGTGTGAGCACCGGTGTGACTGTGACCCCCATAGCCCCTTCTCGATGGCCTGGCCCTTGGTCTGTACCGGTGTTTCTTCATAATTTACACTGTGAAAATTCGGTCCTGGGCCTGAACACACTGGAGATTTCAAACCACAGCTCTGAGAGCCCCAGCAACGCCCTCCTGCACAAACTGCGCTGCCTGAAGCCACTGTATCCAAAATACCGCTTATTAAAAGCCATTTTCATTTAGTGCCACCCACCCACGGCAATAAAGGAATGACACGTTATTAATGGGAGATGTGGGTAAGGGCGAAATTAAACGCCATAAACAATTTTGGGGGGATTTAATTCAAAAGTGGGGAGGGCAACCAGAAGCAAAGGTCCCCTGTGTCGTTCCACGGGCTCTGGTGCCATCGTGTGGCCAAAACGAGTAGGGGCACTGAATGCAAAACTGGGGGGGGCAAATTAAATAATAATAATAAAATAAAGCCTGAGTGCCATTCCAGGGACCCTGTTCTCCTGTGTCAGAGTCCGGAATTGCAGGCGGCCCCTCGGGATGCCCCGAATCTCACTTAAAATGTATTTAAAACGGTGGGGTGTAATATAATCTGAGATCTTGGTGCCATTGAATGTCACCTACAGCAATTGAACACTGTGAATGGGCGATGCGGCTGAGGACGAGATTAAACGCCATAAACCTTTTGGTGGGGATTGAGTACAGAAAATGGGGGGCGAATAAAAAAAATACAACCAAAAATCACATATATAGATATAAACAGACACACGCAATGTTCCCCGTGTTATTCCACTGTCTCTGGTGCCATCGTGTGGCCAAAGTCTGGAATTGCAGGCGGCCCCAAATCTCAGTTAAAATGCATTTAAACGCTGCAGTGTCACATAAATATGAAGCTCGGTGCTTCACACACACACACAATTTTGTGAGAAAGTTATAATTGCTGTTTGATTATTATTAGGAAGTTATAATATCTTGCTGGCAACACACAGGACAGTGCCCTGAGCCGGCACAGACACCGCGGGGTCACCAAGGGCCATTCCTGCCTGTCTCGGTCACTGTCCCACTCAGGTCACTCGCTGTGCGGGGCTGGACGGGGATACAGGGACATTTCCTCACAGGGGCTGGTCCAGGGGGTGTGTGAGCAGAACAGAGATAACGCAGGGATGTGTCAGTTATTGCTCCATGGTGCTCGCACAGTGTCGAGAGCAGCACAGAGAAGACGCAAATTAACCTTAAACCAGTTTTGCTGTTTTGCACACAACTCCGGAGCTTCTGCGTTGCCACGAATGTGAAAACTCACAAGTTTGACACTGTTTTCGTTCCTTTGCTTCGCTAACACTGCCTGTGGCCTTGTGCAAGTGCTGGTGTGTGACCCCACAGCAGCCCCTTCTCTCCCCCTTTCTCACACCCCCATGGCCTGACCCGCAGCCTGGACCGGGGCTTTTCTTGTAATTCACAATGTAAAATCCCATTAATTAACCTGACTAGGCTGGAAAACTCAAATCACAGCTCTGACAGCCCCTGCAATGCCCTCCTGTACAAACTGTGCTGCTTCTAAAATACCACCTTCCAAACCCATTTTCATTTAGTGACACTGACGGCCATAGAGGAACTATATATTATTAATGGGAGATGTGGCTAAGGATGACATTATATGCCATAAACTATTATTTTGGCATTTAATTCGAAACTGGGGAAAGAAATGCAAAGCAAAGCTCCCCCTGTGCCATTTCCCGGTCTGCGCTGCCCTCGTGTGGCCAAAATCCGGAATTGCACGCAGGATGACCCGAATCTCAAGTTGGTCACTAAAACCTTGAGCTTCTCATTTTCTTCCCGTTATCTTCATGAAGTCTAAACAACGTCAGAATTTTTAAGAATCAAGACATCAGTGGCACAGGCCACCTCCCCTTTACCACCCCGCTCACCCCAAAAATGACCCACAATACCTGTATGTGAACTGGAGGGCTTTGCTGTGATGGAATTGCGAAGTTTAAAGACTCCCTGTTGGTGTTTCAGCAGCCGAAACGCAGGGAACTGGCACTTCAGAGGCAGCAAAATGAGCGATAAACTGTCAGAGGATTGGTTTTCCCCTTTAGTTAAGCACTGCTGTTAAAATAAAGTTTAAAAACCTCTCAAGTCTTCTCCAACATTGAGAAAGAAGTGACTCTGTGAAGACAGAACAGTGTTGTAACACATGAAGCACTTAGATAAATCATCAGTACTGAATTGTGGCTTATTCTGACTAATCCATCTCCAAACAATAAGCAATGGAGTTGTGATGAGCTTTATGACCTCGAGTCACAACTTGATGAAAATTGCTACTCTGTTGTGGCAGGTGTCACTGAGTAGCACTGCTGGTGTGTGTAACACCTCATGTATATACAAATATTTAATAAAACACTATATATAAGCAAAATATTATTGTGGAGGATGGTCTGCTGCCCACCCAGCAATGACTTTTTTAAAATGAAGAACCACTTCTGAACTTACCTGTCCCAAAGCAGGGGATCCTTGAGCCAATTAACACTCTAAGGCCCAAAGCAGTTGATTGTCCATTTTTTCAAACATTTGGTATTTTTGCGATTGAAATATATTCTTTACTGTTGATTCATGTTAACTAGCTCTGAAAATTTTTCTGGAGTGCGCAGCTCTACAATCTTGGACTGAAAGCAAAGCTCAACCTATGTTAAGCACTCCTAACAGCCTTGACCTTCGAAACAAGGGTTTAATTAGTTTTTTACTTTATGGGAAGCAGTTTCATAACCAGAAATGGCCTGTGAGGCTCCTATACTTGGAGCCTGTGTTAGTGCATGTGGCAAGATCATACTCAGCTACGATATGAAGTGAAAATCTGGTAAGCAAAGGTCATTTTTCACACTGTTCAGTACATATAAAGAAGTGAACACAGAAACATTGTGATGCCCATTAAATAGTTTTTATTCCTCAGGACATGAATTGCATTTCCACTTTTTTACAGTACTGTAAAGTGCAATGGTATTCATCTCCCCTCCTGTGCACATGTTCAAGTATTTAAAATGCCCAGAAAATGTTTTGTTTTCTTTTATTTATCCTTACAGCAGCTCAGTTATGGAGTTTTAATCTGGCAGAATATACCCAGATGTGCCTACAGGTTTGGGTCCTTCAATCTAACCCCACCTAGGGGTCCTCCAACACCAACTGCTAGTGGAATGCGCTGCCCCAGCTTTAATCCACCTCCTCGATGGTTGGTCCAGAAGACGCCCCACCAGAGGGAGGGGCTCCACCCCCAGGGAAGCCGCCAGGCATCCCGCCGGGCATCCCACCAGGCATCCCTCCGGCGCTCTGGTACAGCTTGGTGATGATGGGGTTGCACACCTTCTCCAGCTCCTTCTGCTGGTGCTCAAACTCCTCCTTCTCAGCCGTCTGAAACACAGAAAAAAAAACATCTCAGGATCTGCTGCTCTCAGTAAGTGGATACAACCCAAAAGTTAACTTACAGAGTCTGGGCTTAGTGTTAACATCTGTTTTTAGAGCAGCTCAGTTAGAGTTTTTATCTGGCACAATATACCAAGATGTGCCTACAAGGCTTGGGTCCTTCAATTTAAGCCCCACCAACCTCCTGATTTAGGACCCCAATCACTCTTGGAGCATACACTGCTCCTGGAGGAACAAAGGCCTCATTTAAGTTAAGATCATACTTGCAAGCTAGCCTGCTTCAATTAAGAAGCATCAAAAAGCTCTATGCTTGCAAGCTGTGGTCGCTCAGACATCCAAGGAAGGTACTTGGACCAACACAAGTCTTTCGACTTCTGGTGGAAACTACGAATGGCTTTGGAAACACTTTCATCACAGCAACCAGTAGTTTTCCTCCATCCTCTGGAGTTTTCTTTGGAGCTCAGACACTAGAAGGAAACACCAACCAAACATGGAACGTTGACATACCTGATTCTTGTCCAGCCAGTTGATGATTTCATTGCATTTGTCCAGGATTTTCTGCTTGTCCTCATCAGAGATCTTGCCCTGGAGCTTCTCATCTTCAACAGTAGCTTTCATGTTGAATGCATAGGACTCCAGGGAGTTCTTAGAAGACACTTTATCACGCTGCTTCTCATCTTCTGCTTTGTATTTCTCTGCTTCCTGAACCATCCGCTCAATGTCTTCCTTGCTCAGCCGGCCTGCAGGAAACAGCAGCATTTCAGGTCACCCTTTTGTTTCTCATCATTTTTAGTGGAGAATCAATTATGACCTCCCACATTTGATCAGGTTACCAGTCTCCCACCCACCCTCAAAACCATGGGATTCTTACCCTTGTCGTTTGTAATTGTGATCTTGTTCTCCTTGCCAGTGCTCTTATCCACAGCAGACACATTGAGGATGCCGTTGGCATCGATATCGAAGGTTACTTCAATCTGAGGTACACCTCGGGGGGCAGGGGGGATACCGGTCAGCTCAAACTTGCCCAGCAAGTTGTTGTCCTTAGTCATAGCACGTTCTCCTTCATAGACCTAGAAAGAAAAAACAGCTAATTAAGTAATAAGTCTGACCACACACTATTAAATTATAATGGGTTGTTCTGAAGTGACATGGTCGCTCAGACATCCAAGGAAGGTACTTGGACCAACACAAGTCTTTCGACTTCTGGTGGAAACTACGAATGGCTTTGGAAACACTTTCATCACAGCAACCAGGCATTTACAAGCATCATCTCTGACCTAAGAGATTCATTTCAACTATCGCTGGAAGCGTTGACAGGGTCCTATGATTATCTGAGTGCATTATCAGTTCACCCCAGTGCTGCCCACCCACCTGGATCAGCACACCAGGCTGGTTGTCCGAGTACGTGGTGAATGTCTGGGTCTGCTTGGTGGGGATGGTGGTGTTCCGCTTGATCAGGACTGTCATGACGCCTCCAGCGGTCTCAATACCAAGAGACAGGGGAGTCACATCCAACAGCAGCAGATCCTGCACGTTTTCAGACTTGTCTCCAGACAGAATAGCGGCCTGAACAGCTGGAGGAAGAGAAGAACACATTAAAATCCCTGCAACAAATACACGGCATGCTACAGTGAAACTGATGCTCGCTCAGACATCCAAGGAAGGTTTTGGCCATCATCAGTAACTTCTGGTGGAAACTACGAATGGCTTTGGAACCTGATTCATCATTGCAAGTCAGAGGAAAGTGCTTACAGCTTGGAAAAGCTTTAGTGATTCAGGTAGGAGATGCAGGGCCCGCCTACACCAGTACTGTTGAAACTTCAGCCCTAACATGTAGTGATGTGAATTTTTGTCCTTACCTGCACCATAAGCCACAGCTTCATCAGGATTAATGCTCTTGTTCAGCTCTTTGCCATTGAAGAAATCCTGCAGAAGCTTCTGGATCTTTGGGATACGAGTAGACCCACCAACCAGCACGATGTCGTGGATCTGCGACTTGTCGAGCTTGGCATCCCGCAGGGCCTTCTCCACGGGGTCCAGGGTGCCGCGGAACAGGTCGGCGTTCAGCTCTTCAAAGCGAGCTCTGGTAATGGAGGTGTAGAAGTCGATCCCCTCATAGAGAGAATCAATTTCAATGCTGGCCTGCGTGCTGGAGGACAGAGTACGCTTGGCACGCTCGCAGGCAGTGCGGAGGCGACGAACAGCTCTCTTGTTCTCAGTGATGTCCTTCTTGTGCTTGCGCTTGAATTCAGCGATGAAGTGGTTGACCATGCGGTTGTCAAAGTCTTCTCCACCCAAGTGAGTGTCACCTGCGGTGGATTTCACCTCAAAGATGCCATCTTCAATAGTCAGGATAGACACATCAAAGGTGCCACCTCCAAGGTCAAAAATAAGAACGTTCCTTTCAGCACCGACCTGGAAGAAAAGATCAATTTTCATAAAGCAATTTGTTTTCTACTGCTAGTTCAGCAGATTGACTGGTTCGACATCAGACACAGTAGTCACTCCATAGCATACCTTTTTGTCCAGACCATAGGCAATCGCAGCAGCTGTCGGCTCGTTGATAATTCGCAGAACATTGAGCCCAGCAATGGTTCCAGCATCTTTTGTAGCCTGACGCTGAGAGTCGTTGAAATAGGCTGGTACAGTCACTACAGCATTAGTAACAGTCTACAAAGAAAAAAGCAAGCGAAACGGTGAGTTATGTATGTTATGTACTCACACACGAAGAAATTATTCTTTGTATTTGACTGAAATCCTAAACCTCACCTTCCCAAGGTATGCTTCTGCGATTTCCTTCATTTTGGTTAAAACCATGGAAGAAATTTCTTCTGGGTAGAAGCTCTTTGTCTCGCCTTTGTACTCCACCTGGACCTTCGGTCTGCCAGCATCGTTCACCACGGTGAAAGGCCAGTGCTTCATGTCAGACTGGACAACAGAGTCATCAAACCTACGCCCGATCAACCGTTTTGCATCTGGAAAACAAGAGTTGGCCACATCACATATGTTTCTTCATAATAAGGAACATGATGTTGTTCCTAAAAAGCAATAATGTGGAACTATCACTACCTCGTCAAGATCTTGCTACATGTAGTGATACTTTTTTCTCTCAGATATGCAGCCACCACAGCAATGCTACAGCCGCTGTACCATAAACCACTGTAAGACTAGGACTAAGTTCAAGACACTTAGTCAGGGCCACTTAACGCTAAATGCCAAGAACCTGCAGCAAGACAGGTCTGTACCTGTAGGGCATATAATTCCCCAGTATGTAATAACAGCTTAACTATTAGTAACGCACTTGCATTATTTAGATTAATGACAAATTACGAGGTTTTAATTTCAAAGAAAAATCTTTAATTGTACTATTGGCCGCTTATTCTTATAAGCAAGGAACGCTACCACTACCATGCTAGTTCTCTGTATGTTAAGTACATCAATCTTGCATTCTTACCGAAAACTGTATTGGTTGGATTCATGGCCACTTGGTTCTTGGCAGCATCACCGATCAATCTCTCTGTGTCCGTGAAGGCGACGTAGCTGGGGGTGGTCCGGTTGCCCTGGTCATTGGCAATGATTTCCACCTTCCCGTGCTGGAACACGCCGACACAGGAATAGGTGGTGCCGAGATCAATTCCGACAGCTGGTCCCTTCGACATCTTGTCTGAGAAAAAAAAATAAACGTGTGTAAAATAAAACCTAAGTTAAGATGTGTGATTGGTTTACAATCAACTGCTCTTTAGATCAATGGGTTTAAAGCCACCACGTGGCGCCCAACGGGACCGATAACGTGACACGTCACGTGGCCCGCGGCGCCGCCTCCCCCCAAGCTCCGCCCCGCCCGCATCACATGACAGGCGGACAAATGGCCGCCGGGACATGGAGTCCATGTGTCCTGGCACGGCCCCAGCCCCGCTGCGACACTGGCCCCCCCTGCACCCGCCGAGACGCAGCGCCCCCGGCCGGCCCCCGCTGCTCCCCCGCCTTTAAACTACAAGCCCCAGCACGCCCGGGCTCCCCACGGACACGGCTCCACCTCCCACGCACCCCCCCCGGGCGTGCCCGGCGCGGGGGGGACACGGGAGCTCGGCCTCCTGCCCCCCCCCATCCTTTCGGGAGCAAGAGGGAACGGAAAAAAAAAAAAAAAAACGTTAGATCGGACTTAAGGGAAAAAGCAGCAAAACCAGCGCAGGGAAAGGGAAAAGCCCAAGAGCGCTCCCACCTCCCACCCTGCCCGGCTCCCCGCAGTGCGGCAGCCCACCCCCGCCCCCCCAGATGGCCACCCCGTCCCCAGGCCCGTTACCTGGGCGGCGCGGACAAGCCGGGACGTGCACACGGGAATCAGCTCCGCAGCAGCCACTGCTCAATGAGAACGCTCCGCGCCCGCCCCGCAGCCTTTATATAGCCTCTCAGAACCTTCCAGAAGCGCCCGCCCCCTCCCGCCGCTCTAGCCAATCCGCTCGCGCGCTCCGCCGCCCTTCCAGCCAATGGGCGCCGGCCGGAAGCCCCGCCCGCCGTGACGCGCACAGGAAGGGGGCGTGCCCGCCGGCCGGCCGGTATTCTCGAACCTTCATGCGCTTTCCTCGCTTCCCCCACAAACACCCACCGCTCCGCAACGGATAGGGGGCGGAGCTTCGTGTGCGCGGGAGCCAATCAGAGCCCTCCAACGGCCGCATGCCGGTGACGACACAGACTATGGCGGGCTTAACGAGGGGGCGGGGACAGTCAAATAGCTCCAGGAGCCAATCGCAACGCGGCGCTGGAGGCTCGTTTGCATATTTCGCGCGCTAGGGGGAAGGCGCCTTGGGGTAGGATTGACCAATCAGATGGCGGGGTTTGGGTTCATTTGCATAGAGGGTGGCGGGCTGCGGGAAAGGGGAACCGGGCCGGGGGGGGGACACAAATGGCGGCGCCATGCGGGGCCGGGACCCAGGGCTGTGTGTGGGACCCGGCCGGCCCCTCGTCCCCGAATTAACGCAGACCCGGCTTAAAAGAGCGTTCCGGTTTCCCATGCGGAAGCCGGAGGTGCGGGAGGCCGGCCCTGGGGCAGAGCCCCGCCAGACCGCTGTGCCCCCCCGGGGGAATGGCTGAATTCTCATCTTCATGCTCATTGCCCAACGCTTCCCAAAGGCCTCCCGCAGCATTTGCTGCAGCGAATCTCCCTCAGCACAATCATCTCTCTGAGCAGCGTGGTGCTGCTCTGACCCTCTGTTCTGTTTAATGTGGCAGTGTTCTGTGAATCCAGCCCCCGCAGCATCCCCAGCTTTTCCCCTCCATCATCAGCACCAACGCACCAAACCAAACCGCGGGGCAGCGTGTCACCCTCCGCACGCCAGCGCTGCTCCCAGCGACATTTACTTGGGTGCAAAGGGAGCGGAGGCTGCTCAGCGCCCTTGCTGATCAAGGAGCGGATGGACGACCACGAATGTTGGGCCGGTCTGGGCGCTTTGGGCTGCAAACTGATCATAGGTCACCAATCAGGCAGGCAGGAGGGCTGGGAATTGCACCAACTGTTTATTTACATGGCAAAAAGCATAAAAAGTCAGAGGGAGTCGCTAAGACGAGGGTGACACAAAAGCCCGGTCCTAACCGGGCTCCTGGGGCAGATGTGAAGTCATTCGTGTCAAGCAACACTTTGTGCCTCCAGTTCTTGCTCTATGGGCTGGAATCTGAACCGGGACCTTTGGACGGTGGCAAAAGGCGCAGTGTGGAGTTGGAACCTGGGTGCACAAGGTTAGGAGGAGCAGCAGGAAAAGGAAAGCAGCTCCGTATCTTTGAGCATTAGCTGTCACTATCGTGTGCCTTTTAAGATAAGGTTGTCAATAGGAACCATCACCCCATTACCCGACAGGCTACTGGAGCGCTCAACTCTTTGCCTTTTTTTTTTAAAAGTCGTGGGCAGAATTTCAGTAAGACCTAAGAATAGCACTACCTGCACCTTCAGATTAAATAGTGACATTTAGATGTGCAACCGTACTCCGCACAGACTGATAGCAAGTGAAGGCAGCCTCAACAGCAGTGAGTCAGTGCAGGGAGGGGGGCAGTTTGGCAAATGACTCATTGAATTGGCAATTAGAGGCTGTTAACATACAAAAGTAGCTCATTTACTGTATAGCAGAAAAATGAAGGCTCAGCAGGCTGCACTCTGGCAAGTATTCTGTGGAGTTTTTGTAAATGATTAATTCCAATATTTTTTTTAAGTTAATTTAGTACGTTGGAGATCAAGCGCTGCTTTTGCTTTAAGCATTTAAAACAGTATTGGGAAGAGAGTGGAGATTATCAGACACCCTTCCTATTCACAACAGCAGCATTGGTTATTTGTCCAACATTTGCATCTGCACGCCCCAGTTAAAGTTTAAAAACCACAAAAGCAGCCCCTTCCCTTTCCCAGCGTGTCCTCCCCCTTTAGTGTATGAGCCGATCCAGGTTAAAAATAACCCAAGATTCCTGATACTGTACAAAAACATGCAATTGCACAACCCCTCTCAAAACGTGTATCGCTTCATCAGATTTTGGGTGGCATCAACCCAGGAAGGAGCCACTAGCAGCGTTTCATCATGAGTCACGGATAGACGGGACACACCTATGAGACCACTGTGTTTTGTTTTAAATACTGCGTAATCACGTTGCGCTTTTTACTCCCAGATTGGATAAGGAAGATTGCTGACGTCAGGAGATCTCTGCGCAAAACGCCCCCGGGGAAAGAAGGCTGAGAAATCAACCACAGTTATCTTAGTTACCCTAAATTCCACCTACATGACTGGAGATTCCTGTTGGCTGGTTCCAAATGTTTATCTGTGGAAAAGATGGAAAAGGTCCGAGCGCTGAGTTGTTCAAGGTTTCGTTGGCCTCTCGCACAGTTCGGGAGATGAACCGAAAGGAAGGTCGCAGACGTGGGAGTGGGAGGATACTGTCACCGCGGGTTTGTGTCTGTGCTGTGTCTGCACTCACACTATTTACCGCATTAGCTGGAAGCATCCGCATCCTCAGCCAAAATATCTCAGGTGAAAGAGCTGCATGGAAGTCAAAACACTATTTGCTTCAATACACCCATGGCTGCATGTATTTCATACCATGTCTCATAAGTAAGACTGAAAAAATACCCAGGAAAAAGACCAGCTTCCCCACGTTTTCCACGCAAAGATGCACATAGTCCTAGTTAGCTGAAAAATGTATTTTGGATGCCGTACTTTTTTCCTTGGATTCGGCTTGACTGCGTGTAACACATGGTACCACAGAAGATGGAGCATCAGTACAAGTTGAGTTGAGCTGCAGCACTTCAGCTGCAGCACATTTATTTATAAAACAACCAACCAAAAAAAATTATGAAATCATTGATTCAAAGGAATCAATAATAAATATTTGCTTTCCTCTGAGTTGTACAGACACAGTACAAGTACACCAATTATAGCAGGTAGAAGAGATGTAAGCTTAGTTTAGCTGCTGAGAAACAAAAGCAAGCTACCTAACATTGTATGCATTTAATCACGCTAGTAGTAACTGTTATATGACAGTAAATGCTTCAAATACACTATTTTACAAAATAGAGTTTGGCTTATGTATCATTTGCTTCCCTTTTGCAACTCCTGATAGTATCATCCGGAGCTTAGCAAACGTCCCTTTGAAAACAGAATACCCTGGACAATACCCCCCAAGGCTCACTATCTGCCAGCCCCATTGCCCCCCAAGGCTCTCTGTCTGGCGGCCCCATGGCCCCCCATGGCTCACTATCTGGCAGCCCCATAGCCCCCCAAGGCTCACTATTTGGCAGCCCCATTGCCCCCCAAGGCTCACTATTTGGCAGCCCCATTGCCCCCTATAGCTCACTATCTGGCAGCCCCATAGCCCCCAAGGCTCATTATCTGGCAGCACCATTGCCCCCCAAGGCTCACTATTTGGCAGCCCCATAGCCCCCCAAGGCTCACTATCTGCCAGCCCCATAGCCCCCAAGGCTCACTATCTGGCAGCCCCATAGCCCCCCAAGGCTCACTATTTGGCAGCCCCATAGCCCCCCAAGGCTCACTATTTGGCAGCCCCATTGCCCCCCAAGGCTCACTATTTGGCAGCCCCATAGCCCCCCAAGGCTCACTATCTGGCAGACCCATAGCCCCCCAAGGCTCACTATTTAGCAGCCCCATAGCCCCCCAAGGCTCACTATTTGGCAACCCCATTTCCCCCTATAGCTCACTATTTGGCAGCCCCATAGCCCCCCAAGGCTCACTATTTGGCAGCCCCATAGCCCCCCAAGGCTCACTATTTGGCAGCCCCATTGCCCCCCAAGGCTCACTATTTGGCAGCCCCATTGCCCCCCAAGGCTCACTATTTGGCAGCCCCATAGCCCCCCAAGGCTCACTATTTGGCAGCCCCATTGCCCCCCAAGGCTCACTATTTGGCAGCTCCATAGCCCCCCAAGGCTCACTATTTGGCAGCCCCATAGCCCCCCAAGGCTCACTATCTGGCAGCCCCATTGCCCCCCAAGGCTCACTATTTGGCAGCCCCATAGCCCCCCAAGGCTCACTATTTGGCAGCCCCATTGCCCCCAAAGGCTCACTATTTGGCAGCCCCATTGCCCCCCAAGGCTCACTATTTGGCAGCCCCATTGCCCCCCAAGGCTCACTATTTGGCAGCCCCATAGCCCCCCAAGGCTCACTATTTGGCAGCCCCATTGCCCCCCAAGCCTCACGGGGACACCAGGACATGGGGACACTGGGACACCAGGATATGGGGACACCAGGACATGGGGACACTGGGACACCAGCGCATGAGGACACTGGGACATGGGGAGACTGGGGACATGAGGACACCAGGACATGGGGACACCAGCCATGGTGCCCACGGTGTCTATGATGTCCCATGGTGTCTGTGGTGGGCTGTGGGGCTGCCGGGTGGTGGGCCCTGGGGGGCAGTGGGGCTGCCAGATAGTGGATGGGGCTGTATAGGCACCTATGTGGGTCAGTAGGAGTCTATACCGTCCATAAGGCTCCATAGGGATCTATAGGGGCTGTGTGGGGCCCTATGTGGTCTATAGGGCCCCAGGGGGCGGGGCTGAGCTGCTCGGGGAGCAGAGGAGGCTCCGCCCCTGGTGAATTTTTGCCCAGGGAAGTTGTGGAGTCTCCTTCTCTGGAGACATTCAAAACCCGCCTGGACATGTTCCTGTGCGACCTCACCTAGGTGTTCCTGCTCCAGCAGGGGGATTGGACTAGATGATCTTTTAAGGTCCCTTCCAATTCCAAATATACTGTGATACTGTGATACTGTGATGATCTCTGTCCCGTATTTCCTTTGAGTAATGAACTTTTTCCCTTTGGGCTTCACGCTAGCGACTGAAGTGCAGAACTGACTTTGTCTTCACCCGTGGGATCACTGAAGTGTGGCCTGAAAAGCACCGCAGCGTTTCAGACTTGGCGATTTTAAATGGCCACGGTGCCCGCTCACCATTGCATCTTCATTCTGTGGCTTTTTCTGAGATGGTTTGTACACGGGTGCTCTGTACGCACCCGGACGGTGGGCACATGTACCTCCTGCTTCCCACGGGGCTGGGAACAGCCGGGAACGATCACACACACGACAGGCTTCAGCAGTTGCTTCCAAATAACTTCTTTTCCCCGAGGTCCATAACCCATCCTATGCAATCAGGAGCAGGCTGGAGGATTCTCCTCGCCCGCAGCAAGCGGCCTCCAGGCTGCAGACAGAGCATCCTCCTCTCCGCTAATTGCAACTCCGACCTGTGACTCAAAGCCAACCTACAGTACTTTGTACTCGGGCTGTAGCCAGCTCAACTGTCTGATTGTTACCCTTAATTTTGTGGTAATAAGCTTCTCGTTGCTCAGGAGCATATTCTTTACTGAGAAAAGCACTCCTGCTTTTATATGCATAGAATAACTATCCTCAACTGCAACACAGGTAACATTAAGCACAAGGAGCAACCACAGAAGCCTCAGCAGTCCTGCTCATGCTCTTCGGGACTTTCCCAGCTCTGGAGTACCTTGTAAGTGCTTTGGAATGCCTGAGCCTTCAGGCTCCAGGAAAAGAGCAACTGCAGAGGAATCACAGACACTGAGAGCTGCTGCTGCAACAGCCACCACCAAATCCACCAAAACATTCCACGAAATGTGCCTCTGGAGCATCCAAGGAAACTGTCTGGGTAAAATGACACAGTATCCAACCCCAGGAGCTGTCACGAAAGCAGAAGCTCATCAAACACCTAACAGCGAATGTCTCTGTTTAAATCTGTGACCCGGGACTGCCTCCTCTGCAGAACACGGCAGCACTTTGTCCTGCCAAGGGTGGCTACGTAGAGAGAGCAAGTGAAATTTTGGTACATGTGATGAAAATGGGTGACTACGACTAGGAAGAGAAGTTCTCAGATAGCAGAGGGCAAGTTTCAAAACTACTTCCCATAAGGAAGTAGCCCAAGCAGGGCTTGGCTTTGATGAAAATGTCTAAGACTTCAAGCAAAGCAGCTACAATTCTGGGTTTCAGACAGAAAAGGAGATAATTACAGGCCCTGGAGTGAAAGAATTATAAATCTGTGGTTCTTCTGTGCTGACGCTTCTCCTGTAGATTCATTCCACAAATTGGAGAAAACCCTCCCTCTCTCAAATGAAATAAAGCACCTAATTTTTTTTCTAATAGAAAATCATCAGTCCAGGAATACAGGAATCTAGAACCTACAAGCTCAGGGTCTGTGTGCAGAGCCAAGTCCTTCAGCGGAAAATATATCCGACAGAATTATGCGAGCATCTGCCTCCAGGGGAAGCTTGTCCCTATTTCCCATCATCTCCTTTTGTTCTTCACCTTTAAGCGTAAGACTTTATATTCCTTGGAAACATTTATTCTGGCTAATTTAATCACCGAAAATATTTGCACGATTCTTGCAGTTTTTTTAAGGGTCATGCTAAGGTTTAAGCCTCAAGAATAGCACCTGCCCCAGTGTTTGGTGTATGAATGGGACACTGCACACAAATATTTTCTAATGGAAGTAGCATTGTGCTTGTTCACCTGTCCCTGATGTATTTTCCTCACTACGTGCTCTGTCACTCTGTCCTGCAGTCTTACCTGGATGCCTGAAGGTCAGCTCAAGAATGCTGTTCGTTCAGCCTTGGGAAGAGCTCTCCATAACGTTTCTACAGCACGGCTCACCCCAAAACTGATGAATTCACGACCTGGCGATAGCAAAGATATCTTCCAAATGCTTCGTCCAGGCTTTTTGGTAGATTAGTGGCCCTCGCTTTTTGAGGTCCTGCCTTCATTCTGGATTCAGCGCCCAGTTCTCATCACACTAAGGCTCATTTGTCACAGATACAACTCCAGGGGAGTTACTGCCGCTTTGCAGCGTGGACCATAAAAGCAGAGTCAGGCTCCTGGCCGTATCTCGCTGGGTGCATCGTTAAGTGTATTCTGGCAATTAAAGCACCTCTATTTCCTTGACATAAAGGGTCCTTTAGTGCAGAGGTTAGTTCAGGTATATGCCTTAATACTGCATCTCTTGACCTTTTTGAGTGATCCTTGCATTTCTGCTTTAGTTACAGCCTCCAAAAGTATTTCATGAGAACACTGAACGCAGAAAACATGAAGTGTTTTGTCAGTTCCCTTTGAGGTTGAGCACCAGACTATCCTCAGCAGAAAGTCTGCCTCAGAATCTTCAGATAAGACACTGTATCTTTGAGAAAGTTCTCTGGAACCAGCGCAAGAGACTTTTCTCTCCCCACAAAACCTCTCTGGAATATTATGTGTCTTTATATGTCTGTTGATCCCTTTTTTAAAACCACGAGGTTTGGCTTCATTTCATGTTTACAGCACCTAGCTGTTGTAGTGTTCCACATCCGAAAAAGATAATTTAAAAAGAAGGCTCCCTTTTCCCTCAAACGTATCTTTCTTCAAAAAAATAATTCTGTATCAGAACCTCAGTGCTGGAAGATGTAAGAAAGAGTTGGGTGGGAGGGCTTCTCGTGGCGTGAATAATCACAAGTGATTAAAATGAAGCTGACCAAGAAGCTAACTAACCTAACAATTCCTATGTGGCTGGTGGTGTGTGAAGTGTTTCTGGACAGCAGGAGTCTCCAGACGAGCAGTCACACAGTCTGGAACGCTCGGCTTTGCGCAGGCACCATGACCAGCGTCGCTCCCATTTTCATCAGGTTAGTGTAGTCGACTTTCTTTGGCTCGATTTCTTTTCTCTCCGTCTCCCTCTGGCCGTACTGGGGAGGAGTTAGATGAGGAGTAGCTTCCGTTGACAAAGTCCGTTGGCTGCGAGAGGCACTGTTGGCTGTTGACCTGGTTGAGGAGGAACCTGAGCGTGAGCTCCTGGAACCAGATGAAGATGAACTGGGCTTGACGAGATGGGCCTTGGGTGCCTCTGCGTCTTCTCTGCAATCAAACAGATGACAAGGCTCAAATACCACAAGAACAGAAACACTTATTAATTTTACCAGGCTGAATTGCTGCTGCAATAAGCAGTTGCTTATTGAAGCTGCAAATCACCAGGGCGTATTTGTCCAGCAGTTTGAGCAAGGTAGAGGGTTTTCTGAATTCCGTGCTATGCAGCTTTGTGGGCTGAACTCTCTATTGGTCAAAGGGATTTGGAATTCATGCTGCACACGACTGGCCCTTTGTGTGCAGCTTTGAGGTCTGTGGAATGAATGCCAAGTGTCAGTGCAAACAGTTCAGATAGAACTGTCTGCTCTGTAATCCTTACTCATAATGACAAATCATTTAGACAGGACTAGCTGAAACCGGTTCTTCTAGTTAGGAAAAAATCTGAGTAGTGAAAGAAGTGCAAGAACTGGGCCCAGAGAGAGAAAGAGAGAAGAGGGAGAACAGTCATGTGTGAAAAGGCGACACAAGAGGCTGAAGCTCAGACTAAAAATGAAAAGGCATGGTAGATTTGAAAGCAAAGGGAAGGGAAGAGAAGAAATCAGCAGAGGTTACCTTCTTGCTGGCAACCTGACCATCAGGCAATGTAATCAGCTGCTGAAGGGATTATAGAGATGCCTAAAGGTACATGGATGTCGTATGAGGGCAGGCGGTCCTTTACAAATAGAAGTACGGATGGAACAAGGGAAGGAGTTTCTTCAGGCGCAAGAGCAGCTAAGACTCATTCCTGGAAATCTATTTTTCCAGCACTTTCCTTCCTTGAGAAGCTTAGGCTGGACTGGCTAGAGCCCAATCTCTGCTTAGGGAGGGCAGTGGCAGAGCTCACACGCATGGAACAGATGAGGTTAAGGAACGTGCGTCAGCATTCTCGGTGCACCCGCTCAGGGCGAGGCTTCTCAGCTCTGCTCAGGGGATTTTTCACCCTGAGCTAAATCCAGAAGCACAGTTGTTCAAAGGACTCAAGAAAGACTGAAAACCTGCTTGCCTCGTAGCATTCCCAACAGAAATTGCCATTGAAAATAAAAAAAGAAAACACTCAAGCCTCTCAGAAAAGCAATGGACAAGTGGCTTGACTTTAGTACTGGAGAGGATTACGCAAATGCTTTAAAATGCTGAAATTGCAAGTGTGAGAGGGAATATTTAGGTTGAGTTTTATGCTAATTTGTCCCGGGGGAAAAAAAAAAAGACATTTTAATCTAATTTTCTGGAAGGTCTTCACAAAGGTACTCACAGTCAAGAAATTTGTCACTGGTATTTCGAGGAGTCTTAAAAAGCTTTTTAAACCACCTTTTAAGACACTTATACCTAGGTTACTTACAACTGTAGTGATAAGATGTGTGAAACTGAAAGGAGGGAGGGGTGAGAGGTAGGGGATTAAATTAAAGGCGTTACCTGATTTCATTTGGTGCCTCCTCTTCCTCGTATCTCTTCTTTTCTTTCCTCCTTATTGTCAGCCTCACCACCAGGAAGAGGAGGCAGAGCCCCACCACCACGCCACAGACCGCTCCGGCGATCATGCCGATATTTTGTGCGTCTGTCGTCCAGAAAATACAACGTGTTAGATGGCAAACTCTCACTGGGGTCATACGGGCAGGTTCCTGTCCACACTACAACTTCCAGCACTGGGTATAAATCAGAACAGAATGTGCTAATCTACTTATTTAGGCGTGTCTGCTCACAGAACTTGAACCAGTTTATCTTCAAGCATTGTTTCTAAATCTGAGCTAAGAGTGAGAGAAGTATTCAGCTCTGGAAGGGTGGGATCACAAGTGCTATCTATGCTACGGGCCAGAAATGAAATGATGAGGAAAAATACACTTGTAAAAGAACAGCACCACAGAAAGTGCAGGGAGACAGGACAATCTACATGTGAAACACAGCACCAAGCAGTTTCCTAGAGGCAGAAGAGTGTCTGAACTATAATGTTTCCCCATGAGGATTTTTTTTCCCTTTCAACAATCCATTTGTAGAATGAATTATTCAAATTGGGGGAAAATGTGACCTGAGGGGCGAAGAGAGGAAGGAGGAAAGAGAGACCATATGGTGTAGGTGCAAGGCATTTTTCATCCAAAATAAAAAAGTTAATGACAGAACACTTCCTAGTGTATATGGGCGCTAAATTGCTACTTTATGACAACTTCTTTTGCTAAGAATGGTTAGGTTGGCTTCATCTGAAAGTTGTTACCTTAAGGCTCATCCCTACGGAGGGTTTAGTAAACCAAAGTGAGGCTTTAAACCAATTCGGCATAAAAGCTGACTGGACGCTTTTAGTTCAGGTGCCTGAGGCAAAGAGGTTTTCCTTGCTACATGACCATATTCCAGTTATTTCAGGCTTGGCTGGGCAGAAAAATGCCAAAGGTATGGAATGTCCATGAAGAGCCTTCACTGTTAGCAGCTTGTATCACAACAGATCCTTCTGATCTCCCCTGATAACAGCACACAAAAACCTCCTGAACTGTATTGTTTGGACTTGATTGTCCTCTGTGTGCTGCTGCTGAATGCCACTTTTTTCCTTGCATGCATATGCAAAGACACAGACACCTAGACAGGCACACACCCTTGATGGGGTTGATCAGGCAGGACACTGATTCCCACCTCTGGTGTTCCGCACAGAGTTTATTAAATCTGGATTAAAACTAAACTATGTCAAACGTTGCTTTTTATTCTGCACAATACTTCATGTCAAAGTTAGCCTTTCCAGCTGCCTTTAGATAGTTTACTATCCCATGTGTGCCAGATACATAACTTGGAACTAGAATGATGGAATAGCCACATACAGATTTTGTATTTGAGAGTAATCTCATGTAATCATTCCAGCCAGAAGTAATTCTAAAAACTGGAGACTCTGGAGCCTCTCAATCACCATTTTTTCCCCTAGTATTTCATTAGTTGTTCTCAGCATCAAAATTTCTAACAGATCACAACATCTGAGCCCAAATGACTTATTTACCACTCAAGGTTATACAGAGGACTGCAGTGCCAATCCGAAATGCAATAAATAAGAACTACTTCATGTGATTTAAGTATGAAAGGGCAAAGGTGTGGCACAGAGTTATCAGTGAAGATGGGACAGCGCTGCTGCTCGTTCAGGGGTGCGAATGCTGGTTATGTGCCAATACTTACGCTGCACTGTCACCTGAACAACACAGCTTTCTTGTCCAGCCTCGTTGGTGGCAATGCATTGGTATAACCCTGTGCTCATCTGCGTAAGATTCTTCAGCAGGACTTGCCCGGGGTTAGAAATGTCTGAAATGGGAAAAACAACACTGGGATTAATTAAAAAAAAAGGCTAAGAAACCTTAACAGGGCACAGGACACAGAAGCACAAACTGAGCTTGTGGATCAAATCAGTTCAATGATGCTGCAGAAAATATCAGCAAAAGAATAAATAAACTTCCCCGTTGAGGGTGGAGCACGGCACAACGTCCATCTGCAGTGAGAGGCACTGGCACTGCCACCAAGCGACCCCATTTAAAAAGCAGGCACATGGCTGTGCATGTGTGCGTGCGTGTGGGCGGTCATCCGGCTGCGAGCAGAGGAAATGACCCGACTTACTGACTCTCGATGTAGGCGGGAGATGTTCCGCTCTCTCGTCTTCCTCGTTTATGCGCTGCCATCGGTAGGAGATGGGTGCAGTGCCGGAGGCGGAACGGCACTGCAAGGACAGCTCCTTGCCTTCCAACAGCTCCCCTTCCAGCCAGCATTTGGGCTTGGACGGTTTTTCTAGAAGAAACAAAAGACATGCACATGCAGCAGACTATTTTCTCAGTAGAAAACCCTTTTTTTGGCACAAGAATGTAGTTTAAGCAGCTTCCAAGAGCTGCCTTCTCTGGAATGCATTGAAGAATTACACCGGGGATGGTTGTTACGGGACTTGAACTGCAACTGCGTGCAAACTCATACTCTAACAAGTGGAGCTGCCTGGCTCAGACATAGAAATGACACGTTATAATACCCTGGGGCAGTTTGCCTTGTGGATGCTCCCATCAGTGGAGCTGTATTACTGCGATCCTCTTCTAAGTACTATTTAAAGAACATCCTTTTCCTCCTCTTACTTCTCCATTTCTTCCTTCTCCCCGCAACATCTGGCAGGCCACAGCACTTCTTCCATGGCACGACAGCATACATGTCAAAAACCAACCAATAAACTGAAATCAGGGAAGCAAAATGCTAACCCCAGCAGTTTATTTGTCACCTCCATGGACTTGGATTTGTTTGGAGTCCTGGGACATGAACCCGGAGTCCTCAGCAGGAGATCTGGACAGGGAGCTTGCCAGCTAAGCTAGAATATCAGTCTAGTTTGTGTGATGAGATCATAGAGATAATTTGGAAAGAGCAGTCCATATGATTTTTCAAGTGGTTGTACTTACCTCAAACCAGTTCTTTAGGCTCTTCCTGTGTCCCGTTCTTTGCCAAAAAATGCAAAGGCAGATAGAGAGTCAGACAGTGAAACCTGATCATAAGATGTCTTTGTGTATTTATACCCTGCTGAAACAAATCTCCCTCCAGGAAATGCGTCTGGAGATTTTTGTTGTTCGGAAAAACAATAAAATGACCTTACCTACAACCTTGAGCGTGATGCGAGCCCACTCGTACTGCCCAGCATTTTTAACCTTGCAGATGTACTTCCCCGCATCGCTGGACTGCAGGGATATGATTTGTAAGGACGCATCTCCAGCAAGGAAGTTGGATGTGAAGGAAACGCGCCCTTTCTGTTCCTCGTTCAGGTCATCGTAAACACGGCCTCCAGAGTAGGTGATCACCTGAGGAGCAAAGACACTCACTGAGCAGCCACTTGTAACTTCGCTTTCACACAGAACAACAAATCAAAGCACTTTCAGGAACAGCAGCCTAAGGTTCTCCATGGTTAAGTGGCTTGCCAAGGGTCACACAGGAAGCCTGTGGCAGGGTGGAGAACTGAATATCGATTTCAAGTCTGAGACTGACACCTAAATTGTATTTATGCTATATATTGATATCGGAGCATTTATACTAGTGTCAAAGTAAGTTACTAAGTTACTACAGATCTGATTTTTATAAGTACTAAACTACAGTATGTTTTCCTGAAACCAAGGTTTCAAAAGCTGGGCCTAAAAAGTCCCAAAGTCATTTCTGAAAACCTGAAGGGCAGTTCTGAAGTTTCTCTCATTATGATTCATTACATAACAGCGTTAGTTTAAAGAAAACTCAACTGCAACACAACCTGTTCCAATACAGCATGCGTGAATATCAAATAACTTTTCCCTGTTATAAATATCTCTAAATAAGTTGGTCATGTTTTCTAAACGCTGCTTATTTAATCAGAATAACTTGCAAGCGAGATCACAGAAGTCTCTAAATCAATGACATCTGATGATGATGTCAACATAGACATGAGACGTTTTTCTCAGCAGATGCTAATTGGGGCTGAACCTACCGCTTTTTGTACGGTCTCTGAAATGTGCAGCAGCCACTCGATATCCAGGCTGCCCTGCTCCAGGAGGCCCAGGCGATGGTGACAGGGCAAGGTCACGTTTTCTTCAGCCACCCTCTTGAATTCAGTCTGAGCCTCGGACAGCCAAACAGAACAGGAAGCTGAAAGAGAGAAGCTGGTGGTCAAAGGCCGGGATCAAATATGTGTCGCTTGTACTGATGAGTGTTGCTAGTTGAGGTTTTACTGGATTCTTCCTCATTTGCTTCACAGCATTGAAGAAAATCCCACAGCTTAGCTTCCTGGACAGATTGCAGCTGATTAAAGGGGACATCTATACATACACAGGCAGTTAGTTTCACACTAATATTTAAGCACGAAGAACAGATGGCTTCACACCCAGAGCTGTCAACGCTGAAGTCGCACCCACGTCCTCCAGGCACTCAAAATTTCAACTAACCTCCTTGGTTTTGCCTTCACCTTTAATTACCTTAATTCATAAGTCGTATTTCCACCCAAAAGACCTTCAGAGCCCATCGCTTTATTCCTATGTCAGCCTGACAAGGCATGAAGTCTCTTACCTAACACTGGATGATGTGTGTGCATGCACTTCAGCGCTGGAAATAAGAGAGCAGCCTGGGAACAAGAGGGTTAACCCTATGAAGGGCACGGTACAGGTACACTAGAAAAGCATCTTTGAATAGCAACATCTGAAAAAATCATAAGTGGTCAAAAACAGTTTGTCAGGATTTAAAACAAACCACATTGCCAAGGTGAACCAGCAGAGGGAAGCAGAGCCTTTTAAATGTTAGCCAGTAACCCCCCCCCCCCCCAAAAAAAGCCTGTTAACTCCCACTCAATTAAAACTGACCCAAAAGATAAAAGGTATTGCAAATTACAGGATTTAGGCCAGGGACTCCCAGGTCTGCTGTGACACTGAAGAATAAAACTCCCAACCAAGTTTCCATGGGGATTTCTGGGGCACAAGTGCCGTTTGCCTTTTGTGTTTCAATCTTCAGAGTGCACTTGGGTTGTTCTTAAGCTTTGCTATGCAAGAAGAAAGCCTAAAAGCATTATTTTTTCCCCCATGAAGTGAAGTGAGATGAAATATCTCACTTCTTGGACCAATTATTGTGAAACTGATGAAAACTGTGAGAGCTGGCAGCACCAGGGAGTCACACGTGAGGTGGAACACACAATCCTGTGATAATATCGCAAGATTACTGAGAAGCTCTAGTTACACATGCTAAATTTGTTCCTATGTTTGCATTTAAATAGCAGATCTTTAACCTTTAAGTGGAGAAAGAACACAAAACAAAACACACCAGAGGAAGAATTACATCCAACGTGACACTTGCTCATCTTTTCCTGCTTATTCAGGACCAGCTCTGCTTTTAGAAAATTAATTCCGTTCCTGCTCATTCTCAGATTGGCCTCCAAACTGTCCACAAGATCATTCCCCAGATCCTGAGCTTCTAATATTTAATCAATACTTGCCAAGCACTTCTATAAGAGGCATCGGCCGCTACGTGCATGCACATATATAAAACACCTAGAATTTCAAGACAGGTGGAGTCTTGCACAGGATAAGCTCTCCTCCTCTACGTGGATCTCTGCGTAAACTGATGAGAGTGAAAGCTCCTTTTCAGCCACATTGGCTGCTTGCTTTAAAAGGAAAAGTAATCCAGTTTAGCACTGGATTCACCAGTCTCAAAGCCCCATCTGCCAAATACAATTACACGTTCTGCCGAAGATGAGCGCCTGCTTTCTGCTCCAGCCCCGCTGCCTTCATTAACGCGCTCCCGCTCGCTAGATGACTGATCAATAGGTTTAATTTAAGCACCGCGGCAGTGAGCATTCACATAACATTCACAACACTTTCAAAGTCCTGTGCCAGAGGAGCACTGAGGTTTTGTGCACACTTCACAGCCTATTCTGCATTTTAAAGTGTAGTTTTATATTAAAAGCCTTGATCGGGATGTATAAATCGCCTTTTGAAGGAGTATAACGAGCATAATTTTAATTCCTCTCTCTTGGACAAGCTGTTTTGAGGAGAGCTCACACTTTGGTCTGTTCTTCTTGCCCCCAGCAAACATTCTCTGAGTTTAAGAAAGAGCCATGTGCTATAAGCTCATCTTCTAAATGGGGATAAGGTCAGGGAGACATCCAGTGAGATAGAGATGCGAATTTCTAAAGCATCCCTTGCTTTTTCAACATGATAATCATTTGAAGTAGATTCATCATTGAACTGATAACTAGATTGTCACACACACTGCATAATTTTCCATAGCATGTTTGTCTTATTCAACGCCCCCCCCCCAAACAAACCACAAACAACCCACATCAGAAACACCAACTTGCCCCTTTAGTCCTTATTAGCTCTTTATTAACGCCCACAAACTCACAAGAAAGTCAGGAAGTTTTACAGGTGTCTTAGACAAAAGCCTTTTTTTCCCCTTTCCACCTGTACAAAGGTAAAAGGAAGCTCAAAACAAAACTTCATATAAGAACCCAACATAAGGTGCCAGTTATGGAAATGACCCGTGCAAAACCCAAAGAGAGTTGCATGTGAACACACTTTGTGCCTTTCAATAGTTTGGGTAGGGTAGAAGAACTAGATAATACATCCAACCCCCCTCTAGATTAAGTGTTTTATTATTCAGTGAAGAATAAATGTCCCCTGAAAGTTCTCTTGTATTTGTGTAGGTAACACCTACCAAGAACAGGTCAAATAAAGAAAGAAAAAGAGATTTTGCACATAGTGCTTTTACCGTTTATTTCCCACTGCCCTCAGTTAAAGTTTTATTTATATGGATACTAAAGGAGAGCGCCTGCTTACAGACAACCCCAGAGAGCAGCAAACACCCCCATGTACCGGCCAGGACACACATCGGTTGGCTTGCAAGAGCAGCTGGTTCCTGGTGAGCCCTTTTGCTCTGCTGGGCGGGTGCACATCTGGTTGGGTCCACATCTGGCTGGGTGCACATCTGGCTCCCCTTCAACGCTTGGCAGCCACACGAGGGCAGAGCCCGCTCAGAGTATCGCCCTCAGGGCTGGATCCAGCGCACAACAGATTAAAACAATAGACGGTTTTCCACAAGTCTAGCTCAGTAATGCCACATTCACACAGGCTCCCTTGCCCCAAAAAACCCTCCTCCGCTTCCACATCCTGCATGCAGCTCTTTATGCTGCAATTTGGGAATAGCTTCTCCCAGCTTTACTCAGCCCTTACTCAGCCCCTGTCCCACGACTTTGGAGGGAGGTTGGTTTGTTTTTCCTGCAGAGCAGGAACCCTCAAGCTGATTGCAGCCACAGCATTTTGAAAGCATTGGCCGTGGGCCTGAAATCAAAGCACGGGGTGCAGCGCCAGGCTGGCTGACGCACCACAAGCAGCGCAACGCTCTGTGTGCGGAGGGGAGGAGACCATTGCAATGTCTAAAATGTTCACTCTATTGTTCAGAAGACAATAACTCACCCAACACCCTGCAGACAAGGGAGGAAGATTGTTGTCTTCCATCTCTCACTGATGCTTGAAATATCCAAGAAATACAGAGCAACACATATTTTAAACAACACTAAAACTCAGAGCTCCCAGAACTCATTCTGAGATTTTAAAGGACTACTGATTTTGGATATATATTTTAAGATGGTTTGAATTTCAGAGCAGTGCGCACTGTGAAATGGATGCAGAGGGAAGGAATGTGCAATGCAGAGCAAATCAGGACTTTGTACTTGATTTTATTACAGATCATGAACATCCAAAGTCGTGTTTTCACGTCTGAATCCTTAACATGATCATACATGCTTTCCTATAGATGCTGTTATGAAGCTCAGTTTATTTTCATGCCCATCCAATAACAAGCATATGTATATACAAAAATGCACATTAAATATGTATAGCTGCAAGGCACATAAACATACAAGCAGAATCAAAGTGAAAATAACTGTTTTGCTGACATTTTTATTTGTGGGCAAACTCATGTGCTAAAAGCTAAAGAGCTTCCAGATTTAAATCTTTCATTAGGTCCAGAAGGAGGTTCAAATTAGGGAGCAACGCTAAATATAGATTATGCTTTTTAAAAAGTAATAAGTTGTGCTATATCACTTTACTGCTGGAATTCGGAGGAATAGCCTAGAAAAGGTTCAGAGTATTGAGACAGAAGAAATTCACAAAGATGCTTTGTAAAGCAAAACCAAGTTCACACACCAGCTTTAAGATACGAACATCCAAAATGGGCCTTGAAAACTTGCTCCAGGAACATCTGTGAAGTTTCTTCTCCAGCTGTGCTTCTTTATAACTTATTTTGGCTTTTTTCAATGATGACATTTGCAACAGACTATTCCAAGACACTCAACTCCAAGGAGGAGCAGAAATGCAACCTGTAATTCTCCTGTAACTCCAAACAGGGGGACGTGACTCACGTCTGCTGCTGTGGGAGCTTTCTTCAGTGCACCAGCAAAAGCATGAACTCCAGTAGTATCTACACACAGTTTATAGCACTGTCTGAACAATTTCCACTCCACCTGTGATAGGTGCTCTGTCTGCTTTTGTTCATTAGTATCAAAACGGTTCCTGGATCGAAGCGTGACAGGAACAGTGAATGGCTGCCGTTGTCAAGGCACATCACATCCTTCCTGAAAGGAACAGTCCCCTACATAAAAGTTTTCTCATAACCAATGATCTGGTTTTGAGTCCTCCTTGTGATGCTCTTAATTATTTTCCCATCCATGTAATTCCACTATCTGAAAATGGGATCCATCGGAGTAGGAAGTTTTGATCCTCTAGTCCTGAGTAACACATTCTTCTGAAAATCCAGGTAGGCTGCTAGAAAAAACCCCTCTCATTGCTGTACCATAGCTGGTCTCAGCTAGACCGGCAGGCTGAACTGCTTGTACAAGTACTCCATTTTAGTCAAAATCATCCAAATTCTCAAAAACTTTATACTTAAGCAGTTGAAATTAGCCCAAAGAGAATAAATATCCACAGAACTACTTAGGCTTGTAGTGCTCTTCTAGCTGAATAATCCTACACATTTGACTTGCTCTTGTGCTAAAAACATTTTCCCCACTCCAGAAAGTATTTGAAAACATAGTACATCTAAATCAGATATATATGAGAATATGTGTGAGAGTTAAGAAATAAAAAGCCCAGGGCAGCCTGCCATGTTGCAACTTTGAACGACTCCTTTGTGCCAGGAATTTAAGACATTTCACATCTGTTCAGAGTTTAATCCTGCAATAGTCTTGTAGGAAATGATTTACTAAACTTCTCCGTGGAAAAGCCAAAGCCTGTCCCCCACTGTCCAGTGGTAACGAGCAAAATCGGAGCATTTTGCGATAAGCAAATTTAGAATTTTACTTGCTTGAACAGGAGGCTGACGAACACTTTTACGGCCAAAGAAATACATCTTGAGTAAAACTTTCGGAGATGCTCGAGTGCCTTGGAAGCTCAAATCAGCTAAAGCGCTAAAGATGCCACAGACACTAGCTGCACAGTTCAGTATTTAAGGCTCAGCAGGCCTTAAAATTAAGCTCTATTGAGAAAGTGAATTCTCCCCCACTATTACTGTTGAGTAATGATGACAGGCCCATGCACATTAGGCTTTAATCTCCCCTGTGACTCTTTTCCCCAGTTTGTGTTGTGCATAGATGCACAAGATGGTGCATGGCGACATTGGTTTGTTCCGGAGCTGTAAGGAGCACCCACGAGGTCAAGATCCCCGCTCCCCTCTGACCACACCAGCCCCAACACTTAGTTACCCTGACAGCATTTTACGCCAAAATAAATATAAACCACTGTCTTCTTACAGACAGCGATTTTGCATTCTTTGCACAAGGGAGGAAAAGCTGGGGGCGGCCGAAGTCTCCTAAGGATCATTAACTCCACCAAGGCTGTGCTCTGGGACATCTGCTTTCTGTATTCCTTGGCTGGCAGAGACAGAAAGGCCATGGGTCACCTTCTCCCGAGAGCTCGAGTGGCCCAAGTGACCGGGACGCAGCCCCAGCGCACGCTGCCTGCAGTCGCTCCCCTCCACCGCCCTTTGATTGCAGGAATTCGGTTGTGAAGCAAAAGCATCTCAAAGAAGAAAAATGTGAGCTAACAGTGGGCTCCCGCAGGAACAGGCTGGCTGTGGTAAAATAAAGAGGTCAGCCTATCCCCGTCCATATCCACACAGCATTGCAGAGGTTCTGTGTAATTGGAACCACATGTGCTTGAGGAGGCTGTTAAAACAGAAAGCAAAGGGGCAGAGTCCTGCACGCTGCCGAGTTTCCAAGTGGTGACGTGAAGCATTTGGAATTGAACGTGCGGAGGAGCCAGGAAGGCCCAAGAACAGAAAAAGCAATATTTCACAAAGCAAAGCCTCTGATTTTGAGAGGTTTGCATCAAACAAGAGTGCAGGAGGGGGGCAGAATCTGTTTGGTGCCACAAAGGCACAGACAGATCAAACACATCCTGTGCTACCAGTGGCCACATGGAATCTAAGGATGCTACCAATACATTCCTAGAATTATGAGGCAAAATTGTCCCCGAAGATGCCAACAAGTTATAGCACCAGACACAACTGAATCCAACGCCTAGAGAGATTGTGGAATATTAGAAAAAACACTGCAGCTTTCCATTAGCTGAGGATCTTCACAGGCAGCCAGCAGCTATGTATGTACTGTGCCTGTCCTTCTCATTGCATTTAGAAAAGACAACTGCAAGCAAGAGATTCTGCGTTTACAGCCTTGGTGACCAGAAAACAAGGCATCAGAACTGCATCTTCCTTTTTTAACGGTTCACAGTGTTGTACAGAGCAATGTGTGGAGTCACTTAGCCTTTAGTCCAGGCAGTTTTAGAAGTAAAATGGTCCAGGTGTCTTCTGTTTACCATTGCACAGCTCAGCCTTTCCGTAATGCAGCTGGTGGTTTCAAGCTGTGTGGACTAGATCTGCACAGAGAGCTTGTCCGTACAAATCACAGATTCCTTAGGGGCTGAAGCACCTTTGACTGTCTGATATTCCCTTTCTCCGCAAGCATCTCGGGCTGCTCTGTGTACCTTACAAAGCTTGTATTGGGGAAAGCAAGAGAACAAGACATTCCACCCCTCAACATCAGCAATTTCACTCATTTTGCCTGGTTTAAAATGAGCCTTGCAAGTATAAGATGGTTTCAGTAATAATTTCTAGACTATCTTCTCTCTGAGAAGTATGTTTAGGCCTCTGTCTCCCAGCGAGCCTATTGCTGCTGTCAGCTCACAGACATAACAATGAAGGCACACAGAAATGAAGTTATCTGCCCAAGGCAGACACCAAGCAGAATCCAAAATACAAAACAAGAGAGACAGCAAGAAAACTGTTTTCAAAACAGTATTTGTCCATCGTATCTTCTTTCACCAATTTCAAAACCCAAGGAGTAGGTTGCATCAGTGAGTTAACTCTGAAAAAAATCAGGGAGGGAGGAAGACACAAAATTGATAAAGATGGCCAATAAAGCCATTCTTGTATTGAACAGCCCTTCTCCTATCCTTTCCTCAGCAAAATGTCAGATTGTTAACCAGAAAGCATTGAACCGATTGTGCTTTGCTGCTGCTTTTTGTCATAGAAATTCAGCTTGCTTTAAGCTTGCCAGAAAGGTACCAAGAAACCGGGCAGGTATTCACAAGTTCACTTCATGCCTTTCTGTATCTTTCTCTCCCAGAGATTTTCAAAGTTTGATGTACTTTTAAGGCACAGGCTTCAGTCCCTGTTCAGCACACCCACGTTACCTCAATGAGATGTTCAGCCACATACTTATAATTGCACATAACGCGGTGTGACATCTCACTTATCCACTACAAGCGCTACTAATATGATACAAAATGGATGTCTAATGTATTAGCACTCTGTCACTTTTCATACTTACTCAATCTCAAATCTTCAGCTACAGCCTACCCTAGGGCAGAAACGAACAGCAGCAGCTCCTCCCCATCACCCCCATGAGTCTTGCTAAGGAGATACATTAAACTCTGCAACACTTCGGCAATGAACACAAGAGTTATAGATACCGTCCACCTTGTTGTCTGCAGCCTTTATTTCTCACCAATGCTATAGTTGTTAGGATCAACTGCTTTGTGTTTACCAAACCCATAGGTGAGAAACTTCATTTTCTTAACCCTCATCCTTGCACTGGCTTCAGTATAAACTAGAAGGAAGAAAAAAGGATCAGGTTGTTCATTATTTTATCGCTATTATTCAGCTCCCTCTCTGCATCTTCCCTGGAGTTTGGCACACCAGCACACCAGCTGCAAGCAGCCTCTGAGAACAGATAGATCGGTTTTCTCCTACTGTTACCAGGAGTGATGGCATCTGGACCCTGGGGCCTCCGATGAGTAGAGGCGGAGCTCTGGAAATCCCACTTTCTGAATCAGAGTTAAACTGAACAAGTGGGGATTACTGAGGAACGCAAACCCCAATTGTAAGTGCTGGAAGAGATGCCCAGCCAACTGCATTTGAGGGAGCTGGCATCGCACAGACTGTTCACTAGATCTCTACACACTGTTAGTTTGCATTGTACTGAAAAAAGTCCTTTTGCATTTGGTGAGGTCCTGTGTTCAAAGTGATCCTGAGGTACTTCCCACTAACATTTATAAAACCAAATCCTATACTCGTGAGAACTTGCATTGGCTTTAACAGAGACAAGCATAATTTGGAAAGCATCCTCCCTTCAGAGGGGCAGCTCTCCAAAGTGGAGCACAACAGCTATTTTAACAGAGCAACGCTGCACAGCTGCTGCAAGTGATTCCAAAGCTAAGGAAAGGACAGAAAAGTCAGTCAGGAAATAAGGAAATGCTACTTAGCACAAAACAGAGAGTATGATAAATTCCTACATACTTTTTTCAGTGAGTGTTGGGCACACAGCTGAACCTCAGGGGTTCCTGTGCACTGACAATAGCCAGAGACAGTCAAATCAGAGGAGGATTCCACTGACCACAGGACTGCAGCACGTGAGCTGGACTGCTGGATCCAGCCCACTTGACAGCAACCTACAATCCTAAAAAGGACATGACTACACAATAAAGTTCAATTAATCAAGTTGGTTAAGTGCAGCAACAATGCTGCAACCTTAGAAGCAGCATAAAGAAAAAAATGAATTACTCAATTTTTGCTTCTGTTAAAGTGTTGGGACATTAAAAATGGAAAAAGTGTATTGTTTATTGGTTTTAACTGTCTATTTAGTTGTAAACCTGTTTTGTTTCTTTTTTAATGTTACTGTAGGTGTATCAAAACCCTAGTCCTACTTTAGAAGCTCAAAGCATGAATTAAGTTAGCACACAAGATGCTTGGGAAAGGCCAGGACTAAACCAGAAAGCAGATCCACTTCCCTTCCCTCAGAAACAGGAGCATGCTCAGAGTCCTGACTTCTCAAATCTCATTCTAGCTGGCTTTTAAACACACAGGTGGAAAGACTAAAAGCTTCAGTCTTCGAGCTAAATAAAACCTGGTAACTGTTGGAGTGACAGAGGGATAACTATTCTAGAGTTAACCAGCTCAGAATCAGAGCTGAACTACACTGAGCTACTTCATTTCTCGTGGTCATAACAAACAAACTGCCTCTGCAATAGTAATTACACTGGGAGGAAAGCAGATTTTCCTCTCTGCTCACCATAGGGCTCCAATGCCAGCAGCTGAAACGCGTGTACATATATTTTTGCATGTTTGCAAATACCAAGGGCTCTGCAAAGCAACAAAATCTGCAAAAGCCTAGGGCCATTGCTAGGGGAAACTCTGAATGAGAACACACAAGCATCACGCCTGCCAAATATTCTTGTGACCTTTGCTCAAACAAGCAACCCAGTTCCCTGGCACAGGTCCCTTTCCTACAGCGAGGGATGCCCCGAGAAAGATTAGAGAGGCAGAGCCTTTGTAAGAACAGGCATCGGGTGTCAGCCTCCTGAGAGCAAAAAAGCCCCGTGTGAGAGCTGCATGGAGCTCTGGTCAGCAAGCGCAATGTTTCCGAGATGCTGAACAGGAAGAGGGTTTGGAGAGGGGAGGAGGATAAAAACAGGATTCAGGCAACAGTTGAACAAATCTGCTAATCGGATGTGAAAAGGTCAGGCATCTTATCAAGAAACATACTGTAAAGGTCGGGTGAAGTATACAAAAGTAAGCCTAGGAGGAACGGTAGCACACATGACCAGCTCTACCACTGTGTCTTGGAATTTCCACCCTCCTTTTCAGTTTAACCAAGAGGCCTGAACGACTCACAAGCACCAGTCAGCTTTCCAGGTGTTCTTATCCAGACCGAGGTCCCTACCACAATTTGACCAACTGATTTCTTCAACCATCAAGAAGTGTTTCTATCAACAGCCCTGACTTATCATAAAGGAAATGGGTGTTCTATGGGAACAAGGATCTCAGGAAATTCATCTAAGCTTCCTGGTAGGAAAGCTCAAGCTAGAAAAGGACCTCAAGCCTCAATGCAGAAGTCAGGTTTCCTGGACAAGCTACAGCTTCTCTGCACCTCACTTCTGTCCTTTTCAATTTACGTAAGAAAACCTGCATGCCTCAGGGATGCGTATGTAAAGCTTACAGACAGAACAACAGAATTGTAGAGAAATCAAAGCCACACTTCTCAGAGGTGCCTGACTGGATGAGAAGCAACAGACAAGTTCCAAAAGAGGGAATTCCAGCCAGGTATTAGGACAAAACTTCACTATGACACCACTTAACCACAGGAATAGGGACTCACAGATTGTGGAATCAGTATCCTTGGAACTATTCAGAACTGGACTGGCTGGAAAAAACAAGGACAGAGGACAAGTTCAAGTGCCATGGTTGTGTTTTGGCCACCGTGACACAAACTGCGCACACAGCTGCTGGGCCAGGGTGGTGGGTTCTTCACGATCCAGCCCCTCGTGATGTCTGGCAACCATCTGTCAGCCACACTCCCAGTAAAGCCCAGCTCCCCCGGCGTGGGTGGTCTGTGGGGATAACCAAGCACGTCGTTTATTTGACTAATTCAACCTTTTTTCACTGCTGACAGTTATCAGTGAGAAGGTCACAGCTGTCTCCAGTTTCACTCCAGTACCAGCTTCAAGATTCTTTTTCTCCACATTGTGAAAAAAACACAAGCTATTGTAACTGATCAGATACATCACCTGATACTGTTTCTTGATGGCCTAAACTTGCAAGTAAAGACACATCTATTTAACATTGGGTTTTCCCCAATATTTACTTGAGGAACACTGAAATTTATTTCAAAGTACCATAAAAATAACTAAATCATTAACAGACCACAGAAAGCAGTATAAAAAGGGCAACGGCAAATGCGCTAAGGTAAAACCTTAAATATTTGCATAGTACTTGACATTATCCAGCAATGCTCTGATTTGGGGAAATGAAGCAAGTATGTGAGCTCAGCTCTTGTTTGCGTTCTTTGTCTCCATACCCTACTGGTGATGCTGGAAACGCACATAAACCCATGTTTGCTGGGAGGTGCCTTCTCTGCAAAAGCCACACCATGTGCTTGCCTGCAAGATGAAATGAACTTCTTATACTATTGCTCTTCAGTGTTCCTATGGGTTAATTTTTACTTGAAGAATTTCCCATGTTCTCAAACCACAAAAAGCCAGCAAAATATTTGGCTAGTACCTGCAGTACTCACGGATTTTTGCTGCTTTGGCTTCTCTAGGAAAGTCTAGTTTCTTTAATAGGAGCTGACACAGCTGCTCCCCCCGGCTCTAGGAAGGTATTTGCAGTCAGACCAGGTAAGAACACTGTCTGTCTAAACAGCTCCTAAGTGTCATTGTTTTCAGTTTGCAAAGGAAAAAGGAGATATTTAAAGCTCAATCTGCTCATGGATAACTAGGAACACAAGACTAAGGTCACAAGGAATCAGTGGCAGATGTACAACTCACAAGGTCCATCCACATCAAACTACACACTGGAAAGAACTCTTGACTGGCTTCTTGCAGAAGGCAAAAGTTATCAGTGCCCTTAAGCACCAGGCCAAGCTTTAATTCCAGCTAAATTAGCTGATGGCACAGTCTTTTTGCTTCTTATAAAAGTTAAGTTACATTAATCTTATGCAAGTTACCACTCAGTGCCAAAAAGAGGCCATGGAAAAAAGCAATATAACCACTGTGCTGAATTTCACCCTATACAGACCACAGCGGGAAAGGAAGAAAAAAAAGTAAAGAATCAGCTCATGTCAGCTCATTACTTCTAGTTTCCAAATAGGACAGAAAGTGAAGCCAGCACAGAGCTGAGCTGCAAGGAGGTAGCTGGCTTCTTGCCCGATACATCGGTTCATTTTTCTGAGGCCCCTTCAAGCTTCACATGGCTAAAAAAGGAAGTTCAAAAACGTTACACTGGAAATAAGAAGCGCTGCATCTGTCCCTCTCGCTCCCTGCCTGGAGGGAACACCCCAGGCAAGCTTGGGCTACCCGAAGGAAGATGAGCAGGCTGCTGTCATCTCCACCCGATTCTTGCCTGGCAAAGGGAGCACAGGAGCAGCGACCAGCCCTGGGCCATTCCCAACACCCGCTGTGTTCCTGGCTGCTGCTGAAGCACTTGGCTGTAAAATACAGGTGTCAGGTCACACCACATCCCCTCCAGCTTTTTGAGAAGCTTCAAGTCCTGAAGAAAAAGTCAGTTTCCTTTTCATAGGGTGCTGGTGGCACAGGAGCAGAACTGGCAATTGACAGTGTTTCCTGCTGAACCTGACAATTGTTGCAAAAACTAAGTATTTTCCATGACTAAAAATGGCAACAAAATAAAAATCCCTATTCATACTGCAAGAGCAAGGTTTTCTTGCAATGCTGCTTCAGCCTGAACTGCCACAGCACAGGGAACAAACGCTCCAGACACCCCAGTGGTCCCTCCCATCATCAACCTTACACTGCCATGAAGAAACCGGTGTCACCAGTACCACGGTGATTTTGAGAATCTGACACTAGTTCAGTGGATGAAGAATGAGAAGAGCCGTTTTACCCCAAGCTACTAAGCAGCTGATTCCAAGAAAACCCCTTTTCCCTTGGGAAGCACCATCCCCTCCGTGCACAGGGCTTGGGGAGCAGCGGGAGGGGAGGGCAGTTACACAACTGCCGCAGGAACTGGGGGAGAAGAGACGTCAACTTGCTAAAACACGAACCCGGGAGCCTTGCGGATTCGGTCTCTAGCATCCATCAAACATGATTAATTTTAATGTCACAGCATTTTAATGTCAATTACTTTTAATGTCACTGCTTCTTCACTAGCGCAACCACATTTTAGAGCCGATAAGAGATTCCCCCAAAGAACTTTTAAGATCAAATAAATAAGCAATCAAAAATAAATGCGACAAACACCAGCAGCAGCCTGGTGCCTCCCTGCTATTGTAAGGCTCTTGATGTGGCAAATCCAGCTATTTTAAAGGCTGAGGCAGTTGAAAAAGAGCCTTTCATCTTTAGGGTCAAATTACTAAGTAAAAATTTTCTTCTACTCCCGTTTTTCTGAGTACATAATTTGGCTAATTGAAGATGTCTGTTAGCCTAATGTAATAATATCAGGCCGCATGTCTAAGCCCTCAGACAAGGATATACTTTGTTTAGATGCTGCACAGAGCAGATAATAAAGATAGTAATGATTCTGGGTATCTTAATTTGTATATAAAAGAGACAAGAGGCAGCTTGAGACTGACAAGCAAACCCATGGGACTTGAAACTTAAAATCTTTAGGTTATCAAGTGCCTGGACAGCTGAATATTTTTTGCAAAGCAACAGGGATGTTAACTCCTCACATTATTTCTAACCCATGCAAATGTTTCGAATTTAAAAGCCTGTACTTGGATTCCAATTCCTCTGGGTTTATATACTCTCTGGCAGAAGCAGCAGATAGATGAGAAAAGAAACAGCACAGAACATACACAAAGGGAGGGACAATCAAAGACCTTATTCCACACATTATAGACATAGTACCTGCTTGTGGCCTAAAGCAGCCTAATCTTGATAGAACATTCAAATCACTGCTGCATATCCAGAAAGCCTTTTTTTTAAAAGACTTGATTCAGGCTGGAAAAAATTTGTGGGTACAAACAACAGGAAAAATTCCTATGTGAACTTCTGATTGTTAACCTTTTTTCAAATAGCTGGAGAGGTTGACAAAGCCTCAAACTCCATGGGGTTTCTCAAAACAACAAAAGAAGCCTTGTACATGTCTCCAGAATAAATTACAAGACTGAGGGTAAGTCAGGCCTCTATTCCAATAGGAAACTTAACTAAAAAAAGTAAACAGACAAACTAATGAAAACAAACTGCCAGACACCTGCATGGTCTATTTTAGAGTCCAAGAACTGACTTGGTGCTTTAGTGGCACATTAAACTCCTTGATGATTGAGTCTCAGCTTCTATTTGGCATTTGTCAAGGCTCAACTTCTAGCCAGCAGCTCTTAAAGACCCTTATATTCCAGATTACAGAGCCCTCTGACAACAGTTACCCAATGATGTCAGGATCCAAGGCTCAGCCAGAACCAAGGGTGGGATTTACTGAACTTGATGAGTTAATTCTTTCCCTCTTTTCAGACAGTCACAGCATCCTGTCTCTTGATCTGGGCAAAGTGTCTATCACATCATCCTTGTGTCTATGTTCGCCTAGACACACGGTGCTCAAAAAAAGCAAAAAACAAACATTAACTATAAAAGGTAAGCAGGTACAACATGAGAGGTGCCAAGAGATGCCAGACAGCACGTTCTGACAGAGCTCTGTGTATATCTGACAGTAAGCACAGCCCAGAGTCATCTCCCGTCTCAAACAGTTCACATTCCTTCAGCTAAACCCAGCTGGGCTGCATTGTTTAACAAGCTGAAAAGCCGCCTTCTGCCAGGGCTTTACTGCAGGGACCTTTACCCTGGTCCAGACTAAGTCTCCAGGCACAAGCTCCTAAACAAAGCACCACACGCCAATTATTTATGCATTTCTCCTGTCCTGAGCTGCCCAGAGAGAGCACGGCTGCGAGGCTGCCAGGGATCCGGAAGGCCAGCTCTCCACAAAACCACCCAAGGCTGCATCGAACTCAACAAAGCCAAAGCTTAAATTACTCAACAGGCTCCCCAGACTATTTTGTCAATCCAAGAAGTGATCCAACCTGTCTTCTCCATTACATCCAACCCATCAGATTCATTGAAGTTCAGCAGTTCAGACCTACCCACTCAGCCAGTGTCCATGCCTCTTATTTATACTGAGATATGAGCCACAAAATGTTTTCCAATAAAATCTCAGTGAGATTTAAACATTCTTCCATCTTTCTCTTCTGCAAAGATCTGTTCCAACAGGGCAGAGACTATTTCCAAAACCAGCACCATTAGTGGGAAGACAATGGTAACCACCTCGGCTTTCAGGGGCAGGTGACCCATTTTGCTCAGGAATGAACATTAAGAAACAGAGCATCTGGCTACTAGGAAACAGATTCAAGGTGTTTGACTCCTATTCAGGAAGACATTAGATGTTTAGAAGCCTCACAAGTTAAATTAGATTTATTACTTCAGGTATACAAATCCATACTTTTTCCTAACTGCCTGATATTCAGCAAGAAGTTTCCCACGTAACCATGTGATTCCACATACTGTCAGTTATGTGGGTTTTCTTCCCCCACCTCCATCTGATACTGGACTATATTGGAGTGAAATAGCAACTTAGATAAACTGTCAGACTCATTTGGTGCAGTAACTCATTGCTCCTTATTCCCATGTTTGCTCTCAGGCAGGAGGAGTCTGACTCGCTGGCTGAATCTGTGGAAGTTAAATACTTGTTAGGGTTACTGTGGAGTTTTCTAAGGCATCTGTCAGAGTCTGATGCAATTGTGACAGCTCACGGAACTGAATCAAGGGCATGAATAACTGCGGCAAACCTATGGGCCACAGAAAGGAGTATGGCTGGCTAACTGAGTGTATTAGTCATTTGCTGACTACAAATATCAGGAAAAATCTGGCCAGGGAAGAATCCCTTCTTTACCCTCTTCCTGTATTCCTTCCCTCAGACCAGCTCCTAATAATAACTGGAAACAAGATAACAGGCTAAGTGGGTATCCTAACTCTCATTGTACTTCTTAATTGTATAACACATGCTTGTTAAGTGCAGACATTGTGTCTAGGACAGAGTTTTAATGAGGAAATCTTGCACCAACAATTACCATGCCTATTTGAACTTTGGTTGTCATATGTGGAGTGACAGGAGATATACACCCCTCATTTCCCCGTTTCAAGCCGCTAGTTTACCCTCTGCCTCCTACATTTTTTTTCAGCCCAGCAAGCTCAGCAAATGGAAAAGTTGCAACAGCTTCATAACACTGAAAGTAGTTTATTATGTTTGCCTAGTAGAGAAGAAATCAAATGGCTCCATCCTGTAGATAACAGCAGTTCGCCGGCCCCGGACCACACAAGTCTCTGCATCTGGCCCTCATTAACATCTAGAAACAAAACCCAAGTGTCTGTCTGCCACGCAATGGGGCTTATTTATCATTTATGCAGAATAAGCCAAATACAATGTGCCCACGTGCAGGGTCTCACTTGATCCTCAGGGGTCATTTGGGATGATTATAGGTACCAGGATGACTGGAGCAGGGAAAAGGGGGTATCCTGAGTAAGACTTACAGTCTGGTTTGCAGTGAGGCCAGTTCCCTGATCAGCCAGCTGCTTCTGGCATCCTTCAGGAGAGAAGCTGCTGTTTGGGGGATGGTGCAAGGGGAGGGCACTGTCATGGGATTGCTCAGAAATGTTTTATTCAGGCTGTTTATCCTCAAAAGAACATTTTCCTCTTAGATTAAATTATCCAGATTCTGTTTATTCTAAACACAGGAGACAGGACTCATGCATTTCCTCTTTTTAGGAAGTATGGCTCAGTGTATTTCTTCCAAAATTTATAAAGAATTGAAGTAAGGACTGGTATGGCTCCTGAAGATTTCTAACTCTTCCTCCCCTAAATGCTGCAAGAGCCAGCTCTGTCAGAACACAGTTACATCGCAGTGGCATGAAATACAAATGCAAACAGACAACAGCTATAAGCTCTTTGGAAAGGGAAGGCTGATAAACAGTCAAACTATTTACCAATACTGCACATCTCTTCCTCCGATGGCCATAAACCACATTATATAATGAGACATTTCCCTTTTTACAGATGGGGAAACCAAGTCTCCAAAAGGACTCAGAAAACCACCTCCTGGTATGATGACTGAGATAAGACAAGTTACTTAACAATAGATCTGAACCTTCCAAGTGATACTTTTTCATTCCAATGGACTGCAAGGGTCACCACTGGAACTGGAAGAAAAACAGATTCCTGCCTTCCCATTGCTGCTTCTTAGCAAAATTCTGACTCTGTAAAAACACCACCAAGTCTCATACCCCATTTTCCAAGCATTAGTCACGCTGTACTTGTACAAGAAGTCTGTCTCCACCTGAAGCACAAGGGAAGGATCTTGCTCAGTCTTCCAGGAAACCTGAGAGCCATATAATGAACAGAGCTCCTCTGCCCATAAGGCCAACCTGTCTCAACATTCATATCACAGCTCGGGACTGATGCAAGTCTAATGTTCCAGTATCTTTAATCTCTCGCAGCTGCACAAGACATTTTTCCTGGCATCTACTCCAAATGTTCATATATTATGTACTACTTCTGGATCAGAGGGTAATGTAGAGAATATATGAACACTGACTGCTATTTAAAATGTCTGCAGAAATAACATTTATCTGCTACATCAAGTCTTCTCTGTCTGCACAGTATGAACATAACTGACGGTGGGTGTTTATAAAGCACGTCTAATCATTACCTGCTCAATTACTGTTGTTGCGATGCACAGCTAGCACTAAGTGCTGCTCATTGTAGGGCTCCACCAGCTTCCTGTACTAGAGGAATTCTTTATGCTTTGTTTCTAATTCTGCATCATAATCAGGCCCTAATTTTATGCATATTGGCTCAGGGTATTTTTAACTTTTTTACATCGTCAGTCTGCTTGCCACATCCTTGCTGAAGGGGATTCCTCACTTTAAGTTCTTCTCTCGGTAGGGCAGGATGGCCTCTTTCGGTTGAGGATTATAGGCTCTGACAGTGCTGACACAGAAAAATAAAACCCCAGAATGATTTAAAGCAATGAGCAGGGCTGCTCCCTCAAGATCAGGAATATACAGCTACTGCTGTCCTTCCCGCCCATAACTCAGACCCAGCCTAAAACTGGCTACTTATACACCTGATCCAGAGAGAGCAAGTCACAGACCCTTCGACAGTCTCACCCCCACCATGCACTCTTCACTTGCTGGTAAGATTACCAATTTTCAGTAACAAGGAGAAAACACACTGTCCCCCCTCCACATTATGGCCCATTGTCACAATGGTTTCCTAAATAATTCCATCTGGTGCAATAAGGGCCAGTTTCTTCCATTAACATTCTGGGTTTGGATTTCCTCCTCTCTCCTGGTGCTTTCACAGAAGGATATGGAGCAGGGGAAGATGCTTGGCTGGCAACTCAAAGAAACACCACAGCCTCCACTGCATTCAATGACATTTACTAATGGGTATTCATTGCTGTCCCACAATGGAAGCAACATGCCCAGGGCATTACCAAATAGGACAAAGATGCAAGCCCAAGTAATCAGAGGGAAAAGTATTGTGCAATGCAGGATCATTAGCTCCAGAGCAGAGGAGCTCAGAGCTTTGAGCTTCTCTTGTACCAGGTCATATTGCGTCTGCATTAACAGCTGCAGAATTGTCTCCTCTGTTCACTCCAGGGGTAGCCTTGGGCTAACGGGAAGGAGCTGTGACAAAGCCAGATGAGCCAGAATCCATTTGCCACGCTGAGTAGCACCGATGGGAAGACTCCTGAACTGCAACACAGGGGCTCCAGCTTCTCTTACTCTGCAGAACAGCAACTGAGGCACAAAGCAGCTGAAAGCAGCATTTTCAAACAGGCCCAACTTCACTCGCAGCCCAATGCGGCATGACTAAGGAAACAAAAGGCTTTGCTGAGCACAACTGAAAGCTGTAACACTACTTTAAGACTGTTTTTACACTTCAAGTCTGAACTAAGGCTACCAGAGACATCAAATTTCGGTAGTGCTCCGGCTTCCACTGGTAATCACGTCTTGCTTCATTTTTTGAAGAACACAATAGCTCATAGGCTCACCACTGGATAAAACACACTGCACCTAATTCTCCCCTTCATGTACCTACAAGTCAGTCAAGTTCCCTCAGCAGACTCTTAAGTTTCCCATTTGGAGCACACTAAGCTGTTTGCTTTCCACGAGCAGCACTTGCACACGCTCATGTCTTACAAGACCCACAGAGCATTTAGCAGACATTCACTGAAGCTGCGCGTCGCTGCACTGAAATGAGGCCTAGTGCCAGATAATGCCTGGGGAAAATGAAGCTATTTCCTTAATATTACTCAACAAGGCAGGATCTGCAGCAGGATTCCCAGCACCCTGCCAGACACTGGCCTCAGGTCTCACTTCAGCACATTTGCTCTGCAATTACCCTGCCACAGAGTTCCAAATCTGGCTCTGTACCTTTTTTCTGCAGAGGTTTGATAAATGGTCCTTTGTTCAGAAAATAAAAAGCCCCCATGTTGGAGAACGTGGCTCCTTTTTCCTCTTGTCCCTGGAATTGTGATTGGAAATAATTGGAAGTGTCACTGGAAGTAATCAGAAGTGACAGTCCCTGGGCTATAAGGCTTTCGCTTCAAGTCTAACGATCCCCCCGCAAAACAAAACCTAAATTTAAACAATGAAGTCAGAAAGTGATTTGCCTTCAAGGGTGAAAACCCTGCAATATTTTTTTAACAGAAAAGAAGTGCTTGAGTCTGTTCTAGTTCAATATTCAAGGCTTGTTGTGTTATACGAAAGACTTTCCCCCACACACCCAAAACCACCCCACTGTTTCCCAGCACTCTGCAGCCCTACCCTACAAATAAAGGTTCATGTCTATACTGAGCATTTATATGGCCTTTAAAATTTTCTCAAGTCTTTAAAAAGCAAAAAAATAGCCTAAGCAGCCTGAGCTATGAGACTCAGCCAGCATGCATCTCAAATATTCCAAATACTGGAAAACCACCTAATTCTGATATTTTTGCTGAGGCACAAGGAGGGGAGGGGAATGAAGCCATTCTTCTCCACACTCCAGCTCTGGAGAGGCCTAGCTTGTACTAGCGGCCATCCATGCACATAGGGAAAGGCAGTTTCTGCTCAACAGAACTTGCAGCCTAAAGAGCCAAAGAGTGGAAAGCACAAGGCAGTGGAAGAAGAGCTACAGAGGGATGAAGATGACTTGCCAAGATCTAGATCAGAGGAGGGATCTGCATCCAAATTCCCAGCCCATGCACTGACCACTCCCTAATGCTTTCCTGAGCTGTTGCTTTTTGTTTTCCCTTCAGATAATCCAGCAAAGCACAGCATTTCCCTTTACAAAACAGCCTCTGAAAGGTATTTTCACTGACAGACTCCAGTATTGCTAGAGTTATTGTGCCTCTGCTGCTAGTTAAAAGGAACAGTTTGATCTTGAGTTAATGCTGGTGCACAGGCTTTGAGACAGACAAGTGTTCTCCTTTCTCAAAAGCCAGAGGAAAAGGACAGGGGACTCCCACCTACCATTAGTTGGCTCCCAGGCTTTGCTCTGCCGAACAGCTCAGCACAATGGACACTTTACCTCCAAACAGAAGCTCTAGGACCTCAGCCTGCTAAATTGTCACTGATGGATTCAGGAGTTTGTCAGTGATCTGCCCATCGCTGCTTCTACCTATGCTTGAGTACATATTAAAAGGAAAATGGCTTTTGGTCAGAGCTGCAAGGGTTCTAGACGCATGACATAACTGCTATCTCTCCTTGAGGTTGTGCAGACCCACCCATAGCTCCGCTTCTTCCTCTGTTCAATGGCCTTTATATACTTTTGCACCCACTTCTGCACCCAATACAGCCCTGCCAGACTGAGCCACAGCTTTGTGTGACGCTCACCAGAAAGCAGGCTACAGAAGCAGCAGTGCCGTGTGATGGCAGACCAAATGCAGTCTAGTCATTGACATCAGTTGCCTCTAACTGTGCACGCTCCATTTCAAAAGACTGTTTCCAGGAGAGCAGCCTCTCTTCTGCCAATGCAAATTATTAGCACAACAAAAATTTCACTGACCTTTTCCTACCAAAGGCAATTAAACTGCAGGCACTAAGCTGAACTTCAACCTTTCTACCTCATCAGTTGGGAAGTCACATACACTAAGGCTTCATACTCATTTTCCAACCACAAAAATGGATGGCAGCTACACAGGAGAAGAGACAGGCTGAAAATATACTGTAATGTATATTGATTCTTGTGGGACAGCAACTCCGACATCATTAATCTGGGTTGGCCCATTAAGAGAAATGCTGCATTACAACATTTGACTTTTTAAACTGCCACATGCTTTCCTAGAGAAGATGAAGGAGCTGATGAGGACAGAAGTTGTTTCGTGATCTATACTGTTGTTCGTGATATATATACAATTGCTCAGTATCCTTAGCAGCTTGTTGCAAAGAAAAGACAGAGCTGCCAAGTCACACAAAGAAACCAAGGTACCAAAAAAGCAGCTTGAGAAGTGGCTGGCAATGGTGCTGAGGTCCAGCAGCACCCATCCTCCTCACATTGCCCAGGTGCTTTTTCTAATAGTCAGCGAGCTTCTGGGAAAAGGACCCAGCTTTATTCTGGGTTGCTAACCCACTGCTAGAGCTTCCAGCCACTACTGCATACACCCTCTGTATTCTACCCAGTGAAAAGCATGTTTTAGACAAGGTTTGAACCCCCAGCTGGCAAAGGTGAGATGTTGTTCTTCCACTCAGTAATACCAAAGGAACAGACTGAAGTGAGAAGAGCATCAAAGAGATGAAAAAAGATAGAAATGCACCTCCTCACCTCTGTTGACTTAACTTTCCATCCCTTCACACTTTTTCCATTGTTGTGCTTCCTGCACAGCCGTTTCTGCATCCTCCACTATCCTGTCATTTGAGTATCTATTCACGGACCTCAGTGACCTGACTTCACCCTTGGCTTTCTGCTGGGCTGCCTCTGTAAACGAACCACTGCTAAAAACAGACCAAGAAACAGCTTTGAGGAAAAAGAAGACAATCCATTCATCTTTTAGACAGGGCACTGCCAAGCTCCCACTGCACCCCAAGTAGACTCCTGTAACACGTTAGCGCATGCAAGAAATGCACAATATTGTGTGCACACGAGCAAAGCTTGCTCTGCAAGTGTATAAAATACATTAGAGATACACAAGCAACAACTACTGCCTTGGCTAAGAGGCAACTGATGTAGCTAGAAATCTAAGGTACAATTTGACTAAGGCTGTCAGACTAGTTCTGAAAATGCACAGATGCAGCTCACAGCACCCCACTTTATTGGTACTAAACACACGTGCACACAAAAAACCCTTCAAACGCACACTAAGTTTTGTCAGAGCAACCGTTAACATTTCTTTTCAGGCAGTTCCTGAAAACTCAAACCAATCCCAGACTGCAAACCTGCTAAGTTCCCTATAAAGCCCTGTATTTGCCTTGAGGAAAACAGGGGCATTTGTTGTGATTCTGAGGATAAACATCAGCGTATCTCCAAGCCAGTTGTGCAATGACATTTCTGGGAAGCTCTTACACAAAATGTCTTTCTGAAGTGGGCCAGAGTACCCCACAGAAACAGACCACTAACTAAACACGGACAGGCAAGATCGAGGGTGGGCACAAAGGCAAAACACAAATTGTTTTCCATGGGAAGTTCAGAAAAGCTGCCTCCCCTTCTCTCTGGCTCTATTTCCCGTAATATAAATTCCTCGTCATAATTTCAGCTCGACTTTGGCATGCTGCTTTTCCTCACTCTGGAAAGGTACCTTTCTCCTTCTTTCCTCATGATAAAATGGAAAGAACAGGGTCCCCCAAATAAATATATTTTTGTTAGATGCTAAGAATCTGAACTATTCCATATAAAACAAAGCACTACTAGAGAGAAATGGGCCATTTCTCATTAAGTGTCTTGACAAAATATTTGACACAAACCATCCCCAGCTGTAGAAGAATGTGTTTCGCAAGGAGTGTTAACCCTGATACCCTGCCAGATAGCAACTCACTCAATTCTGTCTAGCTCCTTTGAATTCCCCCGAGTGGCAAATGGACACGCTGCTTTTCTTTGCTCCCTTTTCTTAGACATTCCTACAGCAGTGTTGTATTAAAGAGCTCTTTGCTCTGTCCTAGAACTAAGTTCCCATTACTGTAACAGGCTGAATCTTGCCTAGATTAGATGCTTTGACTGCTTTTGGGGTTCTCAGGACAGATGACTTGTCAATTATCAGTTATATGAAGCTGTCCTTGGGAGAACAGTCTTTTGAGCTAAACACACCAAGAAGTTACCTTAATTCCTTCAGAATCCAATGACACCAAGAGAAGGTAAATTCCACCCAGCAAAACGGCACACAAAGCCCTTTTCACAGCTACAGATCCTTCTTTTCATAGTCCACTCCTGAGCCGCGTCTTGGCTTAAGTGCTGTAAAAACAGGGGGCAAAGCCTTTGTCCCACCAAGCTTCTAATTGTATCATTAAACAAACAGGCAGAGGCAACAGAGCCATGAGAAAGCTAAGAAATAGCAAGTGTATCATATACACTGTTAGTTACCATTGAGAAATTTGGGAAATAAGACATCCATCAGCTTAGTTTTCAGGTTGCTTAATGAAGTCTCCCTTGCCTTTTACTAGTTCCAGGCAGAAGCATTCCATTAAAATGTCAATCTTCCCAGTAACTCAGTGGCAGCAGGAGTGCTTTTTTTGCAAAAGAAAATAACTAACCCTGCAGTGGTAGCTGGCTCTGCTGGAGTGTACCATCGCAAGGCTTTGAGGAGAAGGATCTCAAGGAGATGCGATAGGGCACATTGCAGGTTGCCTGTGCTCTTAAGCAGGAGAGTCAGTGCACTAGAGCACAGCCCCAGGCTCACCTACCGCTGCAGAGCCACCTCCGTATCATCACAGATTTTCAAGCTAGAAGTCCAGTGACTACCTAAGCAAACGCACGCTGTCAGACCCAATCGCTCATGCCAACAGGCACTGGAAGGATCTATGCCATAACCTTTCTTCTAGTGCAGTGAGACAGAGTCTTGGTGTTCAATACAGCAAGTGCGTACCCCTGGGACAGCACTGGAAGAGTCACTGACCACAGAGCTCAGCCCCATCTGTACAAAAGGTACTTCCACTGTGACAGCTGCACCCACTCCAGCAACATCACCCCCATGTAACACACTAACACACTGAACACATCTTTGTCAGGCAACTGTAAGGCAGACCCAGTGTATACTGTGGTAAGCAACCTCTAACACTAACATAAAAGGTTCAAGTCCAATAGCAGGACACCAGAAAACCAGATGATTTCGCTTAGCACATGTACTGCTCATAATCTTCCAGCTATTGGTTTCTGAAGGGCAGAGCACATATACCAGCCAACAAGTGAAGAAAACTCATGTAGTACCAGTATCGAAGCCACACAGACAAGCATTGCTCATACAAACATATTTGATTACAAGGAAGGCAGCTTTTTACTTGAACAGAACACACTAAAAATATTCACAATTGACTTGGAGGGGGTGAAAGTAGGCAATGGAGACTTCCAGCACCTGCAAAAGTTAAACCAATTAAGAAACATTTCAATAAAAGCATTTGCTAGTTTCTTTACTTGCTGAGAAATGCAACATTCTGTTATGAAGTTATTACACTCAAGTGAAAAATGACATATTTCCCATGGAAATTTCCATTTTGATTTTTAAGAGTGGAGTGCATTACACAAGGAATTTGAAACAACTTCAACCAGCTGTAGACGAGATGAGAATCAGATGTCACACACAGTTCCACAGAGGCACACACACCAGCAGGCCACCTTCCGCTCCTCACTCCCTCCTGCTTCATTTACCTGGCTTTTACAGGGGAAATAAGCTCAGTCATGCTCTTGCCCACACCTTAGCACGTCTTTTCACCTTATTTTAAAAGTTTCCTTGAAACTACTTGGCTCCTGGATGTGGCTGAGCACCTGCCTGCCGATAAATAGCAAATGAATTCCTCATTGGGCTTTGCTCACACACCCAGCTTTTGCTTTACTTATTAAACCTCTCTGTCTCAATCAAGAAGTTTTCCCACTTTTACTGTTCTGATTCTCTCCCTATCCCACCAGAGTACAGTGAGCAAGTAGCTGTTTGGTGCTTAGTTGTCAGCTGGGGTTAAACCACAACAGTTCTCCGTGTTCTCATTCTAAACCCCAAACACATCGCTAGGAAGAAAACCACCTCTAGCCCAGCCAAAACCAGGACACACTATGTCCCCCATACTGAGACACAAATGGCCATCGCGGATATGTAGGGGTGACAAACTGCTGCCTGCACTCTCCTGCAGATTCTGCAGCACATCTAAGCCCATCACACTCCTACAAACAAAACCTTTGCTAACAGCAATCCCTAGAGCAAAAACCTTCTCTATGATTTATTCAGCAACTGTGCAAATGCTGCTTGTCTTTCAGATACCTAGAAATCTGGCTAGCCCATGTTCCACACCTGTGGGACTTCAACAGGGCTGTCCCTTGCAACGTTTCTTATAGCTGTCCAAAAACTGATTCTACCTCTGGTCAGCCACATCAGTCCACCACCCTGCGAGGCTCAACTCATCCCAGGGAATCAAAGACCAACCTGCTTTTCCACACCGGTACCCAGGTTCCTAGGGTACAAGATGACCCCAGAATCACAGCCTTTGCCCAGCCACACATTTCCAAGCTATGCGCCTGTCAGCACGATCTGGTGAGCAGAAAGGAGACAGAAGCTCACTCATCACATCACAGCGCCTCTGGAGATGCAGAAACCCAGGCTGCTTCTGAGTCAGTCTTTGTGGGCAAACCCCCTCAAATACCTCAGGGCTGCAAACTCTTTCCCCCAGCAGCTACGGCTTTAACAAGCAGCTCTCTCCAGTCCTCCCGCCTTCACTCTCCTATAGATTCTTTAATATCTCCACTCATCTCCTTTTCCGTCAATCTCTACGTTTTTTCCCTCCACTCTTTCAGCAGCCCTCTTACTTGGTGCCCCTTTAACCCCCTTCTCCCATCCTTTCCCCCCCGATCTCCTCCCCTCTTGCACTTCAACACATCTGTTTCTAATCTTAGGCATCACTCAAAACAATAATTCCTTTTTATTTTAAAATCCAAATGTTAAATGCCCAAGCAAATCAAAACAGAGTTAAACAAATCTGACACTATGCCTGAAACAAAGACATTTTGTTCACCTTGTTTTGCTAAAGAGGTTCAAACCCCTATTTCATTGCTTAAAAGCGCTACCTTCTTTAAACAAAAAAAGACTTGAAAAAGAGTCCGTTTAACCACCACTTCTAAAACTGAATCCAGGTATTAAAAGGTCTGTGACTATCAACCTGCTATTAAAGCAACAAGAAAAGCATCAGAACCCAAACACCACCCTAATCTGAGTTCTCCATAAAAGTTTTTAGCTCACAAATCCCTTTCTCCAGCTCATCAGAAATGAATTTCAGTCACGCAGAGAGAGCACATGGAAGTTTGATTAAAAGCGCTACACAAAACCAAAAAGCCAACTTACCTAAAAAGAGAATTGAAAGTGCAGACATTCCGTCTCCAAGCAAGAGGGACTTTTCCTGCCTTTTTCTTCTTTTCTCCCAGGAACAGCAGGCAGACCTGCACAGGATTCAAAAGAACGCCTCTGGAATGCACCGAGTGTAATTGCATCCATGTGCCAGAAAAATAACCAACTTCACTCTTTCTTCCCTTCTGCTATTCATCGTCTTGTCCATATTCCATCCAGATTCAGCGAGAGCTCTTCTGTGGCCGGTAATTCAGGCCCTCAAGTTTCTGGAAGAGAAGAGACAGGCAGTGCAGCAAGGAGTTCACGTCTACAGCAGCGTAGAACAATTTTGCCTGTCTGAAAAGGAGAGAAGCGGGGGAAACACTGTGCTCAATGTTCACCACATGGCTGCCTCTCTGAGGAGCCCCTCCCTACCATCAGCTGGGATTAATAGTGAAGACCAGTCATGTGGGTGAGGTAGAGCTAATTTCAAGCAATAACATATATATTTACCTTTGAAGGAGAAACAAGAGGATTTCTCTAGTGTCAAAACAGTTAAGTTTCAAGGCAGTAAAAATCCAACATGGAAAAAAAAAATCATATTCATCACTCAAGGGCCAGAGAGACACACTCCGAAAAAAACACATATGCTCTTCAGAATAATAAACACGCTCACATGTATTCATTATCTTTACTGTCTTTTGTAGCTAGTAAACAGCAGAATTAAGATTTTTAGTCTTCCTGGAATACTTTCTCCATTTGCCTCATGGCTTCCTTTTTGATTTCCTAGGAGAGAAAAAAATTCCCCCAAATTGATTTAATTTTGCATTTTATCCGTGCTTCACTGACAAAGTAAAATCCCAAATCAAGCAGAAATTGATTGTCTATATTTAGTGACTACGGGATACAACTTATAACTCAGTCTCCAAAGGTCATTTTAAAACAGCCCAAGAGACCTTCACAGCGCATCTTCAGCTTCACCCCAGTGCAGTTAGCAAGTACACGGGTTTTAAAAACCAGCTCAGACACCCCATTCTGCCATCACAGCAGGGAAGACAAACTGCTCACTTTCTGCAAGAAGGATCAAATGTGGCAGGGAGTTCATAGACAACTTTAACCACCTACTGAGCTGAACTAGCTGGAAAATAACTTCTTTATTCTTTAGTAAAACATGCACATAACTTGCTGCTCACAGCAAGACAACAGCGATGTTTTACATGTATGCATACACACAACTGTCCTGACCTATTGCACTTGACAAATACACACATCATGCTTACACTTTTACATCCATATGTCCTAGGATACATCTGCTTTTCAGAACAGCAAAGCACCTTCAGCTAGGCTGCTTGGGTATTAACCAGTGAGTAACACCAGCTACCTGAAACTCCAGAGGCTGTAAAACCATTCAAGAAGCTGAATACACATCTGGGTATCGCTACTGATATCCAGATACTAAGACACCAGCTAGCTGGTTTAAAACTGCTAAGGTACATCTACATAAGCAGCAACAGCATATTTTCTAAAAAAAGGGCATACTCAGAAATAAAAGCCCATCATACACAGCTGACTGCAAATCAGATTTACCCATCTTGTGCAACTTGGGCCCAAAGGAAAGCTTTGGAAGGCACAACAAAAATCCTTTCCCTTAGGAACACTTATGAAAGTATTTCCAGGACCTAAGAGAAGGAGCTGCCAGCCTGTGCTTTGAGACCTCAGACTTGAGCTTCAAGCTCTCTCATCAGTTCCCTGTATAACCCCATGTAGTTTCTATATACCTTCCTTGTAAAAACCAGGATAGTACTGCTCTCTCTCTTCAGGGATGAAAACAAATACAGCAATCTTTATCGAGTCCACAAGGAGGGGCACCATGCTTGGAAGCTCTGTAGGAATTCAGTACCTTAGCTCTTCATTACAGTACAGGCTTTTCAAGCATTTACTGGAAGACAAAAACCACTGTCACCCTGGTCAAAAAGACCCTAGATTCATGTAGATCCCATCAGAGAGAAACAACATGGATAAAAATTATCCTTCTTGCATTGTTTTATTAAAATTTCATCTGCCCCTCCCAGCCTCAGATGGAAACAAAAGCAGCATTTGGCTCCTCTTCTCTGAAACAGCTGTTCTCTCTGTAACAAAGAGAAAAAAGCTTTAAACAGCATATTCAACTAATATAGCCTGATGGTACAAAAGCTATAATTATTATGTAAATAGAACAGTTCCTACAGAGCAGCTGTGTCTATCCCATCTACCCATATCATAAGAGACAATTCCTTCAGAACTTTTCCCCGCACACTTGACCAAACAGGCTGCCAGTTTTCAAACAGTTGAGTGGATCTGAGAGAACATCATTGATTTTCGGTGCAGGACATAAATCAATGGAGAAATGTGCATTTAATCCTTCCCCCTGCTCTCCAGAAGCCAAGCAGCACTGAGCTTGTCTCTCTGCATTACAAGTCTGACAGACAACGTCCCGAGCTATGCTGTAAATACCCAGAACACTGCTTTGCTTGAACAGAACCAATGCATCAGAAACCAAGACAGAGCAAAGTGTTGTCGCCCTGCGCTGGCTGCCCAGCTCCACCAAAACCCACACAGCCGGGATGTTTGAAGGATGCAGAGAATGAAAGAAGGCTACACATGCAAAATCTCCTCTGTATTATCTTGTACAAGCCATCCCGCTGCCTGTTCTTACATCAAGTTCAGCCCCTTCAGGAAGCTCCTTAAGAGCAAGTCACACTTTGGGGTTCAGAGGGGATTCTCCCTCTAGTGTTCAGGCCTGTTATAGCAAGAGCATTTCATTTGTTGAATAGTCCTATTGAGAGCCAAGTAAGGGTGGTGTAAGTATGTACAAGGATCACCCCTCACACCAGCACAAGACCTTTGCTGGCTGTGTTTCAGGCAATAGGTCCTACCTGTAGCACATTATTCTTCCAGAAGGTGGAAATTCTTCTAGCAGACTGGTAAATGCTTCGACCCATCACTACACAAGGCTGGCACAGCATGGGACACGTGCATCACACGCTTCTCTGCAGGCAGAAAAGCAAAAGAGAGAAACTGATGTTTGATATTATAAGCATTAAGGAAAAAGGCTTCACAAAACCGTTACAAACGGGAGTTAGGGTTTGATGGTTCCTGTACTGCTGCTGACAGGCTCTAACTCTGAAGTCTAAGGTAGGTTCACATTAAAACAGCTGTATACAAACATCTGTGCAGGTCCTTATGAGCCATAAACCAGGTTTCTCCCTAGTGCTCAGTTTCAGCCCCTTTCACATTTGCACAAATAACCTGTAATAACTTACTACATAGCAGTAACACAGACCATTGCTACTCTGCTACTCTCTTGTATTCATTCCTCATTGTCTGTTCTTTAGGGCTCCCAACACAAACTTGTCTCACACAGTTTAAATTCTTTGAAAACTCTATTAACAGAGCTAATAGAAGCACTGGGTTCATCCACCAGTAGAGCAAGATAAGCACTTAAAATCTCTTGAGCAAAACCACATTCTGTTTAGCTTGTAGCTTTGCAACTAAAAAAGGCACAAAAATACTGACAAAGAAAAAGCCAACCACACAAACAAACCAGTCTGCAAACAAGAAAACCCGAAACACAGAACAAAAAATATTAGGATAAAAAATAAAACCCTTCACAGAAGTTTCTTTTCATAATAAACCACTGGTAGGAAGATTGCTTTATACTACATCAGGTCTCAGATACTGACTTAAAAACCAGTTGTTCTTTAAGAAGCCCTCGTCTCTCACATAGGCTTCAATAATTGATCATAAAAGCACTATTAGTCTTTTAATATGAGTAAAAATTCTCACTCAACAAGCCTTAGCACTTCCACTGTCAGTAAACACATGTGAGAAACAACAGCCAACTAATACCCTCTTTACAGCTTCAGTTAGTTTGAAGTGCCTGAATCCACACATCTTGTTACTGTAACTTTTGGTTTTATGCTTGTTTTAAAAGAAACACCCTTACTAGTCCTTTAGACAGCCTTATTTTCTATGTAAAACTATTACTACACTCTGTATTTATACTTGAAGGAACAAAAAATAGAGTTCCTCACACATAAACCCAGCATTTTTATATTACTTTTATATTGTTGCTACAATAACTAAAACCAAGCATGGCAAACTACTCATATTGTGCTATTAATTTTACAATATAAGACAAATACAAACCTACAAGGTTCCATTATCATTAGTATTAACAGCTTTATATATTTTTTATAATACAAAGCTTTTGTCTACAAGCAAAGCCCCAACAGATATTTGCTTACCAAAAAAAGCCAACAAACATTCCCTCAACTAAAACATTACCAACTAGCCTAACAAAACAGCATAAGCAAACAACAAATCCTCTTTGCAGAATTCAGACCCATCCTAGCACAAGAAAAGCAAAGCCATAACCAACAAGGCTGGGTTTTATTCTGTTTCCTCTGAAAACCCTGCCAATGAAACATCTGTAGTCTACTACCCAATTCACCTTGCAAGCCTGTTCACAAACAGCTGTATCAACTATAAAACACTGGCTTTTCAGTATGGACTCTTACTGGGTTTGTGCACTGTGTGTCCTTATGCTTCAAAAAAATGCTGAAGCTTGTGAACTTGCCTGGGCACACTTACATGTGCAAACATGCTGTTGTACACTCATGCATATATAAGCTACATAATCTTTCAGCTTTTCTGTTGCAGTTTGCTTGAGGCGAATGTCCTGTGAGGATATGTTTAAATAATGCCATCTAAGATAATCATTTAATGTATATTACTAATTTAATGTGAACTGTAAGGAGTGAAGGTTCCAAGACCTGTTCTTTCAGCTCCTATTAAAATGCCAGCGTGGTCACTGAGGCTGTGACACCGACTCTGTACAGCTAAAAGACACTTGGAAAGGTTCACTGCTCAGTTGTTAAACCTTCTCTGACAGTCCCTGGCGCACCAATCAAAGCCATTTAAACCCAAAGGACTCCTTTGAGGGGTGATAGGAAATCCTCAACACCGGCAAGGGACACAAGCCATGGGAACCTATGATGCCAATGCGGGCAATGTTCCTAAAAGTTCCTTTTATAGCTCTCCCTTTGTTATCGAGCTGGGTGAAATCCACCCCATTCCTCAGAAGAGCTCAAGCAGTGAAACAGAAAAGGCAGTGGATGCTGCAGGCTAATGCAGGAAATCCCTTGACTCTTTCCTCATGGTCTCATGTTCTTCTCTGGTGATCAGAGTGATGGGTAGATCACATGGGCAGCCTGGAAGAATCAGGACCATGGTTCATACAGGTAATTTGATAACTGCTCAGGCCTTTAAGCGCTTTCTGTACAAGCCAGCTGTCTCACAGGAGGCAGTACCTCAGCAGATGCTGTCTCTGGACCCCTGCCTTAGCTTGCTGAAGTGAAGTTAGCCTCCTCTCTCCTTCCACTTCACATCTATCCTGCCATATGTTTATATTTTCATCTTTTCTGAGGCATTATAGCCTGGTTCCTGCTGGAATTTTTTGTACAGATGTTAAGGTCGGTGTGTTGGACTGACACCATGCAAGACTTATAAGTCCAGGACTTTGCATCTGATAAGTTTGACTATGGAGTTACTGTTATTCACTTTCTTCCACCTACTGTGACTATTCTTGGCAGATGGCAATGGGTTTGTTTGGAAAAGCTTTGTCACACATCATGTACTGTGCTGTGAATTAACCATCTTATTAAATGAGTAATTTCTCTTAAAAGGTATTCCTGGTGACTTGGAACTGGATTTCAGTCAATTGTAAGGAGCTCTAGTTTAAGGAGAGCAGATAGACAAGATGGGCTTGCTCAAGTTTCTTGATAGCTGAATGACAATAGCCTGGCATCTCTAAGGAGACCGGTTTTCATGGTCTCAGCAGTAGGAGAGCAGCAGAAGGATCTCCTTCCTGTGTGCATAGAAATATTCATGAAGATGTTGAGATTGCTAGGCTCTGGAGTGAGAGCACTCTATCAATAAATAAAGAGCATCAGTATCTTATGACATTAGTGAGAAAAGAATGACATCTCTTTTTGCTTTTATTTCCTTCTATTTTAGAACATTCAGGTTATAATATTCAGCTCAAAATGACACTTGAAGCACGTTTCTGGGGATTTGTTTTTTAAAAAGTACTTTGTGTTGCACGAAAGGAATCCATTAAGCTCACTGGGAGACGAGCAGCTGTGTACGACTTCCCTGAGCGCTCTCCATGGCCCCTCGGTGTCTGATATAGCTGGCTGCCAGGTTTGAATGCCCCGACTTCAGGCTGGAGAGGTCCTGGAGGAACATCAGGAATGCAGGTTCCCCAATAAGCATATGGAGGGAAGCAAGCAAAGCAAGCTGGTGGATTTTCGGTATGTGGTCAGGGATTGTGACTGTAAATTGGTGGTATCACCTTGCTGATTCTGTATTATGCAGTTCCCTTGTAAAGAGGAATGTGGGTTTGTCGCTTCTGCCATGCAGTACCTCCCCTGCTGGGCTGGAGATCTTGATCTCTGGGAGGGATTTAATCCAAGTGTTTCAATGCAATTTGCTTCTAATTCAAATGTATTTAAACCTAAAGCTGACCAACCTCCATTCAAATGTTGAATATGTCCAATAGTTTTCTGGCTCAAGTAAACTCTCATAACTTCACATGCTTGTTTCTTTCCTATTTGCAGCCCATACAAAGCACAGGAGGAGGCTGTTCTCTCAGTATAGATGTAGACCAGGCTGAAAAGACCTAAATGAATAATCCTGTAGGTTTTGGAACAAAACTGATTTATTCCAACTGAGATTGTGCCCTTGAAGACTGAGGGCATTTGAGGGTTGCTAAATATCCAGGAAGCTAGAGTCTTGCATCTGGGAGCTGGGTCTCTTTAGTTTGGAGAAGAGGAGACTAAGGGGGGACCTTATTAATGTTTATAAATATATAAAGGGTGAGTGCCATGGGGATGGAGCCAGGCTCTTCTCAGTGGCAAACAATGATAGGACAAGGGGTAATGGGATCAAGCTGGAACACAAGAGGTTCCACTTAAATTTGAGAAAAAACTTCTTCTCAGTAAGGGTGACAGAACACTGGAACAGGCTGCCCAGGGAAGTGGTGGAGTCTCCTTCTCTGGAGACATTCAAAACCCGCCTGGACATGTTCCTGTGCTATCTCACCTAGGTGTTCCTGCTCCAGCAGGGGGATTGGACTAGATGATCTTTTGAGGTCCCTTCCAATCCCAAACATACTGTGATACTGTGATACTGTGAACCCCAGGTTCCAGTATATGTTGGGGAATGACCTATTAGAGAGCAGCGTAGGGGAAAGGGACCTGGGGGTCCTGGGGACAGCAGGGTGACCATGAGCCAGCACTGGGCCCTTGTGGCCAGGAAGCCAATGGTACCTGGGGTGGGTTAGAAGGGGGTGGTCAGTAGGTCAGAGAGGTTCTCCTGCCCCTCTGCTCTGCCCTGGGGAGACCACACCTGGAATCTTGTGTCCAGTTGTGGCCCCTCAGTTCCAGCAGGACAGGGAACTGCTGGAGAGAGTCCAGCGCAGGGCAACAAAGATGCTGAAGGGAGTGGAGCATCTCCCGTGTGAGGAAAGGCTGAGGCACCTTGGTCTCTTTAGCCTGGAGAAGAGGAGACTGAGGGGTGACCTCATTGATGTTTACAGATAGATAAAGGGCCAATGTCAGGAGGATGGAGCCAGGCTCTTCTCCGTGACAACCAATGGTAGGACAAGGTGTAATGGGTTCAAACTGGAACACAAAAGCTTCCACTTAAATTTGAGAAGAAGCTTCTTCTCAGTAAGGGTGACAGACACTGGCCCAGGCTGCTCAGGGAGGTTGTGGAGTCTCCTACTCTGGAGACATTCCAACCCGCCTGGACACCTTCCTGTGTAACCTCATCTGGGTGTTCCTGCTCCATGGGGGGATTGCACTGGATGAGCTTTCGAGGTCCCTTCCAATCCCTGACATTATGTGATTCTGTGAAGCTGGAGGTTCCCACATGGCTAACTTCTGACATCTCTTCCAGCCCCTGAAATGTGCTGGTTATTATTGTGAAAGAATTGCCAAGGGGACAGCCGGCTCTGTTCCTGCAGAGGAGAATCTCATCAGGGTATAGTTAGAGTCCTAGCCTCACAAATAGCAACTGGAGAGGCAGCAATCCCAGCTGTGCAAACCGCATGCATCTCCCCCGTAGAAGAAAAAGCGATGCCCAGCCTAAGTACACATGGCTGCTCTGGTACATCAGCGGGGTGGTGAAAGAGGAGGGGCTTGGCAGGCAAACTCCTGTTCTGAATGACTTTACCTGGAGGTAATCTTTTCCGCCAGGCTGAGTCTGACATTAAAAATGGAAGAGGCCAGGGACATTTTCCACCCAAAGCTCAATGGAAAGTGGCAGGTGTCAGATTTTTGCAAATTTCTTTCTCTTAACTCACAGGCTTCTGCTGACAGGGACTTGAAGGCTCCAACCTGGAAAAGCTCCAAACAAAATTTTTGCAACTAACTTAAAAATACAAAATATTTTTTAAAGGTGCAGGGGAGGGGGAAGGACAGAGAGGTTAAAGGTAGAAATGGAAAGTGTTTAGCTTGGAAAAGCAGTGTGGGGGAGAAATCTCAGTTGTACACTGCTAGTCAGCTGAAGATGCTCAATTGCAAGCTGGCTTAGTCATTCAGAATACTATGCCTTTGCCAGAAACACTGCGCTTCGAACAGGATCTTCCTTCTCATCATTCAGGTGCACATGGAGAAAACTGCTCAGCAGTCAGGTCCTTTTGCTACCCTCTCCTGGGTTACCAGCTGCACCTTCTTTTGTGTATTAGATTCTAATATGTGTCTCCTGTACATAAGCTAATTCTCAGTATCGTGCTTTTTAGTAGTCTACCATCAGATAAGGAACAGATGCTATAAGAAAGCAGATCCCAAATTTAGGTGACTCATTTCCTTCTTCTAACAGATACATAACAGATCTGTCTTGGGCAACACTTGTGTCTTTTGTCATGGCAATAAATTTAATGGAATTAATCAACCCTGCAGACTATGACTGGGATAAGATGCAGACTTAAGACTTGAGGCATGTGCTGAAGATAATGTGCTTTAACCAGTTAATTCATAGAAGTTTTCTAAGTTATATACTCATGTAGCCTCAGGCCAAGAGGACAGTGGCTAGTTCAGAGCTTGCAAGGTAGCAGAAGGTGAAGAGTGTGTGCCTGTGTCCTTGTGAGGATGACAACATTCCTGAAGCATGAGCACTTTTGCTGCATCATATCTTACTCCACTACTGCGGTGTTACTTACGAGTCCTGCCTTAGCTGTGCTTACATACAAGAATATTCTCCCTGCCTGGTGAAAGCTAAAATCTAAAGAGCAGAACAACTATACTTGATCAGAAGGCCAGAAATTGCAGTGTTCTCTGTGAGGGGCTAGTTTAAGTGGACGAGTACAAGAAGCAGGCAAGCACAGTACAACCTTCTCCTTTGCATCACCCAGATGTTTTTACAAGAAGTGACTGGAGATTCCTTGAGCCAGAGGCTGTAACTGCCTCCCAATGTTTGAGCGTTGAAAAAATAAACTATTTTAACTCAACAGAGCTGGGGAAATTGGGAACTTGGAATAAGAGAAAACCTGCTGTTTTCATCCAGGCTATTCATGAATTGGTGCTGGTTTGTGACAAGTATATGGCTCAATGTTTTATCTAGCATCCCATGTTATTGCTGCTGTGAAATTTCAGAAAGGAGAAATAGTCTTAGGCTTTAATGTGAGTCACTGTATGCTTCGTTATGCTTATAACTACGCATTTAGATAAGATGGTCTATCAATATCTGCTTGATCCAGGATAAAGTATGCCTGTGCAACACTGCAACAGAATTCCTTGAGGTACCTCGTGTTTTAGTGCTGCATTACTCCTGTGTTTCAATAGATTTACATACTGTATGTAATAGCACACAGATTACCCTGTCTGTGATTCTCTGTTAATGGAAAAATTGGTCCTTTAACTCTAGTGTATGTAAAAAGTAGAGCTTTGCATGTTCTTTCAGTATGTAGCTCTGAATTATTTACGACTGACCTTCAAAAAGAAAGGAAGAAAGAAAACCCAGTTAATAGCAATGCTTTTAAAATGTAAATATCTTTCATAAGTACATTGTGTGTCTTTCTGGAACTGAAGACAAAATAACATGTCTGGGAGATGATAAAACAAAAAGCTCTTTGGAACATAAATTGTAGGAACTTGTGCCCTGCTGTCTCTGAGCAGGGGGAAGCTGGGTGGTCTGTCACTTGGGGGGAAGCAAGTTCTGGCACTGTAAAATATACAGACGTAGCTTTTTTCTTATGCCGTTATCCCAATCTTCATAGTGAGCTAACTCACTGAGAAGTACATTTTCTGGGAAAAGGGTACACTTGATCACTGATACTGCTATAACTATCTGAAGAGGGGTACTTCTGGTTTTGCTAACCGATGGAACAGGCCATGGTGTAACCCTTGCCTGACATTAGCATGGAGTTTAAATACAGTGAGCTTGGCCTTTCAGACTAAAGGGAATTTCCATTAGTTTTTTTGCAGCAGCTTTCTACCACACAGCGCTGCTGTTTTGATTTGGGGCTTTTCCTGCACTGCCACCTTCACTGTGGTGTGAAAAATTGTTTCCCGTTTAGACTGTGGGTGACAGGGGTGGGAAGGAACACTAAGGGGTGGGAAGGTGGATGTGGAAGGAGCAACAAATATTCCTTAGTTTTGAGAATCAACGAGATTGACTCTAAAATGTAGACTGTTCTCTGCGCTATCAAGGTCAAGTGATTTGTTGCTTGTTCTGTCGACTGATGCTCTGTCTTGAAAGCGGCTGTTCTAGATTGACAGCTCTGCAGCCCTCAATTTATCCATTCCTCAGAATAATTTGGCAAATTTGACATGACCTCATTACAGTGGAATGACTGGATGTCTGAAGGGAAAAAGGGGGTTGAAGTAGTTACGTAAGAGAGAAGGAAGCCAGGACACTAACCTGAGTATCTCATCTGCTGATCAAAAATGTGATGCCAGTGTTGTGACGGGAGTTTAAGGCTGGATGTGCACCTCTAGAGTTGGATTCCATGATGCTTGCTGAGTCTTCTGGGCCTGCCTGCCTCTGATGTGCCTACACGGACCTTTGGGGAGCCGTCCCTTGACACAGAAGCTCCACACTCTACTGAACATAACTAGAAGCCTGTTAAAAGGAAAAATATGTTTCAGGCAGATATGCGACTTGTTACAGATAATGTTACAGATACTGTGGCTTTTCCATGTCCAACCGCGAAAAGGGAAGAAAAATGTTGCTTAATGAATAATTCACAGATCATGCTCTGTTAGGATTAGTGCCTCTAACTGGGCAGATGGCTATCAACATTCCTGGTTTTCTGTACCTTCTGTGTTGGAATCTTGGTTACTGAATGTTAATTTTTATAAGTTGTAGGGTCAGATGAACAAACAAGTTGCAAGAAAAATGAGGATGCATTGTTGTAACAAACACCACCACCTTCATCTTCAAAAGGAGCTGGATTGTTAAAGGAGATGAAATTGCTTTCTCTTCCAAAAATTTGTTGTTGAACAGGTTGTGAATGAGAACTGCAGCAAAAGCCATCCACTAACGTGGCATAAATTCCATGCTGACCAGTATCCTCTCAGTATATTGTTAGGTTCTGTTCCTTGTTTTAATTCCCAGTTTTTACACGTTAATCCTCTTTAACTTAAGCCAGAGGAGAAGGTCTTCTCTCATTTGGTTTTACTGCCCTATGTTTGCTCAGTTTGGTATGAGAACAGAAGCAGAAGCTGCTGTTATCTAGGTGAACCCGTGTCTTGGCATTAGCTGAGTGTACGTCTCAGTGCCTGATGAGAAAGGAGAAGTGATTCTTGGGAGAATAGCAATAGTCTTGGGACTCCTGCATTCAGTGTTTATGTCTTGGCTCTGCTACAGAAGTTGTGGGTGATGTGGAGCTACTTGTTTGATCTCTCAGTGCCTCGGTTACCCATCTGTGAAAGGAGGAATATCATTTAATGTTTCTTACCTCATTAGTGTTTAAAGAACAGACAATTCATAATGGGTATGTGGGGCAGTCCCCTCTTGGAACTGAGTTTTGGTCTCTCCAGGGACTCTCTCTTCCACAGGAGCTCAGGGAAAAGCCAATCCCAAACTGGAAAATGATGGGTACGAGAAACAAGAACAATGCACTGGAGATATTCATAGCCTGCCTTGCTTTCAGGGCACGATGGAAGCCTTTCATGTGTAATGTGGTTTCAGTGTCTGAAGAACAGAAACTTGACTCGTGTGGGGAAAAAACAGAATACATTTTGGGCCTGTTATTTGTCATTCCTCTGGCGGGAAAGCATACCCACCATTTTTCAGAGGGCTTCTGCCATTTATGCATGTGCACACACACCACAGAGTGTGTGGTATTTGTCTGCTAATTTTTTCCTTCAGTTGGTAAGATGCTTATGATTGCTGGTAGCTTGGGAATGCAACCTATTCCTACTTTGTGTTTTGCACAGTGAAGTAGAAAATGTCACCTTGTTTCAGATTCCTCTGTCACATTGATTACAATGATCTTGGAGAAGGACAGAATGATCTTTAGCAGCAGAAACCATGATTCTTGCTGCTTTTGTTCTCTGCAGGAAACAATAGAAATTGTCTAGCCTGGCTATCAATTTCTAATGGAATTGGAAATAAGATCGTTTCTTATTCCTACTTATATAGCAATAAGACAATTTTAAAAATTATGGATACATTCTTTTTCCCACGTGAGTTGATTCAGAGGCTTCTTTGATCCTTATTTAGTGGTTTGTAGTGGGTAAAATTTTTGCTTATGTTAGACTGAGTTAAACAGAAATGCAACATTTCTCAGCAATTGCTGGCCACAGCATTTTAACAGAAAGTCAGAGCGTATTTATCATTTGATGGTGAAATAGGAAAAATCTCAGACTTTTAACCTGAAATGGAACAAGGGACATGGAGAAGGAAGACAGTGGTCTATTCTAGTCATTAAATATTGAGGCATATGTCAAAACCAATGAAACTGATGGGAGAGCTTCTGTTGATGTCATTGTTATGAAAATTAGGACTGGAGAGGAGATGCACAAGAGGATGAAAGCTCTGGGGCATTAAACACAGGTTCATTAAAACTAGAGTCCAGACAGTAGCTGTTGTTAAAGCTAAAAATTATACTGATGCAAGCCTCTGTGTCTCATCCTGTCCCTCAGAGGGGGCAGCTGAATGTCATTTGATTTACAGTAGCAATGAAGAGCCTCACTCAGAACTGGGGGTGTTGACATTAGATGCTCTAAAAATGCAGAACACATACTGAGTTTTTATTTCTTAGTGTTCAGCTAAGGGAAAACTTGGCATTAAATGCCACCGTCTTTCATGAAAATGTGGTTTCCAGCTTCAGTAAAAGCTTGGGGTTTTGTATTTGACTCTTGGTTAATAAATTGTGAAATAATGAATTTCTAGGCTCTTATTCTTTTCGTACCGATGCCATCTAGTGGGCTTGGTCGGTGCGAAGGATGGTCCTGTGTGAGATGTTAGGGCTGACTGGACTGGGTAAGGCTGGAAATGAAGGAGCAGAGCATGCTCCCAGTGCTTTGGAAAGGCTGGTGGTATTTGCTTTTGCAAATGTTCTACTTATCCTACCATTATACAGCCTTACCTACTAACAATTTTCTTGTTAACGATTACTTTTTACACTTAGTTACTCAGTTGCTACCTGCTACTTCCAGCTTCTTGCTGCTGTACTAAGAGGATGCCTACACAGTGGATTCCCATTTGCAGTTTTAAAAGCATCAGGTTTGAACTTGGAGTTTCTGGACACCTCTATCAAATATGTATCAAGGAAATAAAATGGCAACTGTAGCTTACTCATTGGAAATGTTATTAACCTGTACCTCCTGAACACTGCTCCTTTACTCAAGATTTCAAAGGGTTTAGCTCACAGGTTGGTTAGTGTAGTTAAATCCCACATCCACCTGAGATAGACAAGGTATGGAGAAGTAGCCTCCTCAAAGTTCTTGATATTTCTAATCTCTAGGGCTGTCATGTAACCCTTCCACTTACCAATATTGACAAGATGCCTTTGAAGAATTAGATCACTTGATTTGTGAAGAGTTGATGTACCTTTCTTCCTCCTAGAGAAAACATCTGGCACGATTTGAAAGGCAAGCGTGGTGGAGAGAACACTTGGACTCTGTGCCCTGCAGCATCAACAAAAATAGTTGTTGTTACATGCTGTGATAGCTTGTGACAGTGATGAACAGAAGAAAACAATTCTGTTAATAGCAGAGCACAGGACAGTTATATGGGTTTGTTCTACTCATTTGCAAGAGGAGAAAAAAATAAGAATCCTCTTCCCCACTATGACTAGGTCTCCTCAATTCTTGTGAAGAAATAGCTGCTCTATTAGTTCATGCTGCCATTGAAATGGTAGATTTCTCTGTCACCAGGAACAAGTGTGTGTGAAATGAGCTCATGGCTTGCCTGCAAACCAGAAACAACCCTTCTGCTTCCATTTGATAACAAGCACTCCTAGGGGAGACTGCCAACAGTTTTTACATGTTAGCATTGATTATCTTGATATACAGAATAAGCACTGTCTGACAAGGATTCGGGCCCATCAGAAAACATGCTTAGCATAGAAACTACAAATAGTGAGGGGATGTGAAGATGCAAAGGAAGATAAAACAGAGGCAGCTAGTTGGCTGGGAGGTGTTTCCCCTAGTTTAGAGCTGGAGCCTCTGTCCAAATGTAGCTTTGTGAAGTATCTTTTTCTCTTCTCAAGCTCTCAATCGCGAATGCTTTGGGAAGCAGAGATCACTTGAGTCCAGCAGCCAAAAGGATGAAAAATGAGTGTCAGCAGAGCTCAGAGCCTGCATAAGTACAGGACATGCTGTCTGTCTTACCCAAGTGTCTGCCCCTTGGATTTTCAGCTGTATGAACATTGTGAATGTATGAATTAATGCTGTAACCCTAAGGCACCCAAACTGCCTGCTAGCTCTTAGGTTCCTGTGTGGGGATGAAGGGCTGGCAGAGCCTGAGGCCTGTCCTGTGTCCCAGTAGATGGAGCCCTTGCTGAGCCTTTCTGTTTTCAGTTACTGCTGCATCTGCTGAACACACTCTGGTAAGCAGAAAGTCCAGAAGCAGTTGCAAGGCAAGGTTAGTGGGGTAAGGAGGAAAGAGCAATAGTTGAAGCTTATATCTTTGCGTGAGCTGATCCAGAAGATAAAGAAATCACTACACAGGTCAGGCAGAGATAAAAGGAATTGCCCCAGCAAACCCATTGCACTTAACAGCCTGAAAAAACTGAGGCAGTTTTGACCAGAGCCTGGTGCTTTGTCCCTGCTAGGAATTGAGGGAAGAGGCTGCAGTAGGTTGGATCATGATCTAACAGTTTATAAAGCCTCCTCATGTCATACCACATTAAAGCTTAAATATGTTTCTCCCCAGGCCTCCAAATAAACTTTAATGCCTTCCCGTAATGCTTTTATCTATCTTTTCCTTGTGCTTCAATTACAAGCATGCTCTTTTGCTACTTTCCACAGTAAATTTTTTTTCTAGGTCATTATTTTTATCTGGCAATGCAAGTTAAGCAAGGTTAGCCTAGGTTAACATCTGAATAAAGAGTTTTAAATATAACTCATGAAGTCTGAGCAGAGATGATTTACACTGGATTTTTTCCCCATTACTTTGGACAACATACTATGTGAGATGCATTTGTGGTGTGAAAGAGTGAGGTCCTGATGGTGTATGCTTACTGGTGTTAAATAGCATGTGGTACTTCTGTCTGAAGTTAGTTCTTTTTGGCTTTATTTCAAAGCCAGTAGTATCTTCTTGTTTTGCTTATTCCATCAAAAGGAAATACTGCGTGATCACTCGAAGTTCTACACTGTTTCAGTGATGTGCGCTGGTGGCTGCTTTCCACTGCTGCTTGTTAGTTTTATACATGTAGAATGTGCTCTTCATTGCGTGGTAAATGCTCCAGGAAACAAATGTTATTTTGGTGCCCAATATCAGAGTTTATGCTCTGAAGCAAACTACTGGGCCATATACACCGGCAAAACCAGGATGATCTGCAGGTATGTCTACTCATCTCCTGCACACAGTGGGCACTAACAGGAATACAGTTAGACTGTATAGAAAACAGATGGCTGCTTCAGCTGTTCACAGATGTCACAGCAATGTCCTAGCTATGTTCTTTGCAAATACCTGCGTATGCTTTGTTACAGGATGCTACCAAAATCCCCTAAAGGCAAAATGAGGAGCCAGACTTGAGCAATTAACAAGATTTCATGCAATCATTTGCTTTTCGGGTGAAAGTCCTTTGTGTAAGACTGGCTGGGAAGGCTGCTATTTAGCATAAGAGGAAAGTAAATTCAAGCTGGAAGGTGCTTATTAGGCAATGCTAATTAAGAACTAGTCTGGATACATTGTGTTTTGCTGGTGGGGGAAGGACATTTCACTATGGAAAAGAATTTCATGCAAACGAATGTATGCAAATATGTCTTCTGAGTTGCTTAATATAAGGATTCAAGAGGCATGTGTTTTGTGCTCTAGACCACATAATGAGGCCTAAGAGGGCATATAAGGGCTGGATTCTCCTATATGACATGCACAGTTGAAAACTTAGAGCAGGGGTATCTAAAATGAGGGATGTGGTAGAGAATATACTAATGGTACATTTGACATCAGGAAAGGTCTTTCAAGGGTACATGGTTGAAGACGGCATCTGACTGACTCCTGTCACTTGGAATACTTTGGAAGACCTCAATTGTAACACTCCCCAGGTACTGTATTTATTTCCCAGGCTAGAAATAGTTCAGCAGCAGGGTATATAACTCTATTATCATTTAGTATGTAGGAACCTGAAGCATGAACAAAAGTCTGTTTTGCTAGGTGCTATATAAACACTGAAGAAAATACAGCTCCTGCCTTCCAGAGTATACTGCATGCAAATTAAGTCAATTACAAAAAGCTTAAAATAACTCTAGCAATTGCTGGCATGCAGCAAAGAGGCTAGGCCCTACCACATCCTGTTCACTGGGGTTTCGTGGCTGACATCTGAGCAGCTTCTCCAGGCTGAACGACACGGAAGGCTAGGGAGAAAAATGCCAGAGTTCCTTGAGGATCTGTGGGAAGGGACAGCCTACTTAAAACCCAAGGTGTGCTGGAATATTCCTTAGTGAAGGGGCTATGTGTAAAGTGCGGTCTCTTTTCCTGTGTGGATGAAAGCAGTGGCACAAAAAGGAAGCTTTGTCAAGTAAAGCCAAAACTTGTAAGGGGCTCTGACATCTGTCATTGAGCAGTGGTATTTATTCATTCATGAAGATGGTCTAGATAGTGTGAGTTAAGATGTTCCGCAAATATATCATATAGGAATGTACGTATGCCTGCACAATGGTGTCTGTACTTACAGCATCAAGCTCTTGGGTGAAGTGGTATGCTGCCTCTGTTCTTTAATATTCCCTTTTTTCTCCTCTGCTAGCTTCTGATGTTCAGTCCTGAAATGTGACGTCCAGGTTCTCAGTGGTGTCCTGCTGGCACCCCTGGAGAGCAGATGATTTGTGGTAATCAGTGTTCTCAGTAGCAATCGGTTTACCTGTCAAGTGGTTAGCAATTCAAGCTGCACTTTGAAAATGTTGATTGAACATGGAAGGCAACATGTATTCTTGATTGAAATAAGGAACTCAAAGGCTTGTTGCTCTAGAATTAGGTGGTCTGTGTCCTGGCAGAGGTCTCTAGCTCAGTTAGAGCTTTTATGTTCACTCTTGGTATGCTAAGGACACCTCTTCCCCCCCACACCCTTTTGTATGCAATCCCTGTCTCTTGCCTCCCAATTTTGTAGTTAAATGTTGTGGCTTACGTAGCAAAGCTCATGCTCTTTTACGGACTATGTAAATAAACTCAAATAAGGCATAGATTTGCTGAAGGAGGCTAGATGGGCTGAAGCTTATGACAAAACAGTCAAGGTAAAGCATATTTTCACTTCAAGTGATAGTTGTCCTTCCTCCACTCAGACTGGGGAATGCATCTGCTGCTGCTGCCTTACATAAAAAGGGAAATTTTGCCTCTGGGAGTGAACTGGATGTGGTTGTGTAATAAAGCCTAGCAGGGAAAGACTGCAGCAGGAACATGAGTCTGGATAATACCAGCAAAAATAATTCATACTCCTATATTTGATACTAACCCTGTGGCTATGAAAAAATGCTTCGGCATGAAATCTTTATATGAAGGTCTGTAATTTGCTATAGTACTGGAAATAATTTTGATTGCTCCAGTCTGGCAGACCTGCTACTGCCATAACTTCTCAGTAGTCAAAATAAGTAATGTGCTGCTGGCCTTGCCTGCTACATGTTCTGATGTTCAAGGTTCACAATCTCCTACTAGTTTTCCTTCTACATACTGGAAGCATCTGCTTTTCAATTCTAGGAAACACATTTTTATGCTTATTGCTGTCCAACCTGTTGTCAGCCAGGAAGCTGCTCTGTATTTTTTCAAAAGCATGAATCCTGAAGGTACGTCATGCTAAGTAAGTGAAACACAGCAAGAATTTTTCTTAAGAGACTGACTCCATCTTTGTCTCTACAGACAGCCCACACTTGTGTTCTTCAGAGCATTTGAAAATGGTCTTGGTAAAAGATAAATGTGACCCGAGTGTACATACAAGCATTGTTAATGAAGCCTAAAAATACAGTTGAAGGAGGGTATAAATAAGAAGTTGCTAGCATAGCCTTATGCAGCTTTTTTAATTTAGGTTTTGTTTTTGCTTAACAAATTTGTTGCACTGGAGGGGAATATTGGTAGACGCCAACACATCTTTTTTCTTCCCTAAGGCTGTTTGCTATGAATATTTTACTTTGCTCTTCAGCAGGCTAAAATACATTACCTCAGGAAACTACAAAATATTAATACTTTCTATTGAGTGAACAATGAGTAACCTAAGACTTGGATCAGAGGTATTCAGATAATCTGGATTTAGATAATGGAACAATGAATTTGCATGTAACTTCCTTCCATTGGACAGCTTAGAATTGAAATTCTGCACAGCACTGTATGTCTGCCAGACTTTTCCAGCCCTTGTATTCAGACAGACACTTACTTGAATTTAGTTTAGGGATGCAATGTGGCATCGAAAATGATGGAAAAAAAAACAACCAAACAACAAACTAAACAAAAAAACTCAAAGCAGGGAAGGTTCTTTGTTTAGTCAACATTCTTATAGTATAATGGGAATTCAAACAAACTTTGCTACTGAAAAATACCACCAGAGTGTCTGAGTAAAGGCATCAGGAGTCACAATCAAGGCACCTGCTGGAAACCTCCCACAAAGTGCTTCCCATATGAACAGTCGGGGTTTCCTGTGAGATGGCAAGATGAGGGTTGTAGGTGCCCAGCCGGCAAGAACACATGGCCTGCCAGAAATGCTGAGGCACAGGGAGCAGGACTGCAATGCTCTGTGTGTGAGGCAGTGTCACAGAATCACAGAATGTCAGGGATCGGAAGGGCCCTGGAAAGTTCATCCAGTGCAATCCCCCCATGGAGCAGGAACACCCAGATGAGGTTACACAGGAAGGTGTCCAGGCGGGTTGCAATGTCTGCACAGAAGGAGACTCCACAACCCCCCTGGGCAGCCTGGGCCAGGCTCTGCCACCCTCACCAGGAACAAGTTTCTTCTCAAATTTAAGTGGAACCTTTTGTGTTCCAGTTTGCACCCATTGCCCCTTGTCCTGTCCCTGGTTGTCACCCAGAAGAGCCTGGCTCCATCCTCCTGACACTCCCCCTTTCCATCTTGATCCCCAGGAATGAGTCCCCCCTCAGTCTCCTCTTGTCCAGCTCCAGAGCCCCAGCTCCCTCAGCCTTTCCTCACACGGGAGATGCTCCACTCCCTGCAGCATCTTGGTGGCTGCGCTGGACTCTCTGCAGCAGTTCCCTGTCCTGCTGGAACTGAGGGGCCACAACTGGACACAAGATTCCAGGTGTGGTCTCCCCAGGGCAGAGCAGAGGGGCAGGAGAACCTCTCTGACCTACTGACCACCCCCTTCTAACCCACCCCAGGTCCCATTGGCTTCCTGGCCACAAGGGCCCACTGCTGGCTCAGTGTTGCTGCCTGAGATTAAAAACAAACAAAAGGTGTCTGTGCAGTGACCGAAGGCTGAGGTGGGGGTTTCTGAAGCCTTTTCCCCTCTGCCTCCCCTCAGCAGGTTCCTGGGTGCAGCTGTGGGGCCTCTGCTCCCTGCACAAGCTGAGAGGACTTACCCGTGTGGCCTTATCTAGCTCATCAACGAAGGCTCCTCAGGGATTGCACAGCCCATTGCCCCCTCTTCCTGCAGAAAAAGCTGCCTGGCAGTGTCCACCCTGCAAACTCACGTAATTTAAAGTAATTTTAGAGTATAAAGGCGGGTAGGCCCACGGCGGCCCCCTCAGCCCCTCAGGTGGTTTCTGCTTCTGGAGGGTTCCGCCCGTGTCACGTGATGCGGGAGCCTCGTGGGAGGGCGGGGTCTCTTCTAGTGGTCGGTGCGAACGTGTTTTCCAGGGGCAGCGCTGCGGAAAACAATAGTAGCTCCCAACAGGTAATTATTATTGGGTTTTAATCTGAATCTGTCCCGTTTGCTGAGGCCCGGGAGCGTGTGCGATGCCGTGGGGCCCTGTCAGCTGGGGCTGTGGCTTCGGGGTGTTGAGAAACGAGGAGACAAAGGGGACTTGGGGACCCTGTGGTCAGGGAGCCTGAGTTCAACTCTCCGGTTCTTTTGGTTACGATGAGTAAATAATGTGTTATTGCTACAGTTGTTGTTTTCATAGTGTCCTTCCGACCTCCTAATTGTCTCTGCTGCTATAAATATTGCTTGTTATGGGATAGTGGCTTTTTCCTGTCCAAAAAAAGCAGGAGTGTGAAGTGAAGCGGTACCTGCAGGGCTGTGGGAAGTTGGAAAGGGATGGAAATGGATGGAAAATGGGAGTTGTTGGGAGTGTCTGAGGTGTCTGTTGTTCTGTCTGTTTCCTTTACATCAGGCGTGGTGGTTTAAATAGTCAGGAGTCACTGCACGGGAAGGAGGGACTGGGAGAAAGAACTTGCTTGTAATTATGTCTTATGATTAAGAATTGGTCTTGTATTGTTTAAAGGGATTTTTTGTGTCTCTGTGGTGTTTCAGGTAGGCTTTTTTGCCTGGCAACTGTCTAGTTGCTGATAGAAACTCTAGAGCAGATGCTGTAAATCTGAGTTGAAGTGTTCTGGTTATGAATGTTATCATCTTGGAGCTAAATATTCCATCTTTCATGTTGTATTAGTTTGTTATGTAGTTCTTCTCCTTTGCTAAGCTCATGGTCATTAATGCATTTAGTAGCACTAACTCAGCTTCTTTGGTAACATCTGGAACTTGAATTTGCTTCAGAGCTGCAGGGTGGACAAAGGCAAGTACTTGTAGTATGACACTTGAACAGGTTCTCATGAAGGAAGGATGGAATAGTCTTGAAATAAAGTTTTTTTTTCTTTTTTATATGCTCTTTAAATATGTGTCTTTAATAAGTTTTTTGCTGAAACAACATAGTAGAGACATGAAAGTGATGAATCATTGTTATAACATTGCAAATCCCCAAATGTTACGGGTGCTTAAGTAATCAATCTTCTGGTGGCTCTGTCAGAATCTCAGTTATGATCCCTTGGTTGGTGTTCTTGCTTTATAATTTGGGCAATAAAAATAGATGACAAAGCCAAGAAATCCAAGTAGCTCTTTGTTCCCTGGCTATTTTAAGGTGCAAAAGTTTGCAAGTTACATATATGAATCTTTCTAGAGTAGGCATGCTTAAATAACCCTATGGCAGAAGCCACAGAAGTTGTAAATTATAATTGCCTGTTTCAGTGACTTGATTGAAGAGGTGGGATCAGCTGTGACTTTATTGCTGCACTCTTAACTTCACACAGGGTGAAATGAAAGTTGATTGCCCTCAGTGTAGGGTTAAGAAACTGTGTTGGTGAGCATAGGTATCAAACCCCAGGTTTGACAGTGGTTGTGCTGGAGCTCCAGGCACATTCTTGTCACTGAAGCACATCTTGGAGTTTCGGACATAATGAGTTGAAGTGTGGTTGTTTGGGGTTTGGCATCTGTGTGTAAGCTGGTGACAGTCAATATTATTCTACGATCCCGAGGTCAGACTGGGGCATGTTTATTGTAGTTACTTAGATTTTAGAAACACAGGGGAGTTTGGGCTTTGAAGGCAGATGATCTCCCCATATGCTCAGCGCAATTTCTTCTCTGGCATCACATTGGAAGCTTTCTCATTAGATTGTTTTGAAGAGAAACTGTTTTACTGTTTAGCAGAAACGATGCCCTTGATATACTGGTGATTTTTCACAGGCTTTGTTCTCTTTGCTGCTTTAAAGATCTTTTTGACGAATGTTTTGTGTGTGGAAATGCTAGAGCTAAATTTGGACAATGCATCTGTTTGTGCGGAGTGGTTTCGGTATGGAGCAAACATTGTGAATATGCTAAATGACTCTCATAAAACAGACTCAAGCCCTGTCTTTTTCCCCGAAGGCCTGCCCTGGTGCTTGAGAGCTGTATTAATCTTGCATTTATTATTAAACACCCTGTCCTTGGAAAAAGCCTTGAGGCCACAGTTTTCCTGATGAACTTTTATATCTCTGGTATTTATTGTCTCCTGCTCCCTGTCTGCCTCTGGTGTATCAGCTGTATGCTTGTCTTGGCCTTGATGGCAATGACCACTGGAACGGGGGGGAAAGGAGTATAGTGAAGATGTTGTGGCTCTTTTCTGTGCCTGGCTTCTGGTTTTTAAAACCAAATTCTAACTGTGGCTGTTATTCTGGCAAATGAGTGGGATTCTCGCCCTATGGTTAGCCCCAGGTTTTTATACATTCCCCACCAAAGCCCTGTGAGCTTTTCTAAGTAGAACAAACTTTTTATTCTGAGTTTGAGCATTGACTTTGTATCTGAACCTGCATAAGGCTTTTATTTGTGTGGAAATTGGTTCAGATTTGCCTTTTGTTAAAAGATAAAATTCCAAGCTGCAAGGTTGGAGTTGGAGTTTTAAACCTGCCAAAGTTCTGATGTGTGTTTGCAAGTGGTATTGTTGGTGGATGGGCTTTTATCATCTGCTTGGATTGCTCCTGATAGCTTAACCTCTGGGAGATGAGGCCTTTTTTCCCTGAGGCGTACTGGTTGCCATCTTTTTATTGCTGTAGGTGTTGCAGGGCTCTGGCTGTATTACACACTGTGCTTCATCTTTAAATCTAGTGTAGCCCAGTATCTCAGGAAATGGGCGAGAGTGAAAAGGCTCCTCAAGAGTTGAAAAGTTTCACCGGTGTGCAGTTCTGGGAGTCTGCCAAGTCAAAGGGAGTCATTGTATAGCATGCAAAACGTAGATAATAAGTTTATCTCCTGAGAAGAGGAAGCTCAAAGCTATCACATTCATTGCCAGGTCTGTTTTGCCTACCCCTGTTGGTAGAGTGCTAAGGCCTTTGAAGACTGTACTTTTTGCATTCAATTACTCATCTGTGCTTTCTTGTTATTTTATGTGGGTATTTTGAAGTAAACATGAGTAGGATGCAATGGTTCACTGAAGAAATTCAGTACTGACAGTTGAGCATTTCTATGAAGAGCATTTAATTGGAGAAGAGATACATCTGTTACAAGTATTTTTCAAATGTGGCCTGAGCTCGGTGACTTGAGGAATGGCCAGTTCTTCTGGTGTGAGTAGCTTGTAGACCAAGAAGTCTTCATGGAAAGGGTTCAGAGAGTAACTAATATTGCTGGTTTCAAATTCTCTGCCATCTTCCTCTGCTTTAACTTCTCTTCTTCAGTACTGACAAGTAGTAAGATGGCTTTTATCTTCTCAATTACCTGATGCTTTAACTTGAAACTATACTGGATATATAGAAAATATATGGAAGGAAATTAGGTGAGAACTTAGGACCCATTTCCTGACTCCTTTTATTTTTGCTATAGTATTTAGTAGCTGACAAATTGCCAGTTCAACCTTGTGATCAGCACGCCAATCTTTTTTCATGTTACGGGTTTAAACTTACAGAGTGGCTGGTGAACAGTAGGCTTTTTGAAAGCTTTCCTAGGAGAGGTACCCGAATGCACTGTCATTTCCCAGAGAGATGGTGAATCCATCTTTGGTTGTGTCATTTCACATTAGACTCTCCTGAACACGGGATTACATGTTGTATCAATCTCCAGTGGGGAGCAATCCTGCAGAATGCCCGAGGGGACTGAATGGATGTCTAGTGACCTCTTAAATCTTATGAAGCCGCTCAGATCCCATGCTCCAGCTGCCTAACGCAACAGCATAAGCTGCTCGATTTCTTTGTGAATTTCCGATGTTTAAGTAGTCTGCTTTCCGTTCTCCCTGCTCCAGTTCACTCCGAACTGGTTTGCATTCTAATTTATGGGTGGTGGGAGAAGGAATAAATTCCACTGCTCTGTTTTCTGTTGGAATGGAAGGGCCAAATTTTGCTTACCTTCAGGTCTCCCCTAAGGACTTTCAAATGAAGAATGAGGTCTTTTTTTGGCTTTTCTTTCTAATTGGCAGCTGAAAAAGTAAAAGCTAGTCACAGCGGTTTCTAGCTGGATGGAGCCAATTGGAATTGTGAGTGATTTAGGAGTTGTGCGTGCAGTGCTGAGCTTCCAGCTGCTTTCTCTGCTTGGTTTGGGATAGAAATGAACCTAATGTCTGCGAAAAATACAAGCAATAGAATTACTGAAAGAGTTCTCTGGTGTGGACAGAGTTTTGGTCCTAAATTCTAAACCCATCTCTGGCGGTCTCTTCTTTCTCTTCATGGGATGGTGTATTGCCTTGATGGGGTACTACTGAGACATTTTTGAAAGCAGGGAGGACTACGTAAGTGTGAAGTCTGGTTCTGTGGTTTATTTCTGTAGGAGAAAGGTCCAGTCTGTCTGCTCATAGAAAAAATGCTGCGTATGTGTAGTAATCAAGCAGCATGTGACTGATTGTTGTGTCGGAAACGGAGTGTTTACCAAAACCAAAATGCTGGTTTTACCCTTGAGTAAAGCGTTAGCACAAAATTTCATATTTGAGGGTAATAAATAGGAACCTATTGTGCAATTAGACTTAATCTCAGGTCTAGGTGGGCTATTTAAAATGTTTTATTTCTTCTAAAACTGTTTTTCTTTTGCAGCTTATCAATATCCACATAAGTCTTTGGGGTCAAATTCCATTCTCAGAAGCACTGGATTAGCTTTGTCCTGACTCCCTGCTTGCAGAAGGGAGATTAGAGCCTGTGGGAGGTAAAATGGTAGAGCTGGCTGTAGGGGCACAAATGTTTTCTCTTCCCAAGGGAACAGATTTAGGTCTGAAAATAGGCAGGTGTAAACCTGATGTCTAATTGCATAATTGCTGTAAGCACAGGAAGCATGCTTTTTGGTAATATTACCATCTTTTTTTACCTTTTAAAAGTCACCATCTTGGCTCCTATGGAAATCCTTGTGTAAGTTTGTCGTACTAAGAATATTTTAAGCTCTGCATTGACAATCTGTTTTCAAGGATGCTTTTCTGAGTGATCAGGTGATGCATGAAGGAGTAGGCTTCTGGAAGGGGTTGGCTTTGCTTTTTATAGATGAGCACTCAAGAGAGATGAAGATAACCTTAACATAACTTGTTTGAGTAAGGGCCGTATTTGAGTAATAGCTGTATGCCTGATGAATTTTTGGCTTCTGAGCACAGGGTTTATTTTCAAGTTGGGATAGACTAAGACAAGATACTGAATACAATGTGAAGCTTGCAGTATGTCTGGATGGTCTCTTGTAGACATTTTGCTTGTGCTGTCAGCCCACAGAACACAGCCCAGTCAGCTGAGGAGCAGTGGCTTTGGTTCTATGCGTGTTTGTATCCAGTAAGGAGTATAGGCAAAGCAGTTTCCTCAGTAAAAGGTAAAGAGGCTATATTTTGTGAACCACTAGATGCTGTGATGGGTTTAAATATTGACTCTTCCCCCAAGCGAAGGCAAACCAGCAGGAAAAAGTTTCTGGAGCAAATTTTCTTGGCTAACACCTGCAGAAAAGCAGTTGGGAAGCTGTTGGGAGGTGGTTGTGTTGCTTGTTACCTGCTATCTTGTATAATATCTAATGTTGCTATAACCCAGTGGCAGTCACAGCAGTGATGCATCTTAACATGTATAATGCTGCTGTTCTGTATTAGATCAGAACAATGTCTAATTGTTACTCTTTATGAACGGGGGCTTTTATACTGGGAATTGGGGAGAGACTGCCTTTTCCACTTGCAGGAAGTGGGAAATGTCAGTTTTTCCTTCCTCTATGCGTGCTGTTGTGTAGGTGAGCCAAGCAGCCTAGCTGCACAGCGTGGGTCGTGCTGAGCAGGCTAATGCACCCTGCTGCTCTCTCCATTGACGTTTCATCTGCTAGCCAAGATAACTTGGTGTCTGTACTGCAGTGTAGACAAGGCTTTTGTCTCTGCACTTTCGTCTGGCTGCTGCAATACTCCTTTTGCTAGGTAAGGTCTGTCTCTAGAAGACTACTTGCTCTTTGCCTGCAGCCTGTTCACAACCTAAAAAAACGTGTGATTGTACCACATCACGTGTCCTCACAGGTATTAAAGAACAAACACTGGAGTTTGCCAATGTCTGACTTAAAACTGTGATAGGAAGACTGAGGTTTGCTTTGAGAACAGACAGTATAGAAGCCCTGAATTAGGCTGTCTGGGAGGGAAAGGGTGCTGGAGATGGTTGGGTTTTGTTTTGTGAAGGTTTTTTGTTAATCTGCTGTCTCTACCATGTGCTTGAAGCTCCACTTCATCTCTCTGATCATGGTCTGTTTGTGGTATGTGTTTGGTTTTGATGAAATGTGCTGCTTTTCTTAATCTAGTTTTTTCTCTGATTATGGTAGAGCACGTCCACCTATTAAAAAAGTCCACCAGCTTTCTCTGACGTGCATTGTAAAGTCAGTCTGTCCCCTGAGACTTGTCAACCACTGAATGGGTTCTGGTGTTTGTCAGAACTGGAGCTCTTAAGTGCTACACTGAACTGTGGTAAAAAGTAGGCTCAGGTGTCTGAGCTGCAGGCTACACAATGGATTTTGACTTGATTACACTTAATGAGAACTTGGTGTCCAAATCCCTAAGGCATGTTTTTAAGGAAGGAGAATTTAGGCTGTGATCACTGAATTAAGACAATGTGCAAAAGCAAAGTAATGGTGATCAGGAAAAGAGGATCACATCAAAGCTGTGAGATTGTTTTGGCAGAGAGGAGTGGTGTGCTCTTCTCAGAAGTGATCGAATGCTAGAACAAACCTGATGACCCATTGACCTGGTCTTAGCTCACTATCTGTGTCTTCTGGTTGTTGTTTTTTTTAGGTATATATAATCCTAATGACCTAACCTTCCTGATTCTGGGAACAAATAAATATATAAACTCCCAAATAACAGCATTCTTACTGCAGGTGGTGGGGATAGATGCACAAAACTTCTGACCTTATCTAAATCCCTCTGTAAATGAAGGAATTATAAATATACTGACTACTCCACTGTGAGATTCAAGCTACTTTCTTTCCACCTCCACTCCTGTGTTTGGTAACAGTGTGGGATTTGGTCTAGGCACCCTCATTCCATAGCAGACCCTTGTTCCGCTGATAATGTTTTGTTTGTGTGTTCCACATCTGCAGCTTTTTTGTTTTTTAATGGTTTGGCAGCCTCTTGTTGTTCCTTTAACTCTCTCTCTTTTAGATTACATTGCACAATCCCCCCTGATGTGGAAGAAGGGTTTCTCCAGGTGTGGCTGCGAGAGGATGTATCGGAAAGGAAGATCCCTTAAGAAAAGAGAGCTCCTGCTTTCTGTCCTCCAGCCAGAAGAGGGTTAATAAGGCACACAGCTCCTGTGCAGGCAGCGTGTGCACTTGGCAGTGAGAGATGTGCTACAGTATGCGAGGAGTGGAGCAGCTCTGTTCAGTTTGCCGGCTGTCAGACTAACCCTGCGTCTCCAGAGCTGGTGTCTGGCTCGGACTGAAGGATCCCCGCCTCCCAACCCTGCATCCTGCTTCTCCGGAATGGGATCTTCCCCTCCTGGCACGGTGGCGGCTGACCGGGCGCTGCTGTGAGGAGCTGGCTGATGCATGAGTGCCCCTCCGAGCAGAGCCAGGTAAGGCAGCCCTACTGTGTCCATTCCAGCTGGGAGTCAGGGGCAGTACCATAGGCACTGGGTTTTCATGGTCTGTGGGAGCCCAGGCAGATATGTGGCAATGCTGGTCTCAGCATGGAATAAGAAGTACAGATCTTTGGAGACACCATCATACTGTCCCCTCTGGAGGTGTTTGTGAGGGGGGCTTGCATTGTCTTACCAGCTACGTTCCCTATTTGAAGCACTGAAGTTACTGCAAGTCAATAGTAAAGCTATTAACATGGACTGTTAAAAAGGCTGTGATGGGAAAGATCGACTTGTATTTTTGGAGAGATAAGAAATTGTGTTACTCTTGGTTCATTTCACAAGATTTAAATGTCTTTGAAGCAGATCTTTGAGTCACAGTATGAAACTACTACACACCATGTAAGAATAATTTTTTAGTTGTTTGGGTTTTTAAGAGCTTTTAGCTCTGTCAACATGTATTCCTAGCTGGCACATTTAAGTGATTGCCTTGGAAATGGCATGCTAAATGGGAGTTAGCAGGCTACTGAACATAGCAGGTTAGTCTAGCTTTCTTGTTTGAGTTGCAAAAAGGCAATTGCAACAAATTAATATCAGTCTGACTGCACTTTTCATAGCTAGTTTTCTGTGTGCTTTTAGATGAACTTAAACAAGGCTCCTGAATATCTTACATAATTCAAACATATATACATCTATGTGTAACAGGACACACAGTGCAGTAAATGAAGAGAATTGCCAAAAATACTTGGCTGGAGTGTGGTCTGAGCTAGACAAGGATTTTGACCACACATTGGTTATTCTGTGAAGGCACTTGGCTCATAAAATGTATACCCATCTAATCTTAATAGTGATCCTTCTCAGAAGCAGGTGTTAGGCCTTAATTAAAAGATGGCACTGAATCTTGGTTGTTAGCTGGCTGTGATCCTCTGAATGTTTGACAAAGAATATTTATCAAATATTAGCCCTATATGTTTACATGCATAGAGTGGAGAAATCGCAAACTTCATAAGCGAGTAGAATTCCGGTAGAAATGTCAAACTCTGAAGGAAAAAAAGCAGGTCAAAGCTTGACTTAAAGTCTAGGGAGCATTCTCTCTTTTTTTTTGCTTAGTCTTTTCCACAGCTACTTAGTGTCCTGTTCCTGATAGCAATTGCAAGCATGTAAAGTGGAATGAAAGAATACTGTGGTTTGTGACTGGAGTGGATGTGCTTGCCTTGCATTTTCAAACAACAAAATGTTGCACCATGTGATACATAATCCATTGTGCCTGTGTGCGTATTTCATTAAAACAGGCTGAAGCAAACAGGAGGAAAAAAATTAAGGTAAATATGGAGAGATCAGGTGCTGTTACCATTGCCCGCTTCTGACCTTTCCCACATAAGAAGCCTGAAACAATTGGGTAAATGTTAAAGAGCTTTGTTACAGAGTTGTATGAATTTTCATGTATTCAAGTATGGATTTTGCTTATCTGGATTAGATGAGTTCTGAATGGTTCGTGTTTCTTCGCCTTTGCAAGTGGTATTCAGTGAATACAAATGACCAGACTGGAGCTTAGGTCTTGGAAAACCAAATGTTTGAGGCTTGCAGCTCCTATTGCCTTTTTGTTCCCTGAGTATGGAAGCAGGGAGTGAATACTTGTGGGTTTAGCCTGTCCTGGAAAGAATATGGTCAGCATTTCATAGCATCATTTTTCTTGTTCATGTATATCATGAAAATTCATCTGGCAGTTCATCAATTCCTTGCTAGGAAGTCAGAGGTCAGGGCTCCTAGACAAAAGAATGTTGGGAGGGAGGGAGCACGGTTAGAGCATCATCTCTTGAGGCTCCTGTGGTGTTGAGGTTCCTCAGAGGATGTGTGCAAAAATCTAACACCTCGGGGTAGCACCGTGTGGCTGGAGTGTCTATTAGAGCAGGAGTTCCTGGCTTTTATTTACTGACCAGCAGCTGAGAATGTGCGCTACTTCAGTACAAAATATTGCTCTAGTTAATGTTCTCTGGCAATCTTAGAATGACCCAATTTCTCCAGTTTTGAGACGGTCATTGCTATGGAGAAGGGACGATCCCCTTGTTAGCCATAGGAGGAAATGGGAGACCTGTGCAATGGTGTTAAAATGAGTATGTGGTAACGGTGGGGAGAAGAACCTTGAAGAGAGGTGGGGAATATATGGGCTTTAAGTCACACACCCACACACCCCTTCAAACACTGTGCCTTACTGTTGGCTTGAAGTATGTTTTTTTCACCTAAATTTCACAAAGGAAAAAGGATTCTTATTCATTTGAGAAGCATTTTGACCTGGCTGATCAGTACAAGCTGGAAAGTGTACCATGTATAACTAACAAGTGATTTCTAGAGTAAAGAGTTATTTATGGAAAGGCTGTGCGTGCTGCCAAAGGGCAGAAAATGCATGATGCTGATTACCTTGCATCTTGAAAAAGTTCCGAATCTTGGAGGAGACTGTGTAATCCCCAGGAAGATAATAAACCAAGTGAAGTGCAGTATCTGACAGGAAATGATCTTATTGTCTGTTTGGCCAAACTTTCTATGATGTTCCATTTATAAATAATACAAAGAATTTATAGTAGGCTGTTGTCTGGAAATACTATGCTTGTAGCTGGAATGTAATGTGTTTTTATCAGAGGTGAATTTAAGCAGAGTTGGAGAACTTGTTCAGTTCTACATAGAACTACTATTTCTAAAGCCTCCCCTCTTTAATTACATGAATAACTTAAATGTCTTACTTGATTATTCACACTCCATTGGGTTTTTGGTTGTTTTTTTTATTTTCAGGCTTCTAAAGCCAAGCTTTTCTGTGGAACCAAATTTGATCTATACCATAAAGGATGAAGTGCTGGAGTTCTGGGTTCTCGGTTAAGGAAGAATCTTCAAATTATTTGGGATGAGCAGTGATGTGAAAAGGTGACGGTAAAAAGCACTGTAGAAGACAAGGGGCAAAGCTTAGTCTTACCCAGTCTAAGGAATACAGCAATATTTTCACAAGCTTTCGTAGCCTGTATTATTTTTTGAAGAACAAAAGGTGGTGTTTCAGGTGTAGCTGTAGAATATCTTGCGCTGTTGACAGCTGAAGCAGGAGCAGTAGATGAGACAGACCAGGCCATGTCCTGGGCTTGTAGCTGCCATGGTCGGTGCTGTGGTGTGTTCGGCTTTTCCATGACATGCCCAAATTCCGAAAGCTTGTCCAGTATTTTTTTCCGCCACCTCTTCCTCGTGAGACAAATGAATCATACAGCGCTACTTGTGTCCTATGCATACTACATTGGGAGGGAGAGGGATTGGAAATGCTGTTTGGGGTTAATTATGATGATCTTCAGCCCTTGTGTCTCCTAAGAGAAGCTAATATGAAAGAACAAGCTGTTGTCTCTGCCTGTGGTGTGACACTCATCACTGTGACACTTGATGCAGTGGAAAGGACAGAGACCCACGAGCTGTAGAACCTTCCTGCCCTCCTGCCCCCCGAAGCAAGGAGGGAACCCATCAAAAAGGAACAGATTACCTGATCTGACAGGCTTGCTTTTCAAGTTAATTGTATACAATGCGGAACAGAGCATACACAGGGAAGGAAGATGCATCTTGGCTTGTGCCTTGCTGGTCTAATGCTAAACTAACCGGATTGCTCAGAACCCAAAACTGTTTGTGCCGTTCGGAGGGATGTTTGCTTTTGGTAGGACAGAGCACAGCTGGGTAGGGAAATGAATGCTGAAGGCTCAGTGCGCTGGTCTAGGCTGGAGTGCTGATGGAGTCTGAGATCTCTGCAGCTTTCTCTCGCGCATTTCCATTTCTAACTAGGTCATTTACAGTAACCGTGCCTAGCTGGCAGGCCTGATTGCAATAGAGCCACACGTTTTCTCTATTCCAATTCCTACTTAATGAATAAGGTGTTTATTTAAAGCAGCTCTTATGTGAAAATCTGCAGTGGGGGGGTCAGGAAGAACAGAATCAGCATGCGTGCAGGTTCCAATCTATATATTAGGTTATTTGATAATACCACAGGAAAACTTCACTCTTGGAACTGTTACTCTTTGTTATGTTTTTAATTAACTCCGTGGCAGGGAAAGAGGACAAATAACCTCAAATATTAACAGATTGTCTGTGTTGAAATAAAAGATTAATCTCTGATGCACTGCTGTGATAGAGGTAAAGCTGCAGAGTTCAGCTCATGACTTCTGCTACTTGGCTGGGGCCTGAGTCTCAGCAGAGAGCACTGTTGGGTTAATATATTTTTTTTACCCAAATGATTCATGATCTTTCAACTGGTACTATTTGTTGGCAGAGTATTTTAAGTGCCGGAAAGGGAAATGAGTGAAGTATACTTACTCCATCTTGGGTTCCTTGGAGCAGTTATGTCTATACCTGCAATTATCTACATGCAAAGCACCCACTGTGACCTTGGATTGTAGTTTCTAGAAACTACTCCAGTACAGCTAACTATTGCAAGGGAGAGTGTAAGTGCAAAGAGGAAGAAAGTGTCATGTAGACCGTGCACGAAACAGGCCACATAATGCCATCTAGCATGCCAAAGGGCTGGGAGGATGGAGCAGTGACTGGGAGACTCGAAAGGATGCTAGTGTGTTTTTTGGTAGAGCTTAGGCAGGCTAAGACCTGGCACTGTGGAGTCTGTGTGGGATGCACAGGGTATCTCTGATGCTAAAAATAAGAGGTCTGTGCCCAGTAAATGCTGCAAGCAGAGAAACAATCGGACTTGATTCCTAGGTTGCTCTGAAAACTTATTTTGTTGAATGCAGCTGTAAGGGAATAAGAAATACTGACACATTCATCCAAGGAAGGCAAGCTTCATGCAGATTTCTTCTTCCTGTGCAGAGACTAAGTAATGTATTTATGGCAAACAGAATGAGAAACCAAGCAAAGCTATTTTTATCACCTGGCCCCTGTCTGTCTGCTGACTGTTCCCTTCCTTTGCTCGGTTTTAGTTCCTGTCCCTTCAGCTGTCCTTTCTTTGAAGGCAAACACACCTTTTGTCACACTTTGAATGTGTTTGGTCTGTATTTGCCTGCTAGATGTGAACCCTTTTGTGTTACTAGTTTTAGTCTTGCAACCTTAAATTCCAGGGAGAGAAATGAGCTCCAGGCTTGGTCTGGATCAGTTCTTGCCTCTTAGTGATGATGCTTTGCCCTGGCACTTACACCTTATGGCCTCAATGCTTTTGATGCTTTCCCTCTTCTACAGGTCAGAAAACTAGTGGAGAAAGAGAGAGAGGAAGTAATTAGTGTAATGTCAGACACGTTTAAAGGTGGAGTTACAAATACAACTCGGGGATTCTCCCGTTGTTGATTAAACTTTATGACCGTTGCTTGTAAATGACTCGTATCTCCTAGCTGTGTCCAGAGCTGTGTTCTTGAGTGAAGAGCACCAGGTTGGTTGAATTAGTGGAGATAAAAAGGAAGAGTTTGGTGCTGGTGTGCCCAAAACCTCAAGCCACAGCAGGCAGTTGACCAGCAGTCTTGCTGTGGAGAAGTTTTTAAGACTTGGTTTCTTGACCATGCAAGGTCAGTGATCATGCTTAGGACTTAGAGACCCTGTGCTAGAAATTGCTCTAGAAACGGGACACCTGGAAAAGTGCTCAGGAGGATGGAGAAGATCAGCAGTTTGCTCATTATGCCTTTGTGACTGTTTGCTGTGATGTTTTCCATGGTTATGACTAGTCCAGCCCTAATGAAAGACGTGGGAAAGATGGTTTATTTATGTAATCAGTTCCACCCTTTGTGCTGGGAAATGGTTACAGAATAATGTGTTTCTGATCACCAGGCTGGGAATCACAAACTGTATCTGGATGCAAGTTTTACAAAATGGCCTTAATCCTTATTTATGCTTCAACCAACACCCCTTGCCTATCTTTTCACTCAAGTTGAACTGTGTTGACTGAAAAACTTCCACATAATTGTCTTGGTTCATTTTGATCCCATTATTCCTTGCCTCGCACTCCGGAGGCTTCTTTAAGAACTCTGGCTGTGTGGTGCTTTATCATATGAGTCACTGCAGCTGTCATCCAGCCAACATGTACACATAGAAACTTCTTTATTCTACCCTAATTTATCAATTTCTCCTTTACTTATTCCTGTTTTTTCTTTATTCTACCAGTTTTCTTTTCCCTTCAAATATTTAGCTTTTCCTGCCTTTAGGGTACCCAGAAATTAACTGGTATTTCACACTTTGGTTTTTGAAGTCTTAGGAGTGGTTGGCAAGATAAAATCAGGAGACTGGAAGCACAAATTCCTCAGGCCAAGGGGATTTTTGTAGCCAAATTACTTGGTGGCAAAGTTGGCCGGTTTCCTGTTATGTTTTTTTAACTGCAGAATCAGTTACCAAATCAGTGAAATGTTTTTCTTTCATGAGTAGTTAAAATTTGAAGACATGGTCCTCTATCATTTACAAGAGCTCCTTGGCTCTAATGCTATACCATTAATAGCGTTGTTTTTGTGTAGTTATTATCCCTTTCTGTATGATGGGGGAGATGCATGTGAGGAATTTTCAGGGGAACAGGAAATTTCACTGGAGCAGGAAATAAGAATGAGGTTTTTTTAACCTCGATAGTGGTTTATATGCTGAAATGGCTTTTTCTAGCAGAGTATGCTTGGTGCCAGAGCACCGATGATATGGATTGCAACTGGGGGACATAAAGCCAAGCTCCCACTGCTCAGTACTACCTGGTGCAGCTCTCTTGAAATCAATGGAGCTGTTGTACTTTATGCCAGCTAAGAACTTTTGCCTGCAGTGATTGGCTTTTTAATGTGGTCCTGCAGGGCTCTGTAAGTCTGTGCTTTTATGTGGCCATATCTTTTCATTCATTGTCTCCTTTGACTGATAATTGCAAATATTGAGGCTGAGCAGGGTAGACCGGGTGGTATCACTGACAGCGATTCATGGGTGTGAAGGACAAATGCATTTAAGAGCCTTCCAGAGAAGGAAAAAGTGCTTTTGTTTTGCTTTCTGCAGGCATTGCCATTTAAGGCAGCTCTTTTAACAGGTCTAGTGCTGTTCCCAGCTCGGTTATCTCCTCTGGCTTGACTTGTGACAATTAATAACAAGCAAAGCTTCTTAAATTTGAATGTGAAAAGGGAGATGGCTTGAGCTCCCTCTATTTAAACACTGTTGAGTGCTCTGAGTTTAAACACTGGGTGGTAGAATGGGTTTGAGTGGCTGTGGATCTGAGCACTATATTGGCAACAAAAGAAATCTTTAAGATGTTTGAACCAGTTATAAAGACCCTTTTCCTAAACCTGATGTCATTAAGGGCTGTGGCTCGAATTCCAGGCCCTTGAAAACCAGTTAAACCAAACGGGGCACAGTGACTGTTGCTCTGTTTATTTCGAAATGCAGTTTAGTTTTTACACACTTGTTACTATGAGATCTGCTTGTTTTTAAGAGACAATTGAGTTCTGCGAGCAGGGGCTTTAGGCTTGTTTTGTATCTGCCCTTCCCCTCATTCATGAGTCTTGGACAAATTGTAGGAATCTAAGGAATTTAAAGCTGCTCTGTCGTTGTTCTGTGATGTGGTTTGGTGGTGTATGTGGTGGTTTTTTGGTGTGTATGTGTTTCCTTTTTTTCTCCCTGTTACTTAGCGAAGGCCTAAATGAAATTATTTTGGGCTGTAATTTAAATGTCAAGAGTAATTATTGCTGAGATGAAATTCTTACTAGTGCCTTTCACTCTCTGGACACATCTCTTCATCCTGAAGGGTGGACACAATTGAGGCCATCTCAACCTGTAAGCTCTGTCCACAAGAAAGCATTTTCTCTTGCCCCCTTTGCAGTGGAACTTTGAGTATCTAATTTATGATCAACGGACTACCAGGAGTAACTGAGTCTCTCTCATCTCTGGCGTAAGCCTGAAGGAGGGCTGGGATTAGCTCAGTGTGGTCTAGGGTTTGCAGCAGCCATTGGGGGGCCAGCATCTCCTGGGTTATGCCCTTCAGATGATGGGCATTGGCTGTGTGATTCTGCACTATGGGTTTAGAGCAGGTGCTTTTGGAGATTTTGCAACACTAGATTGCTTGAAACAATTCATGAATTCAGATGTTGGTGTACTATCCTTTGCTGCTCTCAGACTAGCAGCTCTGCTTCCTCCGTTGTAAAATACCCCACTATTTACAAAACATGTGGAATACCTTTCACTTAACAAGTGTATTTTAGTACCCTGTGTAACAGTACTCATTAATCTTATGGTGTATCAGTGCAATGGAGCAGAATTCTGCTGTAGTAGTGCAGCTGGCCTCAAAACTGTCGGAGGATTTGAATCATTTAAAGATGGAAACTGGTCATCTTGATCTGCTACATGGGTTGGTAAGCATGAGAATGGCAACCAACAGCAGCTCATCTTCAGCTTCTGTGGTGGGTAGAGGAAATACAAGAGTCTTGAGCTCGTTTCCATAAGGACTTTGACAAGTTGGCAGAGTCAGCTATAACGGTCACTTGATTCACTGTTGCCATAAACTGGGAGTAAGGAAGTTTTCTGAAGGGGTCTGTTCCTTTAGGTACCATTCCATGGGTTTACATATTGCTTTTCTCTTTGCATTGGCTTTTAGCTCCCTCCAGATTCAAGAGGGAGAAGAAAACTAATCACAGCAACATAGCAAATCCATGTTAATAGTTTTACTATGACCGTGCTTAAAGATATATGCTGCATGTGTGTTTAAATATGAAAATAAATGGGGTAGAGTTTTGATGGCAAGTAAGCTGCTCTGAGTAACAGCTTGGCGTATTCGAATCCAAATGTGCTGCTTCCAAAATGTCATAAAATGTATGTGTAGCATTTGAATGTCTGTGTGCCATCTGTGTGTTTTCTAGTAAAGCTCTGAATAACTTGCTAATCGTTACTGTATGTTGTTCCTTTCTTTAACGCCCTTGGATTGTAAGCAGAATTCCCAAGATATATTTTTTAGAGGGTTAATTCAGCTGATTATTTGGCTTTACTGGAACTCTGAGGAGGAAATGAAGTCAGGAATTCCTACACCTACTTGAGTGGTTTGGATTAAGGAGTGATTCCATTAAAAAAACAAAAAGGCCCATGCTAAAAAGTAGAGAATGCAGCTTCTATATGATGAGTAACAGAAGATGCAAGTTAATGCATCGATATGGGACAGAAATGGAAGTAATGAAGTGGTTTGAGGAATGAAAGAAGATAATGTAGGCAGTTTGGAGAAGATTGCTTAAAAGCAGGACAAATAAATACTGGAGTAGTCTTTCAAGGTAATTCTGTTCAGCGGTAGTAGAAAATCTGTTAGAAACGCATCTCAGAAGGGTGGCAGCTTTTTTGGTTGGAATTTTGATTAAGTTACTACAAACCTGTGGACAGTGTCCCACTGCTTGTAGTTCTGAACTGGTGACAATGGGGGAATGTGAAATGAAGCAGGGCAGGAGAAAATCAGAGAGTTATGGTGTAAGATGGCAAAAACCGTGAGATTAATTTGGAAAGCTGGGGCAGGCAGGATATTGAGTGTGACCAGAGTTCAATTCTGGTCTTATTGGAGAGGTCTTGCCTTGGATTGACTTCATGAAAAATAAGGATGAGTTGATTGTGTGTGGTTTCACGGTGTTTCACAGGCTCAGGGTTGTGAACTACAGCTGGGTGGATTAACGTGAGTTTCCAAAAACAGTGTTTGAATACAAAGCTCTTTCCAGGTAAATATAATCCGAGAGAGAGAATGGGTAAGGGAAACAGAGTAAAACAAAACAAACACAAACCAAGGTGAGAGAAAGGCTGAGACTGTAACTCTGTCTCTCTTACTATGTACATTTTGTAACTGCATAGAATGCTGCTTAAATCGCTGACAAAGCAGCCGGATGCTGTGAAAGCTGTTGTTGGGTTTTTTTGTTTGAGTTTTTTGTGTTGGTTTTGTGTGTGTTTTGGTGATGTTGATTTTTTTCCCCTCCCTGGACGTCTCTGGCACGCTGCCCTATCTGTTTGTTTCCTGCACTTTACTTACCCGTATCAGTACTTTATGAATGAATCGTTTATTGGCTGAGATAACGTTCCTGTTTTACAGCTATGGAGGTGCAGATAATCAGCTGCTCAGATAGGTTCAAATAAACAGCATTAAATAATTTGACTGAGGTTAGTGGACTAGCATGTGCTGATTAAGGATCATATCTGACTGATTTGCTCTAGGCTTCTGATGCATTTAAAAGCTTATTTCTCCATGAGATAACAGCATATGTTTACCTCAGAGAGCTATAGAGGGAGCTCAGGGTAACAGGCTGAGATGTTTAGGGCTGCTGACTCAGTCTCAGTGACAAGAGCACAATCCACTATGATACACATTGCCATGGTTTAATCTTGTCTTCTGGAGAAAATGGGAATTTCTCGAAGGTTTCTTGCTGATTCTTACATTGGATGGTGCCTGTTCAGAGCGTGCACTTCCACATCACCTCAAAGAATAAATACCATCTCTTTCAAAAGAGGCTGATCTGGTGATATTTGTAGATGAGCAGGATGTAAATTTACCAGAAATCTCTTCATATTTTTTTTTCCAGAGCAGGTGTTCAGATTTTTGTAAGGTGGAGAATACTTGTGTTTACGTGAACTTATGGACCCCTTCTAACCTTTTGTATCTTGTGTCATACTTAGTTTTGCCAGGTTGCCCTGGACTGGCTCCTAGGTTTAGTTGTGGCATGGTGTATTATAGCCATACAGACAGATACTGGTACACCCCCAGTGCCTGTGGGCACAGGAATCACTGGCCAACAACTAATCTTAAATACACCAGGAGTTCTTACACCATTAGCTCTCAGTGCTGGTCGTGAAGTAGGCAGATACTTGAATAACAGCTTGTCTGGTTTGCATGGCTCTTGTTTCACACATTTAGATGATGATGATCATCTTGGTGTCTTCCCACACAAACTCCTTCCCTTCATCTCCTCTGACAGTCAGGGCTTGTTTCCATGGAGCTATTTCATCCATACCTTAGGAAACCTTTTTCGTGCTCCCCTATAGACATAATTTGAGGTTTCTATGGCAACATCTGAGGAGGGAAGATCCCATGATACCTGAAACAAGTAAGACCTGATTCTTGGGAAGCCCCATGTATGGTTGGATGCTCATCACACACAGGATGGCAGTGTTCATGGCCCTATTAGTTTTCTAGCTATGTCAAATATTGTGGAAAAAAGCCTGAGGGACTGCCTGACTTAATAAAGCTCAAACTCTGGAAGTTACAGTTAAAAAAAGGAATTTTGAACAGTTAAACTTTACAGCTCTACACAGCATTGACACAGTTAAGACATTGGAGATCAGAAGTGAGTGGTGTAATGTAACTTCGTTCAACGTCAGTCTTGTAGAAAGATAGTAATAAGTCCTGTAAATCATCAGCTTTTGTTTTTAATATTTATAGAGGTTGTAAATAATAAAAATTATTTAAAAATAAACTGTATATCTAGAGGAAAAAGCTTTTTCTTTTGAACTTGCGGTGTTGGGGGGAGGAAGGAAGTAAAATACTCACTCTAAATTCTGTGAAGGCCAACACCAACAGGATTGTGCAGTTTCAGGAGTGTGGGGAAGCAGAGCTCATTTGTGTTGGAACCAGAGCAGAGGTAGGAAATGGCTGCAGGTGAAACAGCAGAGTCGGATCTGTGGGGTTCATACAAAGAATCTGGACGGGAGCTGGTTAGAAAAGGATACGAGACATTTTAGGGGAAAAGACGAAGGCAGGTCTTAAGCTACCTGAAAGACAGCTGTGCCACATTCTGTCCTGCACTGCCCCTGGCCCCAGCCAGCTATTTGAATTGGAACTGATTGGAGGTGAAAAGAACCTAGTTTAGTTAACAATATTTACTGATCTGATATTAGTGTCACTTAAGTAGTCAAGAACAGCACGTCCTTCATATGGGTGCATCCACTTCTAGAGGTGTTTTACTTCTGCTGGAGTTGATGAGAGGTTTTGCTGCTTGTAGTGATTTCTGGATCACATCCTACGGCTTTAATCTTTAAAGATCCTTTGAAGAATCCTACAGAAGGAAAGGGTGCCAGAAACTCTCCTAAGGAACTTAGCCCTGGGTATGTATGTCAGTTCAGTGACTAGAAGTTGCATTTCAGTGATATTACCTGAGAGGAATATGGAAAGGCTTTGCTAGTGACTCACAAATAAGACAGTAGATGGTGGCAAATTTTGTGAGTTGGGCTGAAGTGCTTGAGTGTCAGGGGGTGGATTATCAACTATTATATTAAAGAAATGCCTGCAGAAAAATGATGTGAACCTTGGGAAATGCGTGCCTTGAGTCTTCTGTTAGGAAACTGTAGCTCTTTGTATCCTTGTCACTTGCCTTTTCTTGAATTGAAAGTGACTAATATGGAGCGTGTCCTAGTAAGGGATCAGTTTATATTCATGTGTGTCTTTGCTCCTTGGGTTACTGACAGCTGTTGTTTCACATGCGGAGCTTCAGTTCCCTTTCTGCTCTTGTTGTGTGTGTATTTTCATAAGCAGCACCTGAAAGTGAAGCAACTTGCATGGAAGCCCAATTCCTGCTGCAGTCCAACTGATAATTCTTGGGAGGAGCGAAGAAACTCCTTCAGGCATATCCCAGTTTTTACACGTCCAGACTGCTGACCCTTTCTAGAGCGAAAAAGGATGTGTGGAATCACTAGTCACTTCTGAAAAGTTGTCTTCAGTGCTTTCTTTGTAAGACCATCTCCCCTCACATCTGTCGCTGCCTTCTGTCCTAAAAACAGATGCAGCAGACCAGCTGCTGCTTAGAGGAAGCCCAGTGTGAGGGGCTTCTCCTCCTCAGTGTGTGCCCACCTGGCAGCTGCTCAGTCTCCTCCTGGTCCTTGTGGCAGCTGCTCTAGTAGCAGTTGCTGCTTGCAGTTGCTTTTTGCGCTTGCTGGAATGCCAGAGCAAGCTGTTAATTTACTGCCTTTTCAGACAGATTAGGGCCAGTGTTATAAATGTGAACTTTGTTAGTCATAGTCCCGTTGTGTCCTGCCTCTGGCTTTGAACCGCTCTTAGGATAGTGGTGGGAAGGGACGGTCGGAGAGCCAAGGAAGATCCTGCCTGATTCTCATACTTTACTCAGCAGGATTTCCTATGATCTGGCGATCCTCCCTATTCCACTTCCCCCACTCCCTCTTTTCTGTCCGCACACAAATCCATATGGAGTGTGCCTTTCCTCCAGCACCCCTGCAGCTCCCAGAGGTGTGAAATGAACGCAGTGCTGTGCCTTAGAGGTGTCCCTGCTGCAGACAGCCTCAGAAGACGCCTGTGCTCCCTGCTGTCGGTTTAACCCCGTAAGTGCTGCACTACCATGTGCGTTTCATACTGCCTCTTTAAAATGTATAATCTACTTACTGAGCATGTAACTACTTCAACTTAGTCATTTCAGCTCAAACAACTATCAGCTACCAGAAAGGAGGAAAGTGTGAGCAGAGGATGTGCAACAGGCTTGTTGATTGTAGCTTGTTTTTTCATGTGAGGCTGTACAGAACAGCTTCCTTTATCTTTTTGAAGGAAACTGTAATGAGTGCGGAGGAGTCTGCTCGTGGAATTGAAGTGTCAAAGTGCTATACAGAGAAAGCATTATGATGTTATGTCGGTCAGCTTTGCAAAATGGGGATTCTTGACCAGCGATATACAGGTGAAATGACTTAACATACCTTGAAATCCATACGACAGTATTTATGGGTGTTATCTGGCACCTAAGAAGTAGTTGTTGTGGGCTGCAGTAATGCAAATGCACTGTAAAATAGCTACTGAAGAAAATGCTGCTGTATGTTTATAAAAACTAGGCCTGCACACGGTTTTCAGTTGAATATACTACTCTGTTCCACAGGGACATGGAGTTATCTTATAGTGTATGTTGACATATATGGTCAGCATTCTGAAGTAATTGGTCTGATTTGTAAAGTACATAAGCAACACTAAATGAATAATTTGTATTATGCTTATGTTTTCTAAATATTGTGTGGCCAGCTGGCTCAATCTTCAGTGTTAAAAACATAAAATGCCTTTGTAAACTGATTCCGAGAGGGCTGGGTAACTGCTTCAATTTGGGTTTGGTCTTAATAGTTGATGTTTGTTTGAAATCTGCTGATCTCTTGAACTGTTCTACTTGATAACTTTGTAAAATCTGAGGTGGGTGGACACGTTCACACTCCAGTAAATGCACATCTTTAAATGCTCTGAGGGAAGTTTGCTATCTGTATGTGGCTAGAACACAAGCAATAAGCGGGTTTTGTGTCTTGGAGAAGCTTATGATAACACACATTAAAAATGTAGCTGAATGTGTTCTGCTTTCTCTTGAATTGTTGTTTTGGAGGGAGGTGGGGACCAAAGAATATTTAACCAAATGGGAACTATTGTATGCTCTTGAAACGAGAGTGATGACATGTTCGTCAGTAGAATGATGGCTAAAGAGAATTCACTTTCCCGATTGTTAACAGTTTAGGATGCTGTGTGGAACACTTGCATGCAGCTTTGGCAGGAAATGCTCACGTCTTCCCTGGGGTGCAACAAGGGCCTCTCGGCACATCTTGCTGATGGTTTTTACTGCTGCAGTCGGTGTTGGGTGTCCACCGTCTTCCTGCAATTCGTATTGGCAGCACTGAGCATCCCACCTTAATAACAGACTTAGATTAGTGGTATCCAAATTCTGCACAGTAAGTGAGGCAGATGAGTGTCACATCCGCTGCTGTCACAGTTAACAAGTGTCTGAAATGGAGCCTGTGCTGCTCCCAGGCCTCTTGGCAGCACGAGGCCAGGGGGAAGGAGCCTGAGATACGCTGACTCAGCTCGTGTTAACCTAGAAACAGCTGCGGTGCTGTCTTGGGGCGTTTTGTTCTAGGGAAAGGGAACACTGCAACATGGTGCTCTAATTTTACATCTTGCTTGATTTCTTCTTTCTTTTGATTCCTGTAGCAAGAGTGTGTGTGGTTGTTGTGCTTTTGGTTTTGTTTATTTTTTAAGTCCTTAGACAAGTCATTTGTGGTTTTCCCTTGTTGCAGTCTTAATATTTTGCCCTAGCTTCATATGAGAAAATGGTTTGTGTAAGCACCTGCTGAAAGTGTTTGTACTATGTGATCTTAAGTAAATATCTAATTCCTGCAGCGGATTGAGTTTTGTGTGGGAAATGCAGATTCTCTGCTGCCAGGCAGCGCTGACTTGTGTGTTCACAAGCTGGGTGTAGTTCTCCTGGAGTAGGGCTGGTTTTCCTAGAGCTAAGAATCTCAATTCTTCACGGATGCGAGTTTGCTGAAGTGGTTGGGGACTGACAGATGATGATTATGTTTATTTGTGTGACAGAAACCTTCTGGATGTCTTGAGCAGATGCTGTTGGATCCTCGCTTCTTGAGGGGGAGAGACTCAGCCTGCTCATCCATCTGTCTGGGCTTCTGCCTTGTTATTAAGTGCTATATTTTAGACTAAATGGGCAGATTATTTTGATCTGACGTGTTAGGAGTTTTAATTTTGTAGTCTTGGACATGCAGCTCTTTGCGTAGGTATTTTTATACCTGATTTGTCTGTCCATCTAAATTAGGAAAAAAGGGGTGACGATGTCTGCACAGCAATTTATTTCACTGAGCACAAGTACCTTGTAAAAGGTTCATTAGCAATTATTCTTATCCAAAAAACCTGCTCAGCATGGGAGTATGAATTTCACTGAAAGCTGGTGAAATTCCTATAAGATTCAAGGATTATCTGAATCCTATTGAGCTGTGACTATGCAGAACAAAAATATGAGTATGAACAAATCTCTTCCCCTCTAAGCCTTATGGTCTTTTTTAGGGAAAAGCTGGCAGAAGTATTAATTACCTGTGCTGTACTGGAGATTAAAGTTTAATTTGCTATCTGCAGACTTTCAGTGGGATTCAAATGGTAATTCTATATAGTGGTCGAAGCAAATGCTTAAAATTTGTGAGCTGCTTTCCAACATGCTTAAAACAAGGGATGACTTAAACCGCACTGATACGACTTTGGAGACGACACATCTTTGTATAAATATCTGAGATGCAACAGGTCCGATCTTGGGGATGAAATACAGGATCATTCTTTTGGGGGGCAGACCAAGTTGTACTGGAAGAGAAGAAAGATCAACAGGTCCCCTGGCTCTGTCCCAAAAAGATGGCAACAGGTTTGCTGCGTTCTCAGCCTTCAGGAATGGCGTTGGGCAATTGGCAGTTGTTCTAGTGCTATCGATGCCTTTTTAGCAATGCATAATTTTAAAGCCCATTGGTTATTTTAGATTCAAATTAACTTCTTAAATAAGCTCTGTGCCATAGATTTAATTACGGATGTTATTCACAGGGACACCAATTTATCCGAAGTAGGTGATCGCCAGATTCCAGTATAATAAAGACAGACATTTATCTCATGCCTCACTGGGCTTCTGCTTACTGGGGCTTTTTTGGGGCTTTTTCTTTTCTGTTTCATCTGGCTTCTTTTTATTACAGCTTTATAAAGGTGTCATTGTGCAGTTTAGCCATAGGCAAATTGATGAGAAGCCCAGAAATATAATTAACAAAAATAATCTAAGTGTCATTGTTTGCTTGGATCTAATACAGGTTGGCTGGGAAGAAGTGGGAGTAAAATTGCATGCAGGCAAGAATGAATGGCAGATATATTTATAACTAATGAAAAGATTCTGTGAGGAATTAAAGATTCATTCCTGCAGAGGTTATTGACTCATGCTGAGTCGGGGCTGAATAATTTGGTAACAGAGTCAGAACTTTGGAAACTAAATTAACAGTTCAAAGATTTCATCTCTGCCTGTTTTCTGGTTATGTTCCAAGTGTAGGGACATCATTTGCTGGAACTGCCTTTTACCCCTGAGCCCTCACGGCAGCTGGAATTTGACCCTGAGAATAAGATGTTGTTCTGCTTGTAAATTATTAGTTCAGTCTTTAAAATGTACAACAAAACAAAAACCATGTTTAAAGACAAACAGTTGAAATTAGAGATGCCTTGAAATCACACTATTTCCACACGCACATCCACACACCTCCCCGATGTTCTCGATCCCTCCTACTTTATACACACTTCAGATTGGCGGTGGTTAATATTTTAAGTGAATAGGATCAAGCAGGTGAATAGGATCAATAGGAAACTGTGTACCTGTATTTAACAGCATCTTAGAGGCAAGAAACAACTTAAAAGCAAACTGAGTGTGCAGCACAAGCCTGTGGCTCCTCGGCACTAGGGAGCAGCAGGCTCCTGGGGTGAGGGCTCCCCCAGCAGCTGCTGCTTCTGCCATGCTGGGATTTCGGGGGGTCTGTGAACTTCAGAAAGCCCCACCAAGCATAAAGCTCATCTTACTGTAGAGACATGTCCAAAAACCTCAGGTTGAACAAGTGCTCCGTTGTGGATGCTTCACTTAAATCACAGGTCAGGTGGTGAGACAAACGGACTTTGTAATGTGAATTTAAGATGCTATTTTTTCTAAAATAGGTGACAAAAAAAGCCCTGCTTTCTGGTTCACAAGCGGTCAGACTGAATGCACACTTCAGCTCTAATGAAGGAGAAAGAATAAACTACCTAATTTTCTATTCACCACCTTGAAATGGATGCTTTGTCTGTACTCTTCTTGGTGACAGGACGTGGAATTTTCAGCTCCGTTAGCTCAGATGCACTCTTCACGTCTGCAGGGCTGTACATTTTGTCTTTTGAAGATTGCTGTGTGAGTTATGTACTTTCTTTAATTAAACTTACACGGTGCTAACGCATTAGGCAGCTATCTTAATCTCAATTTTATCTGCAAGGAAATTGAGACAAGATGTGAAATGGCTTTCCCTGAAGGACAGAGAAGTCAGATTGCATCCCAGGAACCCTGATAACCAGTCTCAGCAATAATCTCGCTCATGCCTCATGTCCCTGGCTTGAAGGAGAGGTAAAGCCTTTCGAGAGGACTGTTACACTGGTTGCAATGCTGTGCGAATTGCTCAGAGACTGTTCACAGGGTGGGAAGGGTGATGTGTCATGCAAACCGTGCCCACCGAGATCACAGCTGAAACCTCTGAGTGCTACTCAAACCTAACGGGCCTGCTGGGGAAAAGTCTTGGTACATAGAAATGGGAAATAGTATTCAACATTACATAAAAACCCAAACAGCTGAAGACGTATCAGCTAGTTACTTCTGTGGCTGCTTTTATATTAAAAAGGAAACAAACCAAAGGAAACTTTTTAGTTTATGGTCATTACTGGTGTTTGTAGCTGTGGGGGTAGAGGAACTAGAGTGCAGTCTGGGCGGGTTTAAGTTTCCCCCCAAAGCCCTTGACCCTGACCTACGTTGAGTGCGGGGTTTGATCCTGCTTTCCCCAGAAGTCTCACAAGAGTGTCGTAATGATAATTTGGAGGGGAAATACGGGAAGCAGCTCTCTAGCAATCTCAATGTAACCGGACAGTTCTGAGCTATTTCCTTAAAAGATGACCATTAGGCTGATCCTCTGCAAATCTTTGGAACTAGGTCAGTGAGAGGCTGCGTGGCCCTTGAAATTGTGTGTATATTTAGCAGTGTGTATTAGCAGTGTAACATACTCTGCAGCAAAGGCAACATTAGCCTTAGCACATAAAAAAGCAGTAACAGGTTGCTGCTGGCAAGAGGTAACTGGGAGCGTTGGTGTGTCACGTTTGGGCAGTAGCTGTAACGACTGCTGCCGAGACACAAAGGATCTGCTGCATTCCTTAGTGTATTGCAGGGGCGTTTATCAGCTGTTTCACACCTGTGCACTCAGGCGTATTCAACTTTTTAATGAGAACTGGGAGAGGTTGTCACACCTGTGTGGGCAATGGGATTGCTCTTGACAAATAGTTGAGTGAAGTGTTTTCTAGTGTGCTTGGGTTCCTTGAGCGGGTGTGCAGGTCTGCGTTAAATGTGGCAAACTTGACTGACCTGAGCTAGTGCAACAGGTATTTTAGCTGGAGAGGGAAGAATGAACTGTTCAGAGACCTTTTGTACTCAGAGGCTTGTTCCGCTGTGGTTAATGGTGTGTGCTGTGAGCTGTGACCCATTAGGTAGGTGCTGTGCAGGTAGAGAAATTTGGACAGAGTCCTCTTGCTTCCCTTCTATATGATGTGTATAGTACAAACCAAATGCCAAGCTCCTAGAAAAATTCATTCTAAGGAGTTGCTCTGTTTTGTGAGGGACTGAATTGATTTGATCTGCCTTAGATCCCCATCCATAAAGTTACGAGAATAAATAAGTTTCCCTTTCGGATGCTCAAGCGAGAGGTCTTGAGCAGTGTTAATAGGCAGGGCCACATAATTCACTTCAGTTCGAAGTTGTAAAGAAAACTCAAACTGAGGACAAGGTCGTGGAACCTTTGTCCTGTTGCCATCTTCTGATAAATTACTGTTACGAAGTCATGACACTGATTTAACTTGTTTTGCTTGCTATCTTTGAGGAAAAGTACTACCTGAATAAGTTAACTGTTGTTAGATCGTTAAACTACAGGAATAGTTATTAAACAAGGATTTAGCAACACACAGGCTCTCCTGGAAAGAAAATGTGCTGTTGTGATTTGTACAGAAATAGAGGTTGATCGTGCTTAGTATTTTTCGCTCTGTGGGTCCGGTGTTGGAGCTGTCTCTCATTACATAGCTTCTCTTTCTGTGAAGAACATCAGACAGGTGGCCAGCATCCTCTCGCTAAAATAGAAATACGCTGGGAATGTTGGAGTGCAAATAAGTGGTGCTTACTAATCAGCGAAGTACTTGGAATTAAAGGGATAGTCCTCGTGCATGTGTACCCTGTCCTCAGTGGAAGGACCATCATAGCACAGCCTGAGAATGGTGTTCAGGGGAAGGATCCCCTGTATTGTTGAATTCCACTGGTGTTCAGAGAGGCTGAGGGTGAAGAATTGGTACCGGCAACAAAGAGCAGGCTGGCGAAAGGGCCAGTTTTTCCTTGCTGAAACAAGTGATTACCAAATGCTGCTATTGCCCAGGCCAAAGTAGTGCGAGTCTCTTATTCATTAATTAGGTAAAGTCTGTGAGGACTTTGAGGGTTTGCAATGTCTACTGTTTATTGCTGAAGAAATCACGGAGAAGTGCAAACTGTGACCCTTATTTGCACTTCGGCAAATAAAGGAGAATCTTGCATAGCTGATAAAAGATTTCACATGAGATTAAGGTTGTTAATACCTGGAGCAAAACTTGTTTAGATAGTCTCCAAAGGGCTACTGAGCCCTTCTGCAAAGTTGCACATACTTTGTTAAAATTTAGGAATGATATTGTGGGGTTTTGATTTCCAGATGCTATGGGAAGAAGATGAAAGCTAATTCTCTGTGTTAGTGGGTAGCTGGTAATATATTATGTGCAAGTGACTTCTGAATGTGCGATCACATGAAAGAAATCATGGCAACAGGTGGCTGAAGTCATCAGATTTCTCTGTGTTGCAGGGGAGGAAGAGAAGGTCTCTGCCTTTGAAAGGCAGGGAGGATGCACAGCTCCTCCTGCAAGTCTTCACATTTGGAATAGTGGTGTTCTGTGTAATCTGTAGGGTTTTGTTTCTTGGACTTGAAAAAACCTGTTATTGCACTTGGCTCCTCTGTTGAAGGGGGTGTTTGTAGGAGGCGTTCTGATCGTGTGTGTACTTGCTGCATAGATACCAAGGTGACAGGAGCTCTGGAAATTGAAGAGTTACTGTAGCTATTAGGTTACAGGATGAGCAGAGTGAAAAGGACGGCACAACAAAGTAGAATCTTGCCATTGAGGATTAAAAACCCAAAACTAACCAAAACATATTATTGAGATGTTTCATTCCCCCTTGTTCCTCCTGTTATAAATCTTCCTTTTCTGCCACAGAGAGTTCTCTGTGTCCTAGATGGCAGGTTTGGTGTTCAAAGTTCCTGTGAAGTTTGTTTTCAAACAAAACTGAGGCAGTCCATGCAAGAACAACTATTTTGATTTGGGTTTACAAATATTTTCTAACTTGAAAGTAATATTTTTAAAGGTTCAGGCAGTTGAACAATGAAAACTAAAACTGTGGCAGGTTGATTTAGAGATGCTTTTTCTCTGACAGCATGCTTGAAATGTACACAGCTGAATTCTAGTCACTCCCTTAGAGAAGTTCTATGTCAGTCTTCCCACTTGATGATACCACTTAATTTAGGAGCATTCAGTAAAAGTTGGGGATCTCGATGGACAATGTCACACTGTTTTTCCTGACTTGGTCTCCTTACCAGAATTTTGCAAGGCTTGTCCTTAGGCTGCTGTTCCTCCCAGTGCTTGACCCTTATTAGTTTCCTTAGCATAATAAATGGCTGGGAATCTTCCACGTAGTATGTGTCTTTCCCCTGGTCTAAAATCTGTTTTGTGTGTCTAATTGTCTTTATGTGGTGTCTTTGGTTCCTGGACCTGAACCCATCCGTCATCCACTGTCATTTTGGAAGCAGCATTGCTCTCCAAGAACTTTGATCAGCTTTCACTCGTGTGAACCTGAGCTAAAAAATCAAACAGCCTTCCAGTTCTGATGCTGCGGCTGCTGCTGCCTTTGTAGCTGTGCCTCAGTCCCTCTCCTTTGTCTTTTAGGTGAGCAGTCAATGGGATAAACCCCCTAGTTGTGAAAGAAACCTGAAAGTCTGAGCTTCTCCGCAGGGTGGGCTGTCTGAGCAGGAGGTGGGACAGGCGGAAAGCCCGTCCAATTGGTTTCCACAGAGGGCTGTTATCCCTTCTGCCGCTTTTTCATTTGGTTGGTTTGCAGCAGCAGCATATTTGGTAATTTAAACCCCGTCTCTTGGGATTAAGAGCGCAGTTACACTTGCAACAGCTGCCTGCCTATATTTTACCCACTACAGAAAAAGAACAGGCTGCTCCTCCTACTCTTCCTCCTGATTTTTATCTAGTATTGTTGCTTCCCTCCCTCTCTTTGTTTCTCTCTCTGACCTCCTCGCAGCTCCACGCCGCTCCACTCCATGCTTGCTTCGGCTCTTGAGAAGACCACAGCTGAGTTTCCTAGCGCAGCCCCAGGAGATTTGCTTTCCCGAGCCAACATTAGGCAAAGAGGACAGAAGGCAAAGGCGGGGGGGTGGGTGGGAAGCCGAAAGTGAGCCAAGCCGTTGCTGGCAACCCGTGTCTCGGTGCTAAACCCACTGCTTTGAGAGAGAGACCCGGCAGGGGACGGACTCTGTTTTGTAGAGCAGAGAAGGAGAAAAGAAACTTGAAACTTGGCTTCCTTTGTGGCATCTCTGTGTCCTGAACGTCCCCTCCCTACCCTGCTGTTTGTTAAATGAAAGCACGTGAAGAACATGAGGTTTCCTGCTTGAGAGGGAGGGCAGTACTGGACTGGGTGAGGGAGGAGGAAGGCGAGTTGTAGTTTTGTGGTGTGGTTTACACCGAGATCAGAGCTAGTGTGCCTGTGGGTGGGAGCAAAAGAGAAAGGGCATCTGATGCCAGCTGCCAATATGACAGAAACCCTGCAGCTCCCAGCACTGCAAGTCCCGGAGCAGCAGGTGCTGGAGGGCGGCCCTGCCTGGTCCAGCTCGTCCACCCCAACCCTGCGCAGGAGGCGCTTCAAGATGAGGCGGATGAAGAACGTGCAGGAGCAGAGCCTGGAGGCCGACAGGTACCAGGAGACTCCTTCCTCCAGCAAGGAATACCTGCAGCTCCCATCCATTGAGATCACCCCCTCCAGTGACGAGGACACCCCCTGGTCCAACTGCTCCACACCCAGTGCCTCCCCGCGGCGCAAGCGCTTCCTCCTTCGGAAGTGGCTGCGTGTGAGAGAGAAGAAGGAATACAGTGAGAGCAGGTATGTTTTTGGCCACTTTCCCTTCCGTGCTTCCAAGAAGAGCCTGTCTGCAACAGGCAGGGAGGGTCTGTTGTTCCCCTAGAGATCTTTGCGTACTTCTCGTTGGGACCATGTCCTCAACTAGTGACTGGAATGGGTAACGTAGTTGTAACCAGACATGCCGATGACAGACCAAATGGCATAATCCTTATGTGCCAGCAGCAGGTATGTTAGAAATGGTAGTGCTAGGATCTGTCCTTGTGCATGGTCCTCTGCGTCCCTTCTACAGGTAACACACAGCCAGTGAAAAGAACTTCTGAGGGAGCCTGTCCTGAAAGTATCAGTGATGAGACTTAACTTCATTAAGGTGTCCTGCGGAGACTCTTGAGAGAGAGGAGGTGACCTCTCAGTTGGGATTACCAGCAGAGAAAGTGATGATGACAAACCTTTATCAGCATTTTTTGGTGATGTTCATTCCTAATGCTGAGACATTCTCAGTCCAGTAGCTGATACCGGGAGAATGTGAAGACAGGAGAGAGAAACAAAGGAGCCTTGTGTCTAGTAGGTGGGTTTCCGTGTCAAGATGTCTGGGTTCAGCTCTTGGCTGCTTTACAGACTTGAAAGTCACTCAGTCCTTCAGCTCAAAAGGGGACTCATTGTTCATAAAGACCTCCAAGAGCTTGTCAACACAGGAAAATGAATCCCTAGGAAGTTATTATGTGGCCATACAAAGAACAAGCTATACCTTCTATAACCCTCTGCAGATGCAATCAGGGTCTACAACGCGCATGTCAGAGTGGAACAACCTACCCTTCCTGAAGGCCAGAAATACACAAGATACTTGTGAAGTTGCTCCAAGAAATGAGTGTATTATAAATCCTTATACGAGCTTAATGTGGGCCAGTTTTTCTTTTGGTGCTCTGCAGCTCCCATGCAGCTTATGTTGGGTTTATGCCTGAAAGTATGTACTGCACTTCCATACAACACCTCCTCTCGTATTCTCTCTGCACCCAAAGTACTAAGTTGACTTACTGGCTGCAGTGTTGCTTCAGTGTTTATAGGACAGATTTTTCTTCTTCTGATGTCCACTCCAATAAAGTGGATCATTAAGACATTTCTGCCTTAGCCCTGGTTATGTTTGTAGAGCAGTGACTGGAAATGAGCTGAAGTGGTTGATGGATTAGGAGGTATTAGCATACCAAAGTCAGCATGGCACCTCCTTTCTTGTGTAGAAGGCTCCAAATCTATCCCGTATGCAGTGGGAAACAGGATATTTTCAAATTGATCTTGTCCTGTTCTAGTCTGGAGCAAAAAGAAAAAGCAGTTTGCCCATCACTTTGTGCTGAGCCTCTGGGCTGGTGGTGTGGAGATGATCACTGGGCTTTCAAAACTCAGAAGGCTTGGAAACAACACAGAGAAAGCAGAATCTGTGGGGAGTCAAAGAGTGATGAACCCTAAAGGTTTTGTGGCGTTAATTTGAAGGACTAGCAGCCAGCACTGTGGGGCAAACATTGCTGTGCCCCGAGGCTGTTACATAAGAACGCCTGTTCTAAAATAGCAGGGCAGGAAGCTGGCTTTCTGTAAAGTGAATAAATGCTGCCTGTCTTCCCCTACTTTAGACTTGGTCATCTGGAGCACTGGTTCTTTCTTGCTGCCGTTGTATTATGATGTTCCTGTTTGTGACAGATGCTGGAGATGTCATTTACCGTACTGCTCATTTAAGGGCAGCAGGAACCACTGTACTAGAGCGAAGGCTGAAGCACTTCATCCAGCGTATTTTCCACCAAGCCCTGTCTCAGGATGATGGAGCTTGAACTGTCCAGCTGGTGAACTGTGACACTATTAACAGGCATTCTCGATGTGGTCAGCGTGCCACACATCGGCTAGGAGTGCCGGTACGCTGTTTACCGCTAAGCTTCCCAAATTTCACTAGGTAAAGGGGGCAGCCAGCAGCCTGTGGTCACCCCAGGGAAATGAATGCAGTTTGCTTCCAGTCACTCCCTGTTTCTAGTTAAACTGTTATCAAGGAACAAATTGGGGTTTTTTTGAGTCCATAACCTTTACCCCATTCCTAGCCAACCATCTGTGTGTTTGCAGGCTGGATTTCCCAGGAGAGCTGCTAGTGAGAGCAAACTGCACCAGCTGCCTTCTCCCAGCGATGCATGTGTGCCTTGCATGCCCCTGAGCAACAGCAAGAGCTCCGTGACCATTAGCATACAGTAAGCATCCAAGTGAATAAACAAATGCTTTTAGGACTCCAAGGCTGCCTGTAATGCTCAAGGTCTGGTGAAGGCTGGCTGCTTTTTTCATCCAGAGACTCCAGCCTGTAAAACATTCTGTAGCACTGCTTAGTTGTTAGCCTGGATAATTTTAAGGTTTGTTTACCTGCTGGTTCTCTAAGAGCTGTTAGGTGACTGTTAGAGCAGAAGACAGACTGTTTGTGAGATGGCATGGAAGAGCCTTGCTGGCCTATGACACGGTTTTGTTCAAGGTGAAAGAGCAGGATGAAACCATTTCCCAGGGGTAGGACTTTACCTGTAACTTGTCCGTGTTCAAAAGCTTGATGATCCGAACTACAAGTTCAGCACTCTAGAGGCCTATACTGATGATAAGTAGGATGATTTGATAATCTGTATTCCTCATCCATCATTTACCACCCACGCAATGATAGAAGTTATTTACCTGCATACAGCTTTCCCAAGTATGAACTGTGCACAAATTTTTTCATTAAGATGTGATGATGTGCCTTTCCACACAGGTCAGGAGATGCAATCTGTCAGCATTTTGCTATGCATGTAATGAACATGCATTATTGATGTGGGGATGTGAGACTGTATCTGCTTTAATTTATTATTCACTACTTAAAGCCACCCTCACTAGTAATCTCTGCAACTGCGTGTGATTCTTGATGTGTAAGGCAAAAATCACTTGGGCTGAAAGGACTGCTCTCATTTCAGCCTAAAATCAGTGTCGGAATGAGATCCTGTGCTTCCACCCTTGCACTGGCAGAAGCTGAGAGTAAATAGGGGGGCCTTGTGCTATCACTGCCTGATTTAGGTTCATGTGAATGCTCAAGAACAGTATGTAAGTAATAGTTGAGCTATAGTAAATATTTTGTTTTTCAACAGTTTCCTGTGAGGTGCTCATGCTGAGCAGAGATTGTACTAGTGGTGATCTGAACATGCTCCCCTACTGTGGGAAGAAATAAGCCAGAATGCCAAGGATGGTAAAAGGTTTGAATCATCTTTTCCCCGTTGTTATTCCCTGTTGAGTTTGCCCTTGCAGGGGGTCCTGGCAGCTGTTGTGTCCCGATGCCTGCAGTCCCTCCCAGAGCTCCCTTTGCCCCCAGCTCTCCAGGTTCACCTGTTTTGTTTTCTAAGAGCTCGTCCAGAAGTTAAATTGGATCAGTCACAGCACCAGACTAGTTAGTAATGTAAAATTTGTTCATTTTGTTGGATCAACGGGGAATAAGACGGTCCTATAGTTGTTGACATTGCTAAAAATGAATGTATTCTGTACATAGAAAAGGCTATAGAGCCTCTCGCATAATGGAAATGTAACCAAAGACAACTATGGTCTTCAGATAATACCAGTGGCAGTATTTACTAACAGAAGAAGTACTTGATGAAGAGAAAACTGTTCCAGTGCTGTGCTGATTGTGATGAAGGAGAGAACTCGGAAGGCTTGGAGGACCGAGGTTTGGTTCATTTCATGCCATACAGTTCCATGAAGCTGCCAGATGAGTAACTCTGTAAATGTGATGGTTCTCAGTTACTCTGGCTCTCATAAACTATGTTTGAGTTTTAGGTCAGAGGAGAGGAAATGGGGCTTCTCCTTAGAAATACAAGAAGCAGCTGCAGCAAGTGGTGATCTGTGCGTACTGGGATTGTAAAGCCATTTTTGCTTTTTCAAGTTGGGATAAAAATCTTATTCAAATCTCATTTGTGTTGAGATACCAACAGCTCCACAGTGATTTCATGATGGAAGAGGCAAATGGGTTGCAATTTGTCATGTTTTACTTGCAGCTGGAGTTGGTTAATTGAGGTTTTTAAGAAAACAAATTTTTCTTCAGTATGCAGAAGCCTTTCAAATAGTGCAAAACGGTGGGGTTTATCTCCACAGTAAGTGGGGGGGTGTGATCAGAATGCCTGTTGTTCAGTCAGCAGAAAAATGTTGATTTAGTGCTTGGGGTACCTGGGTAGATTGTTTGGGAGCAGTGAGGTGGAGGAGTGGTGGAAGTTGGCTCTTCCAAGATGTAATGGTTCAAAAGCAGGGTTAATCTGTACTGAAAACGCTTCATCAGCTTCCAAAGTAATAAGTCATGTTAGGAGTCTGCATGAGATTTGAGGGCAAACTGCAGGGTACAAGCCTTAAAGTGATGTTCAGTGCCTCTGGAGTTATAAGAGAGAAAGGGGCACACTGTGTACCCAGAGATTTAACTTTGTCCAACTATATAGTTGTTGTACTTTAGAGTAAGATAAGCTTGCTTTGCTGATTTCCTTCGATTTTTAACCAGCTATCAGCCTTCTCTGGATACAAAACTGTATCTAAAAGCTTCCCCCTATATTACTCTTCAGTACAAATCATACCTTTCCTGTATCCTTGTATTATCTCCAATATAACAGTAACTTGTTGTTGTGCCATCTCAAAGGAATGCTGTCATCTTACAAGCAACTCAGCCTACAACGGACTGAAAAGCAGAGTAAACCAGTCCGCTGTGCATTTCAACCACTCTGTACATTTTAGGGAACTGAACAGCTGCACTGTCTGCTGTTCAGATTGCTGGAATGACTTTCTTTGTGTGAAAAGCCCACAAGCTTTCGCAAAGCGTCCATGCTCAACTCTGTTGTAGTGCAACGTAGCTCATGTTGAATACGATCAAATAGACAAGTGGGTAAAACCGAATTTCACTCTCCTGGTCTGTGTTTTAGTTTCTTGTAACCGTGGGTTCCCTGATGACGAGTGGGTAAGGTGGGGTGTTGCAACATCCGACTTCCATTAAATTTTAAACCCTCATTGGATGGACTTTCTGAAAGAGAAATTTAATGATGGGTGGGTGAGTATGAAAAGGTCTAAGGTTCATCTTGTATAGCTGTCCAGAAGTGAACTGTCGCATGCGTTACCAGCATTGCTGGTGCTGTTGTTGGGCTGCGGTATATCGGGAATTCTCCTTGGGTAAGTCGTGTTCTACCTGCTTGATGTGAATTGAAATGGCAAAGTCTTGTGGGAGGCTTTTTATGAAGAAACAAGTAGTTATTAAAAACAGTCCCTGCTATGATTTCTCCTATCAAAAGGGTGATAATTTCTTTGAATTAGGAGGGATGGTGTGGCTTCTTTTGCGCTCTTTCCAAACCAGTTCACTGGGCCATAATTAGGCTCAGAAGTGCAGGAAGATGTTTACTTGCTTTTGGAGTAAATTGTTCTTACCCCGCTGTTGATTTATAGCTTGAAGCCATATGGAATTTTTATTCTCTGGTGATTCTTTGTACAGTGAGACACTTCAGAAAAGAGTGACTAACTGTGTGGGTGTGGGAGCCGAAAATTAAATGTCCCCTTGCTGAGAGGCTTTTGTAAAAGTGTTTACCTGTCTTGGCTCTGCTGGTAGAACTCTATAGTGTGCAAAGTACGCTCTGTGGAACTGTACGTGCCCACACAAGAGGCATGCCTGTGATTTCTGTGCAAGCATATACTTAATCTGTAGCTGAAAGTCCCATATACTGTGAGTTTTGTGGTTTTGCGTGTCCAACCTCAAAGGCTAATTTCTGTTTTATTTGTTTGAGGATTTTATAAACTCTGATCACTTTCTTCTGCAAGCTTCAGCCTGCTTTCCTTTCTGTTTTCTTAAAATAAGGACCAGTTTTCTGCCCCATGTTCTGGACAAGTAGCAAAAAATAGCAGACAGTGCCAGGTGTGTCTCTGGTCACAGAGCTACTCGGTGGTTCTAGTTCTGCCCTGCCTGTTTGGCTGTATTTTGTCATTCCTTGCAAGTATGAAGACAAGATTCTAGATCAACTTCTAAACCTTTTCCAGGATTTGTGATTTGGGTGGTTTTGGTATTGTATTTGTATTTCCGTGCCTTTGGGCAACGTGATGTGCAGGTCTGTGTACAGTACGGTAGAAGCAAGAATGTGTATGTATACTGGCTTGATGGGAAGGGTTCGGGTTGTACCGGCAGCGAAGCCGCAGCAGTTTTGGCACAGCCGGTGTGCTCAGGCGACTGTTCCCGTGTCCCTGGTGGGACTGTGCGGTTTGTGCTGAAGCTGTGTTGCCACGACTCCGTAGCCAGTGGTGCCCAGGTGAAGCAGATGAAATCTAGCCTGGGAATTGACGCTCTTTGTGCTGCAATCTGTTACCTGCAGGTAGAACCAGATGAATGTACTGTTCAGGACGAAAGCTTTTGCAAATAAAAGCAGCTATGGATATGAGGAGCAGAAACTGAGTGTCTGGAGCAGGCGGAGGCTGCTGGAACTAAGGCGAACTTCATACAATAGATGTGTACGAAAAAACCTTGCCCCAAACCACCTTTTTAAAGGAGGAGAGTGACATCTTGTGGGCTCAGCACGCAACTCTCACCAGAAATTCAGTGCTGGCCACTTCATCCTTAGTAAGATTTTGTTTGAACTGCTGCTGTGTCCTGCTGCCTGGAAGTTGGGGTGTATCAACATGCAGCAGTTTGGTGTTGGAATGTTAAGCTGTAATGAGCTGTTCTGGGATTGCATGATGAAACACTGTAAGGTCACTTCTGTATTTCAGAGAGTTGCTACGAAAAACTCACAAAGTAGCTTCAAACCGATCATTCCTGTTGTAAATCAAATATGAACTTAGTGTCTTCTGTTGTTCTCCATTTGCCCCCCTAAATACGAAGCATGACCCTTGCATTTTTCTTGGTCTGGCTTTAAACCAGAGTGTTTCGTAGGGACTTAAACAAACCTGTCTCACTGCCTGTGTTTTCCCGTCTCATTGCAGCAGTCAGCAGAGCAGCCAGCAGAGCAGCCACGATGACGACTCCTCCCGATTCCTGAGCCCTCATATGCGTGAGGACAGGTAAGTTTGTGGCTAAATTGGGGGAGCGCCTGGAACGACTTGGTGAAATTACGTGGGCTGGGATGGTTGAGCTCCTTATTTATTTTTCCTGTATTTCTCAGAGTTGCTTAATGTGTGATATACATTGGTTTTAATCTACTTAAAGGTAGGGCTTGTGGGACAGATGCATCCAGCTACTGAAGCAGCCTGCATTTTCTTTTGAGACTCCTTTCTCAGAACTGTAGTTGGTGTAGAAAGCTTCATCAACTTGCTGTGTGTTCAGGATAAGCAGCTCTGATCCTTGAAAATACACAAGGGAATTTTTGTATGTGGTTCTTGTCCTCGGCAAAGACAACAATGAACTGGGTTGTAGTTGGCTTTTGATGTGGTCTGACAGTCCTGATGTATCTAGAGCTCATGTGTAGCAGCTGGGTGAGAACTGCTGTGAAGTTCCAGAAGAAACTTCAGTTTCTTACACTTCAGGTTGATTAATGACTGCTTCAAACTGCAGCGTTGGCACTAAAGCTGCTGAAAAATGAATACTTATTTTTGTGCATGATTTATTATCGTTGCTTTGCTCAGAGCCACATGATAAAGAGTTTTGCTGTGTCTTGTAGTTTATCTTTTGAGCCTGAATCTGCTTCATTTTCTTCTTCTGTGCATGAACTATGAGCCCTGAGCTACTACCGCCTTTCTATCCCAGGTCTGCTCCCACAAGCCCGTTTCCCTACTAACATCCTCGGGTCCAGCATTACATCTGGGCTTCGGTTTTCTGGAATTCCCATGATTTTGTTACTGCATTGCACAGTGGAGTTATGTTGCTTTGTACTTAGCAGATCCTGTGACTGGGGGTTATAGTGAGCACGCAGAAGGGCATATTCTGAGCTTGGAACAGCTTCCTTTGTGCTACTGTGTAGTGGATTACAAGAGGCATCTGAATGTGGCATCATCCACTCCGTGTGCTTGTATCTGGGCATGGTCCCTCAGAAGAGCGTTGTCTCAGGTCTCTGTCTCAGTTATTTCACATAAACTGCCTCTGAACTCTTCCTAATAACTGTGTGGTGTGGCAAACACTCAGCAAACTCACGCTCCCCACTATGGTGTCAAAAGCCACTGGATTGAGTAAGAACTGAGTACGTTATCTGAGGAATTGACTCACTTGAGAGAACATCCTGACCCTGAAGAGCTAATTAACATCCCAACAGAGTTTGGCTTGGAATTAGCACTTGGTAGTCGTAGCTAACCTTTTCCTCCATATGTTTCACTCCAATTACCAGTCTCTCTGGTGCTGCAGAGCCTGGCATAATTGACTAGTGAGGAGTGGTGTTTGCAACCGGGAAATAAAGACTCTGACAGCAAAGCAGATGGGTGCTTAGGTCATAACTGTGCTCCCTCTATGTAGTGGGTGCTGTTATACCATTTGATTTGGGATTTTGTAGGTTAAATAGGGTTGGGCTTCATTAATATTCAGATGGGCTATTTCTGGCATAGCAAGAAGGGAATGGCTTGGAAGCGCTGCCCGTTTCAGGTGTAGACTAAGCTGACGCCTTCAGACGGTGCCAAGAATATCGTCCTGGCCGAAGGGTCGTGTTTAGGTGCAGCGCGAGCAGATCTCAGACCTATTTATGCAAAGCCAAGGTGATGTTGAGCCTACTAATGTCTCTTATTTGGAACCTACAACATGCCTGCTGCCTAGATTTAATGATAAGTAACCTGTGTTTTTGGGGAGGATAGTGATCCTAAAATGATCCATACAAGGGCTTTGCCGCTGTTTTTGTTTCCTCCTTTGCTAGCGTAATTGCGTCAGGCTCCACTGGTATAATCTTCCTTTGGATACCAGTGGCTTGTGCTTATGGGACTTAACAAAAAAGCAACTCCAATATATTTTGAGTTTCATGTAAGATGTGAAGCCGGACATGAATTAGTGAGAAGGCTAACAAAGCCTTTGAGATTTTGCTGTTTACTATTTCTATTAATGAAGCTGAAGGTTGTTTCTGAGACATCTTGGATCTGCTAGGCTCTTGAAAATTGAATTAAGAGGGTCTTTCTTGCTGCTCTTATGGTGGTATATTTGAGCACTAAAAAGGGTCCTCCACCCATAGGTTTGGAGCTCTCTGCTTCTCTTAAAAAGACTTACAGGCAGTTCTGTTCACTCGATCAATTGACTATTGTACAACAGCTCTTAAGAAAAGAAAGCCAAACAAAACTACAGCCACACAGGGTTTCAGCAATCCTGGGAGTTGTGACAAAAGCTGGACGGAGTAGGGCAGGAGAGAGGAGAGCAGAAATCATGTGGTATGTACCGAAAGGTGCACCTTCTCTTGGCACGCTGCCTCTCATCTCCCGGGCAGAGAGCGAGCCAGGATCTTACCCACCTCGGCACATTTGGGAAAGTGCTGAAAGGGATGCTGAGTTGCTAAGTTGACTGTGGGATGAAAAAAAGAGATGAATATGTAGCAGAGGATGGCTGAAATGTGGACTAGGCATAGCCAAGATTTAACAGGAGAAGATGGTAGCAGGGGGTGCTGCTAGCGGAGTTAACTTCAGTGGTGGCTTGTCAAGGACCACGCTCCAACCCTCTGGTCTTTTCAGAGAAGCCTGAGAATTCTGCCCCACCGCTGGCAGGTGAATTCAGCGCTCTCTGGCAGTTATTTCTCTTGGGGTGTGAGCATTGTCAAGTACTGCCATGGTCCAGAACCCGCGCCCTGAGAAGGAGTCCTGCAGCACAGTGAGGCAGCTCTGCCAGCTGCGCGTGTCTTCTCTGCGGAAAACGCTTTCCTTCCGCAAAGTCATGTAAGTTGTCGTGTGGCTGTGCCTGGTTCTTTATGCTGGGAAGGGAGCCTATACAGATTTTATTTTTGTCTTGGGGTAACTATATGTGTTCTGGGTATTTTTAGAGACACAGAAGGGAGAAGTTAATGGAACAGGCTAGAAAGAGTCAGGTTTTGTATAAACTGAAAGCTCAGTTCCTTGCATGAGTTTGCTTGAGCCATTTCATATTGCTGTTTATGAAATAAGTTTTACCTCGCAGGAAAGAAAGAAAAGAGTGGAGCATTAAGTCTGAGCTGCTCAGATGCTGAAACACCACAATTGTAAACGCAGAAAGATAGCGTGCTGAGTTACTTAGTGTCTGAATAACTGTGCTTGCGATAGCAGCTTGACTTAAAGTAATTTCAAGAGTGGGTACGGTTGGGATGGAGACAGCCAGAGGCTTGGGTGGGATGTGCGCACACAGACTCCATAACCACTGTAACAAGACAAGGTTACGTATGAATTAACGTGAGCTTTTATCTAGGTTAAGTCCAAGTCCATGAGCCTGTTCTGCTTGGTCCAAGGACTCGTTCTTTGTCCTGACACTGGGACACCCATCAGGTTTAGGATGCTGAGTGGCTTTTAATTAACATGACAAGCAGTAGGCTACAGGGGAATGGAAGGGAGAGAAGTGACTGGGAGTTTGAGAGATCATGCAGGGAGTGACTGCTATAGAATGTATATTGCAGGCTTCTAAATTAAATCCTGAGGTATACAACGCATCTCTTTTGGTGGGGATGCCTTTTTAAGCTGAGGTGTGGCCTGGAGTGCATCTAGGGGCTGTAACTGTCCTTCCAATTCTATTGCATGTGCCCAAACCTGTAAGGGTGTGAGAGTTTAACTGTACTAGTGATCGTTGTTCTTCTTGATAACACTTCAGAAACGAACTGATGCTAGAAATCAGTGTGGGGATTCCTCAGTAAAGGAACTGTGTAGGCAATACCTCTTTGTCTCCCTGTCAGAGAAACCCACCTTTCTTCATGCTGGGAACATTTTAATGGAGAAGTCATCAAAAACCGAGATGTACCTGTGAGTCATGTCATGAATGTGCGTGGCCTCGGGGAAGAAAAGCTCTGAAAGTACATTGTTCCTCGCTTCCATCTTAGGTGGTGTGACTGATCAGTACGGTCAGTAAAACAAAGGTGGTGTTAAAATGGGATGGGATGGTGCACAGCTCTTCAGGTCCCCTTTTTCTAATCTCCCTTGTGAAGTGAAGGGGATGTTTGGGGAAACAGCTGAGCAAACACCCGAGAAGTACATCGCAAAATATCCTTCTGGAGTTTTGTGTTACTTTTTCAGTCTTTAAGTGTCTTATTTTTCTGAGCCATTTGCTCCTCCTGCCCCAGACAGAATAGCTGCAAATCTAGTTTGTGTTACTGAAATCTTTTATTAGTATTCATTCTTTTCATATAGCAGTGCCTGGGATCCCTGGCCATAGTCTGGGACCTGTTACGCTATTAAAGTGGAAGCAAAAGTGACCGTAGCTGCACAGAACTCAAACTGTAACTCTCAGCCAACAGTCAGTTGACAGACAAATCATACAGGAGAATGCACATAGTGGAACTTGTCTTTTAGCTTCTCTGTGGCCTTTGGAGCCAAAAAAGCCAGTTTGAAAGGGCTATTTCCCTCTTCAGAATACTTCCTGGAAGGTGGAAATGAGGCCTGTGTATCCACTTAATAACGATAAAAGACTAAAATGTGATGTCAGACAGACATCCCAGCTGAAGAGGGGACCATACAGCTTGTGCTGCTGTTGAAAAGTCAAGTTGGCAGATGGAACCGCTGATCCTGATGTCCATAAGGAGTGCGTAGCATCTTTCTTACCATCCTTAGTACAGGGGTTTGCAATTCCAAGTGTTGGAGTCAGAAGGGTCCCTCAAGGTTTTAATAGTAACCACTCTGCAGCTTTAATCTGCCTCAGTTGTTAATAAGAGCTCAAAGCTTTCAAGCTTTACCTAATGATCCTGGAGATGAGGTTGAGCAAAATCTCCTAGTTTATAGTGGCTTGTTTGACATGCAGTGGCCATAGAAAAGAAGATAAGTGCTCAACTAACTAGGTGGAGTCCAGTTTTTCTCCCTGTTTCAGGAGGCTTGGGAAAAGCCGTGTTAGCTTCTGCCTGGTAATGGACTGTCTAGTTGAAGAGAAATGGTAGTTGGTTAATTGTGGCCTTGAGAATTCAGTTCTGGTAGTTATTAACCTCATTCTTTTTGTTTCAATAGAGAATTCTGAATTTTCTTGGATTTTTGCATCTTATCCCATAGCAGCAGCATATCTGGCAGAGACTTAAAGGCAGCTGTGCCTTTAAAATTGCATTGCCTGTGATGGAAGAAATCTGAGAGCAGGGGAGACCAGTGTCTCTTGTGCAGATCGAGCCCTTTGGAGATCTCTCCATAGCTTTGCCCTCTCAGCAGCCCAGTCACTGCTCGCGCTCTCTGGGGCCAAACTGCGGTGCCTACACTAACATCACTGAAAGAACCGTGTCAGTGGTGGCGTTACATCTGTCCACCGTGGATCCTGAGCTCACTGCTTTGTGCTGCTTTTCCCCCAAAACTACTATGCGTGTGTAAACAAGCTGGGATTCTGTCCTCTCTTAATTCCACAGTGCTGCTGAAGTGACGCTTCCTCAGATTGCTGGGGTGCACGTTTCTCTTGGACAGCCTTCCCCATTGCTGCAGATGACTGTAACCGTGTGAGTGCTGACCTCTGCATTTCTTCTTTTCCTTCTGTTTCCTTGTTGTCGTGTTGGTTTTTTTTCCCTATCCATTTCTTTCTCGGCCTTTGCGGGGTATTTGTTGTGCATTTCGGTGATCAGATGGCAGCATGTGTCTCCCCACCACCCCGTGCATTGTAACAAGGTCAGGTGCTGTAATGGTACTAGCCAAGCTCTGTCCTTGAGTCCCTCTGCTTTTTTTCTCCTGCAAGTTTAACCTTAACCCCTCTCTGCTGCTTTTCCCTTCCCTCTGAAGTCCTGTCCCAAGTCTGTCTTTGTAAGATGCTCTGTTAAGTGCTTTATCTTAACCCATTTCTCTTGTTTAAATGGCTGGCGATATGGGCCTGCCTGAAGGAGATGGGTGTGACAGTTTCCAGCATTGTAAGATTTTGTTATCTCTGTTCTGGAGAAGAATCTTTGCTTCAGGCTCAGGCGTGTGAGTATTCTGACCTGTACGTGCTTGAGCAGGCTGTTGCTGTTGCCGCATGGCTGTTGCTGTTGCGTTGTGCAGCACCTGCTGTGCGTCAGCGCACTCAGAAACCAGCAATCTTTATTCCGGGTTCCCAATGGAGTGTGGCTTTGTCGGTGACACTGTGGGACAGCAGGCATGCTCGCAGCCTGCCGCCCTTGGTTCTGTTCTGTCATTGATGCCGCTTGGACTGGAAGATGCCTCAAACACGCAAGAGGTAGTGAGTGATGGAGCTGAGAGGCTTCTGCTGCTGGTTTGAAATGGCTCTGTCTGCAAACTGGAAGCTCGTGTTTAAGACCTGGGTTTTGAGCCTGTGCTTTAGCGACTTTAGTCTCAGGTTTCAGAAATGAAGGATCCAGGACCTTTTTCTTCCTCTCATGAGTTTGCAGTCATTCTTCTAGGGGTTTTATTCTTAAAGCCAGAATATTGTGGTGCATGTTCTTGCTACAAGGTTATCACCGTTTACATGCAATGTAGGAGGTTAGGATTTTTTGCTCAGGATCTAGGGTGTTGCGTTAGACACCCCCTGGGTCCAGATGAGTACAGAAAGCTTTGTTTCTCTGGTGTGCTACCTATGTGTGTCTATAGATTGTCCTTTAGCAAGTGCCAGCTCAAAGACTGAAGGTGGTTGGATTCTTCCAGGTAAAGATTTAGCTCAATGTACTTGAAATATTTTAAGTTACAAAGGATCCAAAGCGTCTTGGCTGTCAGGCACTTTAAAGTGCTCTGATTTTGAGAGAGCGGATGTTCAGCATTATCCCGAGTAAAAAATCTAGTTGGTGTATTGGGCTATGACGTGACGTGGCTGACTTGACACCGTGAGTTATTTCAGAATATCTTGACCTAAACGTTTTCGCTCTCCCTTCCAAGACCTGTGCATTCACATAGCTCGGAAAGAAATGGCTTGCAGGCACTTTCTGTTCCATATACGCTGTGACTACAGCTCCCATGATGCCAAGAGTGTGAAATGCATATTTTCTTTCTGGAAATGAAGTCTCACGTGACTTCCCAGCTGCTGCAGCAAAGAGGGAGTTCCTTCTGCGTTCTTTTTCCCCGGGTGAAGGGAGGTGTGCCCTCGCTTGCAGATGCTGCGATTGCATGCGGTTCTCTGACAGCAGAGGCTGCAGAGCTGCAGAACACTGACTTCAGGAAAGATTCAGGAGCTTATCCAGCCGGCACCTTTTCCTGGGGATCCGTACACCTGTACACTAAGGTGCATAACAGTTAAACGATCTGTTCCCCTTACATTCTGGCATTCTTTGTACAAATTCTGTTTCTCTCCCCATAACGCTGCTTGATTTGCTTCTAGTTTTCCCTCCCAGTAGTTCTGTTACTAACAGGTTTTGTTTTGCATGCGTGTTATGGGGTTTTTTACTGCTTCACAGACTCCTGCAGGATGTGTTGTCATACGGGAGGATCAAACCGAAGCTGCGGTGGTAGCGTGTTGCATTCTGTGCCTGCAGGTCACACACCTTTTCTAGTGAACTCATCTGAGCCGCCCAAGTCTGTTTCCACCGTGTGGGTATGTGAATAAGCAATTTTTTTGGTTACCATGCATCTTTCAGAAGCGAGTCCACTCTGGTTAGTGTGAAGCTTGAACTGTAATGATGGGCAGCAGTAAAGCCACAATGATATATCTACACAGAGGATGCTCCAATGGCTGTGAGTTGGGACAGTGTGTGACTATCTGAAGGGTCACTGACACTTGCAGGTAGTGCTTATAACAAGCAGTGTCCTCTAATTTGTAATACATCTTTTTGGAGGCAATTACAAGCTAAAACCCCAAGCTAATGTAAGTATTGCTGTAGCTATTTATAGGGCTTTGAATTGTTACCCAGACCTCAAGTGTGTCATAGGGAATTGTTCCCTTCTGAGAACTGGACTTCCTCAGAAGAAGTTTCTTGTTAGCTTTTAAGTTCATGCGCTATTGCTCCCTGCTGGAACGCCCGATAACCTCTGCTCTAATGGGACTGCAGTGTAAAAGTTCCACTTTTTAAAAATTGCAAAGTCAAGGCTTTACTGGTTCTCTGGCTTAGGATTTACTGAAGGTCCTTCATGATGCTGTGGGTTTTTTCCCTACTCTGCTGTGAACACTTGTAGTAAAATGGACACAACTCAGTAAACTGCTGTGAAGGGATTTCAGTGGCTCCAGAAAAAAGGGCTTGGGGAGTAGATTGTCCACAGTGGTGCAGTTGCTGTTTGCATAGCTTTGTGTCTGCACTGGATGTCTTATTGTTGCTTTTCAGGCTACTGTTATCCATGTTATAGCAAAGGAGGCATTTGGAAACTCATCTCGTGTGCAGCAAGGATGACAGTTCTTACCTTAGTGTAGCTAACTCGGGTGGTGTAGTGGTATTGTTCCTGTGCGGTGTTGGATTGAGTATGTGATATTCACATCAATGCTTGAGATGGAACAATGCATATGTGTTGATAAGATGGACTTTATGTCCTTGATAAGCTTGAGATTGGTGTATTTGAATATGCTGAGTAAAAAGGTAAAGTGTGGCAGCTTTGATTTCTATAAGCAGGAGCCTGCATGACTGCATCACGACAAATAGGTACCAGCAACGTACATTTTCCTGTGTGCCAGGACAGGACTTGGCAGGGCTGTTCTCTTTATACAATATATACAGTATATTGTATACTGCTGGCCCTTTTTAGAGGTGACTTGAATGCTTGTCTGTCTGTGGACTGCTGGGCCCTCTTTACTGTTTACATCACACATCTGCACGATAGTGACATCTGGTCTATTCCAGTGCATACTAATAGCAGCACTGCAAAATACTTGCTCTAATAAAACCCAGTTGGTCTGCTCTATGGGACTGTGTGTGCCTGTATGTAAGGGAATAGTAGCAGTGTGGTTTTTGCAGAGGCTACGTAGCTGCCCTTCAACGTGTGTAAACTGTTCAGTGTGTTGTAAATCATTTGCTGGCGCCCCCGTCTCGTGTGCTCCGCTGCGGTGCCTGCTGTGCGCCTCGGCACCGTGCGCTGCGCTCGGCATGAATAAGCACTTTCAAGCACTGATGTTTCTAGCCCTCAGAGGCTCTTAATTCGGCTGAGCCCTGCAGTGTTTTCTCTACCTCCCTCCCAGCCAGGATTGCTCATGTCTGGCTGGTTCGCCAGTGCCAGAGCGCTCTGAGGAGCTGCGGACGGCGGTTCCGGGCTGGCCAGCTAATAGGCTCCCGACTGATTTACTGTAGTAAAGTAGGGCAGGAGGAGCCGGCAGGAGCGGGGAGGGCGATGCGGGGTGATGAATGGGGCGGTGTGAAGTCACGCTGCTCCGCCAATCAGCGCTGCAGCAGCTACGGGTGCCTCTTGATGCCGGGACAAATTTTACCTTAGATGATGATTTGATATTTTCAGTCTGAGCTGAGAGTGTGCACCAAATAGTTCCTAGTTTAGGCCCAGTCATTTGAGTGTTACTCGGAGGTGAGTGTTCTCGGCAGGGTGCAGATGAATAGCCCCCACCTTGCATTTTTCTCTGCACGTGTGAATCTCCTTTTAAATGGTCTGTCTGCAGTATGTTTATTTTGCACCATTGCTTTTCAGCTTGCCTGGCTGAGCCCTTTCACTCTTTTCTTTTAGAAGCTGCCTCTTCCTTTCCTACCTCCATCCTCCTCATGTCTGATCCCTCTACCTGTGCACTGCCCAGAACCCACTTGATTTCTTCCTTCCTCCTGATTCCTAAAGCACCTATCGGGGGGTTGGTTGTGCCACTCTTGCTCTAGGGGGAAGGGAGAACGAGCAGCATGTCCAGAAGGTGGTTTGCTTGCCTGCTCCCTGCAGAAGCTCAGACTTGAAAAGGAAGCTGGGAGGAGGGTTCTTTCTGTTCCTCAGCATCCTGCTAGACCGTTGGGTGGTGGCTGGGGAGGAGCTGGGTCTAAGGTCTTGTGATAGGCTATAGTCAAGTGACTAAATTGGGACCATCTGCCTGAGATGCTTTTTCTGCTCATCTATGGGGCAGGAGGGAAAACCTGGCACTAGTTTATAAGTGATTTCTCATCCTTCTGTCGAGTTGTTGGTCTTCTCTTGTTCATCCTCTTGACTTTCCCTTTCTCTCCCCTCCCTTCTCCAATGCTCTTGTTTACTGATAGGCCAAGCAGAAAACATGGAGACGTCTGATATGGCGACAGCAAAGGTAGGATGGAAATGCTGCCGGCCTCATTGTGCGTAAGTGGTTTCGCTTGGCAACTTCTTACTTTCTCTCTTGCCCTTTTTACTTTCTCCCGACCCTTTTCCCTGGCGCTGGGAGTTGGTAGTAGTGCTGGGGTTGATGATGGGGGTCAGGTTCTGGGAGGAAGTAACATTGTGGACACAGTCTCTACATGTTGCTTTTCTTTTAAGATCTGAGCAAATCTTGACATGCTGATGCTCTAGGCAAAGGTGTGAGGTGGCTGGTAGAGGAATGAGTGCATTGCTGGTGGTGGCGGTGTGTTCATGGAGCTGGGATGCTGACCGAAGCCTGCTTTGCTGTATGAGAAAATGACACTAGAGGGTGCTTTAGGGGCAGCTTTCCCACCCCGGGCACTGCTGTGTGAGTAGAAATGCCTTTTGGCAGCGTTATTTCTTTTTTTTTGGAAGGGATCTCGGGGAGTGCCGAGTGAAAGTAATTCTAGCTTGTAGATGCATCCGCCCTTTGCTGTGAGGCTGCTCTGTTGCCCGTGCTGCTCGCTGTTCCCAGGCTGTAGGTTCTGCTTTCCTGTGGGCTGGCGGACTCGGAAATGGGTGAGAATGGAACTGGATGGATGGAGACAGGCTTGTGAGGTAGAAATGGGAATGTATACAGTGCATGGCTTCAGCATGGTTCCGTGGCACCTGGGAAGCACAGGGCTGTCTCCCCACGGGGTGGCTGTGCCTCATGGCAGGGACCACTGGTGATGCCTTCACAGCAAATGGTTTGTTTTCCAGCATGAACCTGCCACTGGCGTGACCTCCATTGGCATCAGAACAAGGTTGAAGTGCAAGCAATGTGTCTGCAAAATGTATCTTGTGCTGCTATCTCAGCAGGGTCTGAAATTAAGCATGGTTGAAATGAGCCATAGCTTGGGAAGAGCAGGAAATGGCATTAGTAGTTATGAAAGCTGTGCTTCTGAGCTTGCACTGCACCGGGTGCTGCAGCACGGCGACACGGTGTGCTGTGCGCCGGCAAGTCGCTGTTCTACCCGCGGGTACGAGTCCAGGGTTTAAAAAACACTTGTGGTGCAATTGAAAGGTTGTGGGTCTCGTTCTTATGCCTCAGCTAGAATTCAAGTTGAGTTTGAGTTCTCATTTTTCACGTACGTTTTTGCTAACTACTCTATACTTTCGAGTTCCGTTTCCCGGAAGCCTGGGTGATGCTGGTGAACAGCTGCCCTGTTCTGCCCTGGGACTGAGTTGCATGTCAGTGCAGGTTTTGAGTTTTGAATGCCTGACAAAAAATGGTATTAAGTACTTCTGAATAAATGTTGCTTTGTCAAGGTGAAATCATCCTCACTATCATGTTTGCTCAAGCTTCAACCGCTTGGTACTACAAAGCCACCTAGAACGGTGGTGCTTGAAAAAAATGACCACTGAGAATTGAGGGTCCAGCAGCATGGGAGCCAGTTGAATATTACACTCCAGTTATAACTGTTGTGGCCCTTTGGGGAACTCTGGCTTTTCTGTGTTGAAAACCAGACATTTTCAGACAAAACCAGTGAAGTCACTTGAAAATTTGTTTTGTCTGTACCAGTTTTTTTTTATGGCTTCTTGCTTTGAATGACCTACAATGTTAAAGCACCATCTTAGTGCAGATGTGCTCAAGACCTAATTATCTTTCCAGGAAAATGCATCGTGAGTGAAAAACTGAGTCTAGTTTGAACCTTCTAAACCAGATCCATCTTGGAAGTGAGTTATGATGTAAATACTGCTGGAATGTACGCAGGTTTATTTGGACTTGGATCGTGACAAGTGCCGATGTTTAGCCCCCTATTCTTTTTTGAAACCCAAATGTTTTTCCATTGAGTTTGAGTCAGTTACCCCTGTATGGCCGATTTGGAGCCTCCAAGGGTCGCTGTTCATTTTGCTTCATTTCTGGCGGGGTTGGCCTGGGCCCTGGGCTGGCAACAAACCTCTGAGAAGGTTTAACAGCTTTATTTTCTTGAGATGATGCCAAAAGCGGACATGGAATGTCATATCAGGATGTTAATTCCACGCTGCTCTCCATTGTGTTGCGCTGTTGCTTCCTTTGCTGCTGGGGCACCTTTTAGGGTATCTCAAGAACTGGCATTTCCTGAGATGCCAAAGAATGGTTCCATATTTAGCACACTGAAAACAGAGGGGTGCGCAGCTTTTCCTGTTCTGGAGCCTGTGTTTTTAATCCCAGGGTAAACAGTCATTAATTTTCATCTTGAGGCTTTTCAGAACTGTTGGTGGAATTAGACAACTGCTTGTCCCTTGTACGCTATGGGGCACCTTGCTGTGGGATGTGACGCTGTGCAGTTAACCTGTTAAAGAGCCAAAAAGCACCATCACACCAATGTGAAGCTAGAACGTGTCCTGGGAAAGCGGGGATCACTTTCCAGGTAACCAGCTGGTGGAAATAAGGACCATCAATCAGTGAGCTGCCTCTCATTCCCCAGACACTGAAAGGTTCTTGTTCTCTGTACTGCAAGTACGTACGTGGAAAGTTCTCAGATCTTTTAGGGTGCGGGGGACAGATATTTAAGCACCTGATTTATTAGTTCCATTTTGAAGGACATGTGTTCCTCTTATGAGCTTTAATGGGAATGATGAGCGAAGCCAGAAAATATGCTTATTTATGTACCATAGAGCTTTTTCTTGGAGATTATTTCCTTGGCTTTTATTAAATAGCGCTTGCTCAGGCTGGGATTGCTTGGAGAAGTATGTTTAAGGGGAAAAGGACAAGAAATTAAGGCAAAATAGCTGGTATGTGAGTGAAATAAGGTTAAATATTAAATACTGTTGTATGACACTTGTGTAATTGCCTCTGTGCTTCCAGTTTGCACCCAGGCCCTGATGAGGAAGGTGGCAAAGTGCTGCAGCTGATTTGCCTGTTTCTTGCGGTCTGACCAGAGAACACCAAGGCCCAATTCAGCGCTGGCTGCCACCTTGTGCAGATGTTCTTGCCGGTGCAGGGGACATGCAAGTTGAAAGTCGGGAAAGAAAAAATCCCCAAACAACTCTGATTTTGTGTATTACAGCCCTGACTCTTTTTAGCTCATGTGGCCTTGACAGTTTATAGTCACAGGTCAGGAAAACATCCGGTCTTTTTTCTAACTCTTTTTTTTCTGCTACTCAATGGTCTGTCTTGAGTTTGAGAAAGTTCTGCGCGGCTTTTGCTTTGTTGCTGTTTTTAGTGTGTGTGTGTGCTGCTCCTCTTCCTCATCCTGGCTGGTGATGGAAGGCTCCAGAAGCCACCAGGGAGGCTGTGTTCATGGTGCTCTTGCTCTGGAGCGCAAGTACTGAAAACGCTACTGGCAGTGGGCCAGGATCCAAACCATCTTGTGTAATCCTTTCTGTAGTTTATGGGAGTTTTGCTTGGTGGGGAGAGACAGGGGGTGAGGACGGACAACAGGCACCATGTAAGCTTGTCGTTACTTATTGTTTATGCTTAGCAAATGATGCACCTCATATTAAAAAAGGAGACCTATTTCCCAAACACAACTCTATTGCAACAAGCAAATTCTTTGACTTAGATTTTTATGGCTAGAAAGGGAAAATGATGAACATCTGATCTAACACTCTGCATAAAGGGCAGTCGTTGGTGAAAATATACATATGGCTCTGTAAATAGGTCAAATACAAGAGTACAAAGGAGATTGGTATGGAAAGACTTTTTACCAGAATAACAATGGAGTGAGAAAGCTCTGTTGCATGCAAGACATGATCAAAGAAAATTTCACTTACATTGACATTTTTACAATTGAAAATGATCTGTCATTGATGCCTGTTACAACCATGTAGTGTCTCCTTACAACAGGTGGTTCCATGGGTGGGTGAAAAGATGTAGATTCTAGGACTTTACCCATTTTCAAAGCAGAGGTCGGTAGCAGAGTCAGGATGGGTTTGGATCTCACAAGCCGCAGTTCGAGCTGTGCTCTTCCTGCTTTCCCATTTTCCAGTTTTGTGGGATGGACGCTCAGGATGGAGTAGGTAGATAATTTATCCGGAATTCAACTTGCATGTGACTTCTAAGTATTCTTAGCACTGCGGAGGTGGACAGGGTGGCGGTGCATAGCCTGTCTCTTGATATCTACATATGCTCTTTTGTTACCTTATTTAAATTTTAATATACATTTTTTTCCCTCCTGCCTCGAGTCACTATGTGCAGAGGACGGAGAAAAAGGAAAGGGCTTGTCCATTAGCTGACACAGATGGGCCGGTCCGGTGAATGTGGAATTGAGGCTGTAAATAGCAGTGACAGTGGGGTCACCTGCTCGGGGTGCACTGAAGCCTGGGGTGACCCGCAGTCCCTGCACCAAGGGTTTCGGAGAGCAGATCGCAGGTGAATTGTGGCAGAGGTGGCTGTGCCCACCGGCTGGATGCTCACACAGACACTGGCTTCTTCCCAGTGTTCTGTCTCCTTTGATAATTTCCTAACCCCCTCAAATTATTTAGAAAAAGTACATGACTGCTTATCTCTTAATACCTTTCTTGCCTGAGCTTTGATTTCTAAACATGTGACTCTGCAGCATTAGTTTGTCCCAGATTTGCCAAGCTTGCAGGTCTCCTGACCCATTTTACAGCCTTGTGATTTGCTTCCCTCCTTGACAACCTGCAGGCCACAGATTGCAAAGCGCCTCATGGAGAAAAGTTGAGCCCAAGCCAGGCATCCAGTATTGGTTGGACCTAATGAGGGCTGAATCTGGGATTATGTGAAGTGAGATTTGAATGTGGCTTTCCCATAGAGTGCGTTATGTGGCAATGCGTGTGCCCAGCTTTATGGCAGTTGGTGCTTTTTGTCTAGGAATAAACAAGAAGGTATGTTGCAAAGTTCATGTTGGAAACAGTTCTCAAAGCGGGTGTTTCAAGTCTCTCTGCCTACCGTGGGGCACTCCTGCAGGGTATTGGCCATTGCTTTCCTACAGAAATGGAGTGAAGACAGTTCTACACAAGATGCAGTTTTATACCATTGCCTTCTGCAGCAGGCACTCGAGCATGATGGTATTTAACAATGAAGCAGAGGGTGCTCCATGTCACAAGTGTTTGGGAAGCTATTTGGAATGAGTTAGCGCTGTGCTCAGATTTCCCTTTGTGACTCAGCTCCCCAGAAAGACATTTGGGTTGTTACTTGTGCAGTTTCTGGGACTTCAGCCCCACTGCAGAGATCCCGTTTCCTTTCACCTGCCCTGGAATGACCAAAGCCCAACAGAAGTGATTTCCTGCTCAATACAGAACTGAAATTTTGCCCTTGTCCATCTGTTCAGAATTTGGGAGAATAAGAAGAAAACATCTGGTACCTTTATTAAGCAAAATATGAAAGAAAAGCACGTTTTATTACTTTCCAAAGGTGACGTGGGCATCACAATCTCACTGTTTCCTTCGGTAGTGAGGATAAGTTTCACAAGAAGCTCTGTCAACCAGAACAGACTTGACCACTGGGAAAGGAATAGAATGGAGTTGGTGACTTTACATGTTTTGTGTCATTCCACACAGAGACATGGCCAGAGGGTGGTGAGTGAATATACATCAACCTTGATGTGTGGGAGCAAAAGAATAACAGATTGCACTGCCTTAGAGTGGGGGGGTTGAATCCCTCATAGGATTGATAAGCAAGACTGTCCCCAGCCCAAAGCTGTTCAGTGCTCTCTGTATTCAGTGTGTGTGTGTTCACCTGTGCCCATTCCCAAGCTTCCCGAAGTACTTCAGATGATCTTTTATGAAGAAATAATTAAACTACGAGTGATGTGAAAAATTCTGCCATGTTTCTTGTGTATTTAGATCTTTTAAGATAAATAGGAGCGTTCCCAGGAACAGCGTGGGGGGTTGTGATGCACTAACTAGCGCTTCTTTCCCAGTTTGGGTGGGCTGTGCCCAAGGTCCAGCTCTCTGAGAGCTTTGATGCAGGAGATCTTTATTATACGGTGTAAGGGGTAAGAAGTCATGATTGTAATGTGATAAATAATGCTATATGGCTGCCTCTCCTGTAGTGTTTATGCAAATACTGGCGGTGGGTGTCATAAGAATAAAATATTCTCTACTTCAGTTCCCGTGCAGAAACTTGCCTCCTGCCTCTGAAAATTTCAGTTTCAATTAAGCACTTCCGTCACTTTCTGTAGCAGTTGTTAATCAGCGTTAATGATGCTCTGCACTCGGCGCGCTGGGTTAATGAATTCCCCATGCAAAGACCTAGAGGGAGCCCTGGGGGTGGGGGGGCGACTCTGACTGCCCGAACATGTGAAGCGGGGCGGGCTGGGACCAGAGGAGAGGAGGGGAGAGGAGGGCGCCGTCCCCCGGCCGCGGCTCCGCGCCGAAGGCAGCCGGCGGCCCGGCCCGAGCATCGCTGCGGCGGCGGGCGGGGGCCGGGGCCGGGGCCGCCCCGCGGGCCGGCGGGCGGGCCGGCTCCATGGCATGCTGCGCGGCGCGCCGGCCTGCCGCTGCTGCACATGCTCAGCAGAGAGCGGGCCGGCTCAGCCCCTGGCGCTGCTAGTGCGGGGAGCCCTGTGCCTCTCGGCGGGGGTCTGGGGGGGCGCCGCGGGCGGGCGGCGGCCGCACCCCGCCGCGGGGGGCTCTGTGCATGGGGCTCGGCGCTCCCCGGGGGACGCTCGCCGGCCGGGTCTCCTCCAATATGTCCTGGGACCTCTGGAGCTGTCAGTGGGCAGACAAGGACGCGGGCATCGGATTATCGTGACTGTACTAATGAAAGGGTTCAAGCTCGCCTGGTAAGCGGAGCGCTGGGGAAAGGGGGCGACGCGATCTCTGTTTCCCGAAATCTCCGTCCTTGCCAGCCCCGCTGCCGCCGCAGCAGCGGGCGCAGCGCTGCCGGCGGGGGGGCGGCGGGGCCGGCGCAGGGAAGGGATGCGCTCCGCTCCGCTAAGTTAGCCGGTGCCTGCGCTGCAAAGCGCCGGCCACTGCAGCACCGCCGAGGGGACAGCTGTGCGGGCTGCGGCTGGGGGGAACCGCCGGGGAAGCCGTCGGGATGAGATGCGGTGACGGGCCGTTCCTGTCCGGGCATCTCTGCATCAGGACTGCGATGCCGTGAGCCTCCCTCTGGTCTGGCTGCATCTTCCTCCCTGCTGCCGCCACCCCTCCTCCTCCTCTTCCCGGCTTTCGCTATGGTTGTGCGTGAATTTGCATCTGTGTGTGCACGCACATAACATCCGCACACCTGGGCGCCTGGACTCAGTGACTGTTTGTGTACGGAGAAAATAAGTACGTGCAATTTTTTGGTGGAGAAAATGTTTTGAATCTTATGTGCGTGGAATGGCTCCTGCTTAGCTTGTCCTTTAAATAGCTGCTTTTGGGGATGCACCTTATCGGCGTGTTTGTGTAATAACGTATTAGAGCTTGGAGTCCAGGGAACGAACAGCTTCCTGAAGGTACCAAAGTGCTCATTAACGTTTTGATTGTTCCTGGGGTGTTCTTTGGGGAAAACTCTCTAGGTTTGGGCAAGTGGGCAGGGAAAGAAAACGTTATGCGAGTGAAAGTCAATCAAAAAAGCTGTTTGTGGATCTAGAATGTTTGCATGTAAATATTTTTGTTGGTTAAGTTTGTATTTTATAGGGGTGGGTAAGTAAATAGGGATGTAATATACATGGAGGCAATTATATGCATAATGCACCTAGTATAAACTTGGCTAGCAAAGATTTATAGAAAATCTCGAGTCCATCAAAACGGTTTTAAATCTTTAGTATGTCAAAACTACTTCGTTAGAATTAATAGTTTTTGAATTATTGTGGTGAAATTGATTTAATCAGAACTTTGTTAGATAGGAATAATTCCATAGTTAGTAGTGAAATGTGACTTTGTGATTTGGATAAGAGCAATGGGAAGGCTTGTTTCTTTTTCTTAATCGTTTTTTCTTCTGTAATGAGAAAGGAAGTAATCGTAGAAATAACAACCTCCCTCTCAAGTGTGCTGTTTTGCACCCGTTTGAATTTAGTGCTCTGAGATTCTTGCCTGCGAAGTGTGAGAAAACAGTGAAGTTATTTTTCATTTGCTGTTTTATTTATTGTCATTATTTTCATTGGTTTTTTTTCTGTGTAAAAAATAAAAGCACCACAGCATGGCATTAGGAAGCATCTCGTACTGGGCCCCAGGGGACGTGCTGGAGCCAGGGATGACTCAATAGGTCATCTCTTTTTCTAATTTCTATAATTTTGTCTTTTCTTTCATTATACTGAGAGCCTTTGAAATCTTCCTATGTGTATATGGGCACGTGTAACATAGACTGTACAAATGATACAGCCATTAGCGTTTGAAATCTTAAATGATTTTTGTTTCTCTTTTTTTTTTTAAAGAAAAGCCCGGCCCTTGCACTGATTTGCTGCTTGACGTGGTATGCACTTGGGCTGATGAGTTGCATAATAGCTTAGCGTACTACCGGGAGAGCAAAGCATGGGTTAGAAATGCCGGGATCATGTGGATCTGCAATAACATGGCACCCTACTGCATTCGTTTCTGTCCTTATCCACGAACAACACTGGACGGTTTTGTTGATCGCGCAGTGGGATTGATTCTGCGTGGCCAGCTCTATCACAGCCTTTGTAACAGTTAAAATCGAAGCCGCTGTTAATTTTGTCAGACTTGAGAGCTAAGCAAGCGAGGCTGGACTCAGGAGCCGGATGGGGACATAAGAAGATTAGTCATGTGCTGGGTGACACACTAGCGGTGTTTCAGTAGGTGACGCTCTTCCCTCTGAGTTTTCGCCGTCGCAGGCTCCTGGCAGGGACCTGGGGACGCGGTGCGGTCCTGCCTGGGGGTGCAGGGAGGGTCCCCTCTCCTGGAAACACTGGCAGGGTGCTAAGCAAGCCCTCCTGGAGCTGCCTCTTCAGCACCCCCCTTCATCTTCCTCTGAATCCCAAAGAGAAACGAGTCAAATATTCTGATTGCTTGCCTTGTTTAATAAAAGTATAGGGTATTTTGGATCTTTGCAGCAGTGATTCAGATCTCACCATAGGCAGTTTTATTTATTTGATTGTGCTGAAATATCCAGGTACAGGAGGGTGAGTTAAGGATGTTATTTCAAGCCCCATTTCACCTAAGTATATGTTTGTCTCTACTGGCCTGATCGATATGGTTCTAGAGGAATATGGATCTAAGTATAGAACACAGAGTTCCCTGTTCTTTGCTGTCTGTCGAACTTGGTTTGGGTGCTTTAATGTGGGCTGTACAGCCTCCAATATTTGCAGTGAAATGGCTTTACAGGGTTAGTATCTGTCTAAAGAAAAAACCGTGTCAGATGCACGGCATACAAACACATCTTTCGGTCCTTGCTGTAGAAGTGGTGATCCCGGTTCTAGGTGGCACTGCTGGGGTTAACGCACATTTCCTTATGGAGTGTTCTCAGCAAAACACATGATTTCTTTCTGTACCAGGAAGGGCAGTAGCACAGGGACAGAAGCAGAATGCTGTCAGCAGGAGCAGCTCTCTGGCCGTTAGGAAGAGGACTTGCTCTTGCCTGTTTTTAGACCACCGTTCATGTTACACTGTTTGACTGTACAAAATAACATAACGCATTTTATCGGGGAACTTGTGGTCGTCTCTGAGTCTCAGTGCTGGCTTGTTTTGGGACAAGACACTGTGCTGATGTCTAATACGATGCCGTGCGTTTTCACAGTACATCACCTAATTCTGCCCCAAATGATCTCATCACCATCTGGTATGATATCGTGGCGTAGCTGCACACCCTGGAGTCGTTATCTGGCCACAGTACGCTGCAGCACAGCGAGTCCTGATGTGTAACCCTCACAGCTTCGTGACATCAGAACATGACTGAATTAGACTGTGATGCAAGGTCCTGATGTACCATCGCAGCATCGTTGCGTTATGGTGCAACATCGTGCTATCAGAAATGGTACTGCAGTCCTCGGATGTGTTATTATCATATGGCAACATACATTTGTTTTGTTAGGGCCTGCTATCTTGGTTTGATAGGTCATCTTCATGTCACAGTGTAATATTTTAATATCAACTGCATACGTCTTTATGTTGTGAGGTGGTATCGCGAGAGAGAACTTTTGCTTCCCGTCTTACATCAGCGTTATCTCATAGATCCTTGGGGACTATGATGAGGCCCTCGGGGGAGCAGTCTTCTTCCTTAGGAGGTTTGGGGAGCCCATCGTCCAGCATAGATGGATACTAATTTGGATCCGTTATGAAAAATGACAGCGAAAGGACTGAAGAGGGACAAAAGCAAGCTGGTAGCTGAACTTGATATCTCATAAATGGGATACTGAACAAAACACTGTTTATGTGATTCTCTTTCTGCATTGCTTGTGCTGCTTTGTTGACTGAGCCACAGAACCTACTATATGTAACCTACAGAGAAAACAAGGGCCAAAGGCTCTACCTAAAAATAAATCTGTAATTCATTTTTCTGCTAGTGCCCGTGGGTGAGAAAAAACCTCTCCATGTTCCAACACCCTACTTATCTGAAGGAAGAATCTATTATATAGTTGTGGGGGTGGGATGGGAACTAGGTAGGGTTACAGAACAGCAAAGCTAAAATTAGAAGTCGTTTGATGGCAGGGAGCAGCGCAGATTAACATGAGGCAGTTTGAGTTCCGCGTGCTGTAAGGCTGCGACTCCAGCGCTCCGTGTTTGGACCAGGCTAAGGATATTTGCTCTTTCCATTGATGTGTCGGTGTCTCAAGGCCACACGTATGTAGGGGGGTGGAGGGTGTTCGTAGCTGTCACACCAGCCCTGCACAGCTCTGGCCTTGCAGTCGAGTATCACAACTTCTTTGGAGGCTAAAATAACAGATCAGTGAAAAAGAGACAGGAGGAATGTATTCTGCCTTCAGTTAGGTAGCGTTTTACTTGCTGTGATACAGAAAGGTGACAATGTGTTTGGGATTCTTGCTTCCTTAATTACATAGGGAAACAATGATGCCGTTTAAATCGCTTTCAGTTTCATATCCATACTGCAGAGCCTTAAAGAGCTACCGTGTGCACTGAAAATGCACTTGGTTCTATTGCGTTGTAAATGAAAGATGAATTTCCAACTCAATTCTTCCTCAGTTTTTTGGAGAGGGCTGGCAAAATTGTTCTGCTGAAGTTACATAATTGTGCTGCTGTGCATGTTGTGCTGTTCGACCTTCACGTTCTGGGTTAAAATGTTATGTCTCAGTGTTCTTTCCTCCTCTGCCTTCATCAATTCTTCTGCATCTACATCTTTGTGCTTTTTATTCAAAAGGAAGAAATAGGTGCTGATAATCCTCCACTAAAAAGCATCAAAGATGACCCACATACATACAAATAGGGCTCTAGCATTTTGGAAAGAAGAGGCTTTCACTCCTTATAAATTCTGCAAATGGATCTTAGGAATCAGAACGTTCCTGTTTGCTGCCGATGCGGTAGGAAAAGGAAATTATATTAATAGGCCACTCGTCTCTCCCTGTATCCAGAATATTCTGAAGAATTTGAATGTCCTTCTGTCCATAAAGTACATTTCTATCCTTTCTCAACAGAAAGAAATGTTATCATGTTGTGTGAGGTGACCTGAAGAACAGCTCTGAACAGTATGGGTAGTTTTAGTTTGTAAATGTTTGGTGGTGCACTGAAATGGTTAGCAGCAGCTTTCGTGCTGATTGATCTGGGCTTTTCAGTAGCGGGAAGTGATAGCGAGTAGTTAGGAGCCTAATCCACGTGGACTAATGTCAAGGAAGAAACTTGGACCCAGTTCACTTGGCCCAACAGTGCTCGTAGGCACCAACCGAGCCAGAAATAGAACCAAGATGATTACCGGTTCTTGTCCTGGACTGCACACTCCTACACTGAATTAATACCTTCAGTGGTAATATGGTACAAAGTACAAGTGAAGTGACTATTTTAGTTTAAAAAAAGCAAGAAATTACAGTGGAAGGAGACTGTTTGACAAAAAACTGAGTCATGATGAAGCCCTTGATCTGACATTTGGTTTGCTGTACCTCTGTTTGATGACAGACTGGCCAAATTACCACTTTAGTCTTTTTTGTTTGTTATGCGGTGTGCTTTTGGCATCAATTTTTGATTTAAAACTGGATAAACATCCATCATTTTATTCTGAGGGTAAGCAGACAGAAGAATTCTTTGGCTTGGGGCACGAAGATGCTGATGCTGCGCTCGGCAGAGGTTGCTGCCAACACCCAGAATCTCTCCTTCACATCTCTCCTTGGGCTGTAGGTTATATTGGCTAATTGAATCCTAATCATTTGTTTTGCTCTAAAATTGCTTTTTCTGCTTATCAGATGGTAACATCGTTTTGTTCTCTTCGTAGTCCTTCAGCAGCCTCACAAATGTCAAGTGAAGGGCAAACCCACTGGGACTGGTCTGGAATTCTACAGCCATTTCTTTGCTAAGGGCCTTCACTTGAGATGAATGAGGCTGCAGTGAGGCTTCTCCAGAGATTCTTCATGCACACAGCAGGAAAGAGCATGGAAGGAGGGGAATTCAGTCGAGAAGAGGCTGTAGATAGAATGTAGCAGATACTGTTTCTTTCCCTTGAAGTTCAAGTGTGGAGCTGAGACTGTTGTCTGCTGTTTAACTGCTTGGTCCCTTCAAATGAGGAGGAAGCGCCTGGCTGTTGGAGCTGTAAGTCACGAGAGGGCAGTTTTGTGCCTGGATTTGTCATTGTATGGTGATCTTGCTCCTGCCTTGGTTTCCCTGTCTGCAGAAGAGGCCACACTATTCCTCTCTTCCTTCTCCCCTTGTGCTCCCTCTTCCTGAAGCAGTTTGGTATTTAATGTGATGGTGCTAGATGGACGTTCAACAGCGTTCCGCAGTTTGTGAGCATGTGACTCACCCCGCACGTGTTAACGGTTCTATCGAACTAAGTGGAAACACTCACATACTTAAAATTTCTACTTGATCGGGGCTATTCTCAGCAAGGGGCCATGGTCAAGGTCTGAAAGAGCCAAACGTTGCCATCAAAGCTCTCGTGACACGTTGTGCGAGAGTCGTTCTATCCTGGTCAAGATCTCTTTTGCTTCATCACATTTGCTAACTGAAATTCCCCTTGGGAACAGGATTTTTCTTTGTTCTCTGTTCTAAACTAGTTAGTGGTTATTCCTTTAGCCGATGGAACAGCTGCTGTGTTTATGCTTGAATCTTCCCTTGCATGCCTCTGATTTCAGTCCTGGGTAGAAAGCGCATCTTAATGGCAGGCTGCCATTGTTATTATAATTGATAACTGTAAATTTCAGTATTTTGAATCTGGTGTAAGTAAACTATATAAATTGAGGTATAATAGCAATAATAGTGTCCAAGTATAAAATAAGTTCAGGAAATGGAGACACCCAAACAAATGCTGTAAATAAATCGGTAGATTTTCTTTGCTGTAACTTGTGCGTGCTTTTGCAGGGGCGCATGCTGAATACAGGGTGGTGGAATGTTTTCTGAGCTTCTCCTTTGCTCAAGTTTTCCGTTTGCCCAGCTTTAGATCGGTGCTGTTGATTATACTTTCTATTTTCCAGTGGTTTCTCCTCCGTAGCCGTTTTTCCTGGACAGAATGCTCTCTGTGGCGCTCCGCGGTCACAGCCAAGTGACCTGGGGGCAGATGCTCTGCTTTTTTTCAGCTAAAACAAGATGTAAAATGCTGCCATTCCCATTTGACAATGTCACAGCTGCTCTATGCATGTGGCAAAGGAGCAGAGAAGGATGGATTTTTAATGTTTTAAATTTTTGTAGGGGGGTGGGAGTGGAGATATATATTTGAGGTACATATTTGGAACCATTTTCAAACCACTTGGAATACCAGGTTTGGCAGAGCGTGGCTTGACCACACCTCATTTCAGGCCTTGGAACTGGAAGAAGGAAAATGGAGGAGAAAGTGAATTGAATGAAGAAGACTTAGGAGGGAAAGAAGGAGGTATATATTCAAAGAATTTGGTAACAGAAAAAATATTCATATGTGCGTATAATATAAAGTAACAAATCAGCTGTGGAGGGAGAAGGAAGGGTGACTTGTTTATTTTTAGTGTAAGAACAGCTCTCTTTAACTAGAATAATTCCTTTAATGAAATACTGATCAAACAAGCCTGTGTTTAAATGACTGGAGGAATAGACCAGCAAGATTTGAGGATTCCAGAGAAATCATTTGCCAAGGTCTCATCCCTTCCCCGTGTGGCGGTGACACATGAAGTGCTGTGGATTGAAGGGTTTGCACTGGAGACAGAGGCATTTTAGAAAGCTGGTGGAAAGTTAGAGCTGTAATTTTGGTATATTTCTGACCCTGTAGGAATAGAAGTAAAGCAGCTATAGAAGAAGAGATTGATCATGCGGAGGAAATATTTAATCAGCTTCCATGAGATACGATTGATCAGACTCTGTGGCTCTGAATCACTGTAGTCCTTCCTTCTCCTATAAGAACATGTCTAATTTGCTTTATGCTCTTACCATGTGTCCCATTGAGCCGTGCTGCCTTTTTCCTTTCTCAGTTCTTTGAATCGCTGGACATAACTTTGTCACCTCTGTTATACGTGTTTGGAGTAGGTACCAACCCAAGGCCGGTGGCAGGTATGCTTCATGCTTTGCCCAGAAGAGAATCAGTCACAGTGTGTTTATTTTTCCTGTAAGGCGGGTTTTTGTATGTGTGTTTGTGTACGCTTTGAATGAGTCACATTGTCACCTTCTGCGTTTTATAACCTCTCTGTAGAAGGTGGCCTTTCATAGAGTTTATATTTGGAAATAACCCATGTGTTGGAGGCCAATATTTCTCCTGTTGCTGGCTGCGTCGCCTGCTGTTGTACCAGGGAAGTAGATGGTTTGTGTTGTGTCTGATAAGGTTTAGAGAGGGCGCGTAGTCCCTCTCGCTCGGCAAGATGAAGAGCCAGTGTGTCTGTAGAAATGACCGAGGCAGAGGGTGCGTTGTGGGAGTGCGTTGCGGTTAGAGATAACGGGGATGCTTAGGTCCATGCTGCTCTGGTCCTTTGTTGTCGCAGAAATACTCCCTGGTGGTTTTTACAGCAGGGAGAACAGGGATATTTAATAAAGCTCGGCTAAAGTGCCCCTGCAAATATGTTTGGGATGCCAGGGATGTGCAACGACGTGGAGAAGCTGTACCAGGGCAGCAGAACAAGCAGGGAAGGGTAGGAGAAGTCATGGTGAAATCTCATAGCTGTCATCAGTGACCGGTGAGGAGCAGCCAGGGTTAACCGAGCGCCAGCGATGTGGGCTCCAGGGCATTCTTAAAGAGACAGTGGGTGCTTTTCTTTCTAGTGGGCAGCAGCCAGTTCAGATGCCAGAGCTGGGTAGCAAGTTGCAAAGAAGGCTTTGTTTCAGCCATGCCAAGCTGCTATCAGAGCGGGGAATCTTTTTGTCAACTGATTTTGAGAGCATAAAATGCATCGGAGCAGTAAGATTCTTGAACGGTTTAATGATTTCTCCCCCAGCAGAATTGCTTCTGTCTGCAGTTTAAATGGTGGTTTCAGAATCGGAGAGCAGAGGAGCAGGGAAGACACGCAGCTGCGCCCCAGGAAATGCGATGTGGGAACAGGTGGCCATGCGATCGTTCAGCTCTTCGTTTCTCGTCTCCCAGGCAGGCAGGAGGACGCCTTCCTGCGGATGCAGGTTCCTTTGTGTTCGTGCGTGTGCTGTGAGGTCCGGCGGTTCCTCAGGAACAAGGATGCCCTGGTGCACTGCAGGGCGGGCTGGGGACCCCAGGGGCTTTGACTGGGAAATCAAGTTGGGGTGGAAAGGCCGGAGGAGTGGGGGGAGAAGCTGAGCAGGACTCTTATGGAGCAATGTTCTGTTTTCATGGGAGTGGGGGCTCCACCGAGTAGCTGTTCGGTTTTCTTAGTGACTTTCTGGTGCCTACAACAGCAAATTACAGGAATCTGAGAGCATTCTGGAAGAAAAGGTCAAGCAAGGTTAAGAAAGTCCATCAGTGAGAATGGGGATGAATCTAATGGCATGATGTTTAACTCTGTCCTGAAGGGATAAGAAAAGGCCGCGTAGATAGTGGAGACAGTAGTTGTAATGATTCCACAGGGACCTCTAATTCATCGATGATCTGTTCCTGTTGTGTTCTTTGTGTGCGTGTGATTGCCTTCCCCCATCAGCCTGCTGTTTTGCTTTTCTCTTCATCCTCTCTAAAACTGGGCACTGACCTTGCAGCTGGGATGCGCTGGGACCTGGCTGCTCGGCGGTGACTCCCTTCATTGCCGGAGGGTTTAAAATCAGTGCAGCCGCTCGTTTTTGTGCCTTCCGCTGCCCAGCTGACGTCTCGCACTGTACGCTGCTCAGGGTGAGGGCCCTGCCTGTCTGCCCAGCCCGCAGCGCGGTGCTATAAAGCACATAAATACAGGAGTTACTGTTATTAGTGCTCGATCTCGGAGATGTTTGTTAGCGTTATTGATATGCCGTTAATCTTCATTGTCGAGCACACTGCCTGCTGTATGCTGTACCTGTCAGTGCAGTGCAAGTGCTTCTGGGGTAAAAGATGCATCAGCTTATCATCAGTGCAGCAGAACAGAACATATACTGGTTTCAGAGGAAAAAAGAGATGAATTTAGTATCAAGTGGAAGTTAGTAGGGGACTTAAGGATATGTAAGTGTCTTTGTAATATATGATTAGAAGTTCAAGACAGAGAATTTGTGGGAGGTCCGCTCAGCCAGCTTTTCCACTGCGTCCTGAGCCGGTGGGTACCAGGCCGGAGCTATTACCTGCCCGTGGTCCATGATGCATCTGCTCTGCGCTCTCTGTCCTGACCAGGATGCAGTGCCTACTCATGTTGGGATGTGATTCTGTCCATCTCAGCCTGCAGTGCAGAGCTGAGCCTACACTGGTTCCCCTTGTGCTATCCTTCCTCCTCGTTGTCGGAGATCGCACTGAATTAAAGACGGCTAAAACTGCAGTAAATATCCTCGTGGATATTTATGAACGTGATAGCTGTAGTTACCGCAGAGATCTTGGGCAGTTCCATATGTGATGGCAGTGGTTGCTGAAGAAGCTGTCTAGGAAGACATTGACCATGCTAAAAATTCTCGTTGTATGGGATGTAGCCTCCCGCTCTCACTCAACCCCTTGTCGATGCTGAGCCTGACTCCCCGCAGCCTCTTCCCTACCGTCAGCTCACCTTTCCTGCTTTTGGCTTTCATGTGGTGTTGAGGACAACAGGTAGGGCTCAGTTTCCTAGGTGAGGTGGGATCTCCTTCTGGTGAATGTCTTTAGTTCTGTGTGGGTTCCTTTGTGCAATTAAGGAGAGCTAATTAGCTCCTTTTAGTGCAGTCTCCTTGCAGAGGTAGCTGACCTCTTGTTAATCCTGGATTAAGTTCTTACTAAGAACTGGCTCTTTGTGTGTCCCAGTTAAGATGTTGACACTTTGTTCTCTCTCTCCTTGTTCTCCTCCTCCCCCTCTTCCTCCCCATGCCTTGGAGCACATGATTGCCTTCCTCCTCCATCCCCCACCGCTGCAGGAATACGGTGGAAATGCCATTGTCAGTTCAGAGGACTCTAAAAGACTTTTGCTTAATCTGATACCTGTCTAGGAGCCCGTTTTCTGCAAGGGAGAAGGGAGAGTTTTGGCAATGCTCCTTATTGCTTGATAGGGTGAGAATACTGGGGGGTTTGAGGAGTAGCACCCGTTTTGTACGCGGGAGGCTGGAAGGGTGTTCCATGGCCTGAGCAGGAGCTGGCAAACAGCACCACAAGTCCCGGCTGGAGAATTCAGCCTGTATGGTGCTGTGCGTTCAGAAGCAGAGTCCATACGGTCACAGGGTATCTAGGAGAAGCGCAGCTTCCGTGCTCCAACAGTGGCACGAGCCAAAAAATTAAACAGGTGCAACATATTAATTTCTACCCAGATGTGCCAGTTACCTGCTACCGCTAATCGTACTTGCAGATCTTGAGGTTGTAGCATTACACTGAGTTTTCCCTGAGGACGTGCCTTCCTGACATTTCTAATATGTCTTTTGGAAGACAGGGCCAGAAATTCTGTTAAAGTGTGTCTCCTGGTTCTGTTCTGAACTCAGCTGAAAAGTAGAGGTGGCATGCAAAGACTGTCTCAATGGCTTTAACTTTTCAAAATAGATCATATTAAAAGCGGACGAGGAATTATTGGGAAAGGGGACGTGAGAAACATTAACACGTGTTCTGATGCAGACATCCATTGTTCCCAGACATTTTGCAGACAGACTTTTAAAGACTGCTGTTTGTTTCCATATCGCTCATGTGGTTCACAGAGAGGGTAAGGTTGCTGTAGCTGAATACAGAGTTTATCTCACTTATTGCTGTGTTGGCCTTGACATTCAGGCACTGGACTTTCTTGTGGGTGTCTGTCGTCAGCCCTGGGCTTTTAATTACTTGGACAGTGCGTCGTTTGGAGGTGCCATAGGTCTGAGCATGCTTGTGTTACCTGGCTCTAGGCAGCAGAGCAGAACCAGCCTTGCCCGTCACTCCTGCAGGCGCTCTGGGGTTCGGGCTGTGGTGCGTGACCATGTCATGTCACCCGTAGCCCAGCGGCCAAGCCCTCCCGAAGCTGTTCTTCACACAGGAAACAACGCCCTGGCGCTTGTCTTGATTCTTTAAAACCGGCACCTGGCCAAGGGCTGAGAGACATTTCTGCAGGTAAACCCAGTCGACGCAGAATGCGTTCTGCAGCTCTGGAACACAACAGGAACCTGGTAGCTCTACATTCATTGAAGACCCCTGAAGAATCCTCAGTGCACTATTATCACCATGAAACAAGCTGTCTTCATAGTGACATGAATGGTGCTCCAGAGACCCTGAAATCTAAGAAGAGTATTTGTCCTTCTGAGAGTTCTGGGTTGAATTTTGAAGATCTGATAAAGTTTGTAAAGCGTTTGAGGTGTTGCCTGATTTTTCAAATTGCCTGTAGCTTTGCCTTCCGCACTCCCTCCCATACAGCCTAAGAAGCTTTTCTCTCAGCCTTCCATTTTTACTGCTACTTTTATAGTGCTGTTGGAAGCAGAGCTTTGGTTTGATTCATCTTCTCTCCTGACAGTCAGAAGAGTGCTTGGGTCTCATATATTGAATCTATCCTACCACTTTATGACCTGCTTTGAGCATTTGCGTGTTCTCCATGTTTCCAGATGTGAAGTACCCCTTCTACTGAATTTCATCAGAGCCTTTGGCTCTGTGTGACTTTCCTGACTGTTGCACAATAATACCTTGTTCAAACCTGAATAGTCATTCAGACAAAACATACCAAAATGTGTAGAGGCTGAGAGTCACGCTTCTGCCTATTTTCATAAATCTTTGAAAGCCATAAGAAAAAAGCACCAAAGGACCATTGCACTGGAGACAGGGAGTAGGAGAGTTTGTATGTTTTGTGCCATTAGCTTTAAATGCGCTGTAAATTCACCTCTTCATGAACTTCTGTAAGCATTTGAACATTCTATGGTCATATGTGAAAATGAAAAGTCAAGGTGCAAATTATAGTGGCTCTGCTCTCACCTTGGTTTTGCTGACTGGAGAATGAGATTGTGCTGTATTCTTTTTCATGCTTAGGTTTGTGTTGGAGAAATGCTTCGGTGCTTTTGGTGAGGACCACAAGACTACTGCAGTTGTAAAACACAACGGGTTTACCCATAGACACTGAAACATGGTGCAACGCATTGAAGATTAAAGTCTTGAGAAGAAGGCATTGCAAAATTCATAGTGTATTCTGCGTTGGCAGAAGGTCAGCGTGTGTAAGGACAGGATGGTGTGGGATTCGGCCCTAACTCTTCATTGCCAGTTGTTACTGAGCTTTCCAACTTCTGTTGGAAACAGTGTGTTTCCACATAGGCAGAAAGCTCCATCCTTATGGGGACTTGCAGGCTGAAAGCACAAAGTCAGATGTTACTGGGTGAAGTGACAAATACTGTTGTCAGCCCTTGTGATTGTGTAATGGATCCATTTTGTTCGGTACTCTTTGTAGATCGCCAGCACTTGTGCTTCAAATCAAGCGTGTTAGTGCAGGAGACGGGGCCAGATTGGTTCTACACTATTTCCTTGTACAGACAAGGTTTGATTTCATATCCTGGAAGGAAAAATGCAAGCGAGTTGATTCTTTTGCTCATTTCTTTTTCATCCTTCAGCCTGTGTTATTTATATTGTACTGTGGCCTTTGAGAGGGTCTGAAACCCCTCTCATTCTGGCATCAAGATGTCCGTGAGTGGGCATGTAGGGATACAGAAACACCCTGTACTAATACACGGTAGAGTTGTAAACTTTGCTTGATCACATTTCTTTAAAAATCCCAGGCCCGTTTACACACGGATAGACATGAAAAATGGCAACAAATTAGCTTGCTAGATGAAGTAAGCTAAATTGAGCTGAGGTCACCTTAATTCTGAATGAGTGTGTTCGCACAGTGTTTAATTCAGTTTAGATAATCCACTTTACCAGTTAATTAGGGTTTCATTTTCCTGACTGTTCATGCATTGACACACTCACAGGTTTCTAAACTTTCTCCCACCTGTGTGAACGGTCTGGTGTGTACACAGGGAGGACGAGTATGATTTTTCCAACCTGTAGGATCTTAACTTGCAGCCTCTGCCCAACTTCATGTCAAAGTGACAGACGTAATCGGGGGACCTTGGGAAAAACGGCAGGGGCTCCCCCTCCCCCTGCTCCCCCGCAGCGGCGGATCCCGAAGGCATTAGGGGTTGCGTTATGTAAAGCGCAGCCCACGGGCCGCCTGCCTGCGCACGCGTGTGCCCGTGTGCGCGTGTGGCTGGAGCCCCGCAGCCGGGGGAGCCGCCGCTCCATCGGAACCACACAGAGCGGGCGGGGGGAGCGCAGAGGCTGAGCCGCGGCAGGAGCCCCAGCAGCATGCGAGGCAGCTGAGACAGGGGCTCTGGGTGCCCCTGGGGAGCCCCAGGGCTCTGAGATGGTGCAGGAGGTGAGTACCCTCCCACCTCACCGCTGGCCCACCCTCGCTCTCCCCCACCACACACAAGTGCATGAATGAATGAATTCCTAGCCGCTCCGTGCTGCACTCCGGTCCCTAATGGCTACCAGGTTAGTGTTACTCTCCTGTTCCTTCTGCAGATCTCCTCCTCTCCCCTCGGTGTGTCTATGTGCAGTCTCCGAATGCGTGCATGTATGCATCTGTGCATGTGAACGACGGAGCCAAAGGGCTGTGTGTGCTGTGCCCAGCTCAGGTTTGACGAGCAAACTACCGCCTGAGACACACGCTTTCAAGGCAGATTAAATCTGGAGTCCATGTTGGTTGCTGCTGCTGCTGCTCCTTTCTGTTTGGGGGACTTGAAAGCAGACAGCGTGACATCATGTTGCAGAGATGCTTCGTTTCTTTTCCCTTCCCCAGCCCGATTCCTTTTTGCCTTGTTCTCCCCCATGCACGCGCCCAACCTCTCCTGCAGAGGAATTGCTAAAGCAGCCTTTTCAATTGTTCGAAACAACCGATGAGCAAATCTGATTGTTTTTTTCAGCTGTCCTTCCCCTCACCCCTCCTCCTTTTCCCTTTACGCCTGCTGTCTCCCCCATCCCCCAGCCCCGAAGGGGCAGTTATTGCTGTGTAACATCTGGGTACACGAGCGAGTCGGAGCGGGGTTGAAGTTTGATGAACTGGCGATGCGTCACAGGGGGCAGCTGGAGCTGCTGCAGAAATATGGTGTATTTGTTTGCCCATGTGCTCCCTCGCTCTTCGAAAGGCTTGGAGCGTGCACACTGATGTCTTGGTTGTGCTTTGCGTTCCTCTCTGTGTTCGTATATTTTTATATATTTGCAGTGATGGGGAGAGGCGGAATTGGGTTTGTGCCTCTTTATTTTTCAGGCTCTCCTCCAGAGTCTATGCATGCAGGGTTTTTTCGGCAGGGGAGAGCAGGAGAAAATGAGGGCTCCTTGCACCCTGCGTTTTCATAGGCAATGAGAATCTGCTGAATCTCCATTTACTAAAAAATTGCTTTTTCTTAGATTACCGGTGACTAGCATTGTCCTGTCCATCACGGAAATCCCCGGTCCAGTAAAGAGGGTTTATTCCTGTTTCCTTGCTTCATTAAGTCACACGCATCTGCAGGAGAACTCTGAAAATTTAGGATGGAGCTTGTGACTTTGGCTCCATAGGATGGAAGGAAACTTCAAGCTGAATCTCAGAGTCGTGTTTTACATCAGTGCAATAACTGTGGGTGCCCAGTGTTCTGCCAAGGGGCGCCCCCAGCTGCCCGTGCCACTGGAAACGGGGTAAGGCCAGAGACAATGTGCCATGGGAGGGGACAAGCCTGACCCAGGTCCTCGGGACAAAGAACTGTGTGTGACGGGTGCACTGAGGGTGTCTGGCTCTCCCCACTGTCAGCTGCAGCCCTCAGCCCTCTCTATTTTTAACTTTGATCTGGACAGTGCACTGCATGGTCAGAGCCAAGGAGAGAGATTGCCTGGAGGATATCAGGGTGAGGGGACGTGAAATCATTGCGTTATTGTGTTCAGAATGGTAAAGGGATGGAATATCAAGAGGTGAGCAAAAGAAATTGATGTGAATCCCAGCTTTGAAGATCTCAGCATCTTCCATTAACTTCTGAAAGCTGATGCTGGTGAGCAGCAGGAGTGAGTGGGAAGATGTAAAGCTCTGGCTTTGTCTTCTGCTCCTGAGATGCACAATATCCCTGTCCAACCCCCGCTTTGCCGCTGATAAGATGTGGTGTTTAATCTCGGCGTTTAATCTGTGGTTTCTAAAACCTCGGGATGCGTTCAGGGGGATGCGACCTGTGCTGGGGGTAAAGTCCTGGCCTGCTCGTAGCCTTGCTGAAGGTAGAGCAGGAGATGGGCAGGAAGAATGCGTGTGCTCTCCTCCACGTAATCTAGTTGTGTCACACCTATGTCTGCATCCCAGCATGGGCACAGACCTTTATCACTAGCTATTTAGTGCTAGATTGCATTTTTCTCCCTCTCCCTTGACATGATGCACATGGGTTAGACGTATGACAGCAACATTGTGTCTCCAGACCATTGTAAGATTTTGATGTTAGCTTGGAAATAACGAGGTTTAAAGTAAAGATGCTCGGATTTATTTTCATTTTAGTTTTTATTCTTTGAGCTGTCAGGTTTCCAGACTTCACATCAGAGATGGCTTAACGGTGTCCATTGTTCTATTTATTTTTTAAACAAGACTTCCAAGCTCTGTTCTGTCTCAAGTTCCTGGCTCTGAGGTTTTGAAGACAGTGTCAGATGTTGCAATTCTTGCTATTAAAAAGCCATTGACAGTGTGGTGAGGAGGAGAGAAAAGAAAGCCCGTATCTGTTGGTCCTTGGAAGCGCAGCCATAGGCCGAGTCCTGCAGGTGACCGTGCTGGGGCTGAAGCAGATGTGGCCTCAGCTTCAGAGGGATGTGAAATTCTTATTTTGCATTATTTCCCCTTTATTGCTTTCCAGATTTCTTTGTGTTACCCATCACACTTTGTTCCGTGTGCTTTGTCTTCCTTCAGAGCAAATGGAATTATATTAGTTAGTGATGGAGTGCTTTAGTGTATGATTTATAGCACGTGTTGGTTCTCTGCAGAGTAACGATTCTTTCTAAATTACGGCCGTTGCGTTATTGGACAGTATTACTGAGATCTGTCTTGTATTTTGAAAACATTTTCCAACTTTTTCTTGGGATTTTTGCACTAACTCCAAGTGGGAAGGGAGCGGTGGAGGGATCGGTTCAAACGCGGCGCAGGGGGGGGTCCTGTAAGATAATCAGACCATTTGTCCATCAGAGTTGATAGTCTGTCTCTAGTGGTAACCAGTATCAGATGATTCAGAGAAAGACAATGACATTGTTAATAATACATTTCACCAACCTTGCAGTGCTGTATGTGGGCAGAAGGCGAATTCCTTCCTAACGCTTGCACTGATTTGCTAATCCCCTGAAGCATAATAATTGCATTAATTTTATCTCATGCATATGTAAGCATGCTATTGAATGTCATAGGAGGAGGATGCCATTCTGCGAAATGTCAAAATAGTCAGAGCAATCTTTGACAAGGATGGACTTTTCTGGTAAAAACTAGTTATTTAAAAAAACATGCAGAAAGTGTATTATTCTTGTTAGTCTTTTTCAAACAATTGTCATGAAACATTGCTCGCTTTCTGTACAGCTCTGCAGGTGTCATTGCTTTTTAATTCAGTGCTTTCTTTTTTGTCTCTATTACTGGGTGATTCAATAGAAGTCCAATATTTTGTTATTGCCTGTAGAGCAATGGCAGGCCCAGGCAATTGCTCGACAATATGTGGAGGTTTTCATTCTTGGATTATCAATCTGAAGTGGGTGTAGGTTGGTGATGACCAAAAGTTGTTACCATCTGCCTGCCGTTTGGTAGACTGCATAATGGGTTTCTGAATCTCAGCTTTTTCCACTGATGTCAGACTGTATCACAGAAAAGTATCTTTGCAGGTGTCTAATTAGCCCCATTACTAGCTGTTTCTGATGAGAATTAACTCTTCTTGTTCTCCAGCCAGGCTTGAGGTGCCTTCTTGACCTTGTAGCTTTCTTTGCTCTTTTGAGGACTTTATCAGAAGAGTTTTGTTTAATGCTTGAGGATCTCCTCCATTTTTGTTTAGAAAAGTGTGTCAGCACGGGCTTGACTTTGTTTGCACAGCCCATAGACTTCAGTGGGTCTATAGACAGAGTTAAATATCTGCTTAAGCTCTTTGCTGGTTTGGGGACATAGTGCTCAGCACTTCTCAGAATTTAGCCCAGCATTTCAATGCTGTTGGTAACCCCAGTTCTGGGCCTTGAAGAGCTCACTATCAGGTGGGTGCTACAGGCTGCAGGGAGATGTGAGCAACTTAGCAGATACATCCTTGTAAAGAGTTCCTGTGAGAACTCTGGTGCACGTGGAGGCTGCCCGTTAGCTTTCCAGATCAGGACTTCCTTGAGAAAGTCCAAAGGGTTTAGAAATACACTGCAGGAAATGGTGTCATTGCTGTGTTTCTGCTGAGAAGCTGGTGATCACCACCAAGGTAGGGAGCATCCTGTGCCTGAAATTGCCGCTTGTTTAGATGAGCTTGTCTGCTTGTTACAGATCCTTTGGTACTCTTGGTAACATAGTGATTACTCTGGCTAAATTCTAGTTCATATCCTGCAACCGGCAGATTCAAATGGATTTACTGTGTGTATTCTTAATCTGTGCATGTCACTAGCCACGCGGGGAACAAGCCGCTGCTGTGCAGTGTGGCCGCGGGTGCTGTGACGGTGCTGTGACGGTGCTGTGACAGTGCAGGATGGCTGCTGGCTGCTAGGGCACGTGTGGTTTGAGAAAGAACTGTTGCAGGGTGCTCGTCTGAAGCCCGGGGATGGCTGTGTTGTAGTGGCTGGCGGAGTGGTTGTTTCAGAAGATCTCGTAGGATGGACAGCCTCTCCTGTCAATTCAGGACTGCCTGAATGTCATTCATGCAGAGTTTATTTAACAGACTTGAGCAAAATCAGGCTTCTTGTTGAGTTCTCCATTGCATGGAGTCCTCAGGGTTCCTTTATAGCTGTGAGAGTTGCAGGCTTAGCTGGTGGGGTACAGACTGTCACCTTCCCCAGAAGGTACTGCTTGCTGAGGTCTCAGTTCACCGGCTGGTCCAGATCTTTAGAGGAAATACTCCGTCGGAAGAGGAAGTTTGGCCTTTGTGCATCTTGCCTTGTGTCCCTGCTTTGTGGAGTGTCCGGGGCAGGGTGGGAGCAGGCTGTGCATTTTTCCATCACCTAAAGAAAAGCTCAGTTCTTCTCCATGCTGCTGCAGGTATCGAGGCCTGTCCTGAGCAGAGTTTGGCCTCTTCCTAGCCGTGTTATTTTTACCACAGTTCCAATCATAAGACGAGGTGTTTCTCTTAGGCACAGGAGGAACATAAACCAAGAAGACATGCTATGCCTTGTGTGCTTTCACATATCGGTGCAGCGTTTCACCTGGGAGCGAGGGGCTGCTGCTTAGGTGGGCTTGTTTGTGTTCTGTCCCTGTGTTCATCTGTTGTAACTGCTAAAGGCCACACTGCAGGGCTGTGTGAGGCCCTGAATGTGCTCTGGTCAATTAGGTCTCTAAAGCATTATTTATTACTATTATTTTTTTTCAAAGTGGGTCAAGCCGTTTTGGCATTTCAGGCGTTGATTCCCGGTTCAATTGCAGGCCTCGGTCGCTATGGCAACTGCAGAGAGCGTTCGTCATGGCTGTGCCTTGGGTCGGGTTCAAACTTGAGGAGTTTGGAGGCGCTCAGGGCAGGGGGAGGCGAGCGGGACGGAGCTGCGGCCGGTGGGGTTTGTGCCCATCGTGCTGTGCTGGACGTGAAAGGCTGAATGTACAGACTCCTCGTGTCCTTCATTGCTTGCACACCTCTGGAGTCTTTCGTGTGAGAAATAGTCAGTATTGCCCAGCCATCAGGTAGTATGAGGTGGGTTCAGACCTCCTGATTTTGATCAGCTCTCTGCTGAACTTCTTAGCAAGTTTCATCTGAAAAATGGTGCAGCTGTACCCTGGTTTTGAACTGGTTATTTCGTGCTTTACATTAGAAGCAGTAAAAACTCCGTGCTCCTTCCTAACTGTAACCTGAAAGCGGGCAGAACCTTGGCTGAATTTGACTTGGTCTTTATAGAGTTGCTTGAAGCTGAAACTCAGGGTGAAACTCGTGAGTATGAACTCATACGAACAGAAAATGAGGAGGAGGTTGTGCCTGATAAACTCCGGTTTCGTAGAGCAGTAGAAGAAAAATTAGTACATCTGTTCAGACAAGTTTAGTGTATTGGTATGTGATTCAGGAACATTCGCTTCAAATTCTTGCCTTGTATTTCTGGGGACCTCTCAAATAAACCAGGTTGTGTTGAATCAAGCCTGCTCGGGGGCAAGATTTAGGAAATTTGATGTAATGCCAGATAACAAATAACATTGCCGGAGCCATACAGCCCCAGAATTGAGAGTTCGTAACCAGAGGAATGGCAGTTCAGCCCATTTCCATCTCTGGAAGCATTGCTGATGCACGGGAGCTGACTTGGGTGGCACTTGAACAAGCAGCATTTTCTTATTCTCTATCTATATGGTTCTCAGTCTATTAAGTAGAAATACGGAACAGAGTGGAGCCTGTAATTTAATCCATCTTTCTTCTTGTATACAGAACATTTTGCAGACCCATTTGCTCTAGCCTGCTTGTTACCCGTATGAATTTCCACACTATATTATTGAAAATATCTTCTAAAAGGGTTTTCTGCCAAGTGCCGTGTTACTTGCCAATCGCAAGTGTGTATGAGTATGAAATGTGATTCTGTTATTGTTTGCATAAGCAACTTTGTGCAAATTGTTTAGGTAAAGTGTCATCATTTGTGCATTAACACAAGCAGTGAGCAAATAGATGATAATTTATGAGAGCAGTTCAGCCAGCACTAAACCAAACTAAACCTGGTAACTACTGGAGGAGTGTATTAGATTATCTACCCATACCCACTAACTAACATCTGTAAAATGCTTCTGATATCTTCAGAGATAAGGGGTGGATATGATTTTTATCTGAGAATTAATGAAACCTCAGACATATATTCAGCTTTTCTAGATTTTCAGAAAGGAAATGATCCATTTTAACTTCCTCGCTGTACGTCACATTGTGAGAAACAAACTTCAGTTTATATGTAATTGGGCTTAAATTATAACCCTTAAGAGTTTGATTGTACCAGCTTCTTTAATTCAATCCCTTACAGTTGTAATTCCCTCACCTTTTTTCTATTGCCCGCTCTGCTGGTGCTCAGATGTGGTCTGTTTTCTATAGGGCACCGTAACGGCTCAGCATGGCAGAGTTGGCACAGTTAGTCCTGGGATCAGCCCAGCTTCCAGACTTGAACTGGCTGGGAAGGCCCCAAAGATGTTTGTGCTGGTCATAAATAGGTTTGACTGCAGAAGGAAATGAGTTACGTAGGGAAAAATGGATGTAGTGTGTGGTATTTTGGAGTCTGGCAGGAAGAAGAGGCATCAAAAGAGAAGGAACAGTGAGGAAATCTGAGTTTTCCTGTTCTGCGTAAATATGTATGTAAATGGTTTTCTGGTTTAAGGTGTTAGGGCATTTGCTGAAGGTTTGAGATGAGAAGTTCCCTTCCCCTAAATGTTTCATAATTTCTGTAGAACTCTGAAAGGTCTTGCTTTTTCCCATTATGAAACTTTAAAAAAAGAAATCATGAAAGCTTTTATGTTCTAGCAAAACATCTTCATGCCCAGCTCTAGCTGCTGTGGGAAAGGATGATTTGATGCAGGAAATCATGACTGCATTGTCTGTCATCGCGAGTCCCCTCCCCATGCCCCATCCTTTTTGATGTTCTTTAATGGAGTGTTTCATAAAGACACGATTCCCTTTTTGTGCATCCTGCTGAGAATAGTTACACTTGCTGAAATAAAATAAAGGAGGGACACGGTGGGACTGTATCGAGAACGTACTGACAGCTCCCTCATTCTTGAGGGCACGTTCAGGTTTTCTAAGCTCAGCTCATCATTTTAAAGTCTCAGAGCCTACAGGAGAGAATGAGTTCATTCTTGCAGGCGTTCGTCTGTGGTCAGCTGAATTGAAGAGTGGGTGGGGAAAGGCACTGGCAGGCTGTTGTAGTCACCTCTGCCGCTGGAAAGTGATAACTGTTTACAGCCTCATTTTACTGGGGACCTAAGTCCCAAGTGTGACAGCGGGTGCGTTGCTTCAGGAAGCCAGATTTGTCTGCTGTGCTAGTGGAGAAATCTGCGGGTAATGCTCCACCTCAGGGCATGGGTGCAGTTGTTTTCTGTTTGAGCTGAAGATGATTAACCCCACTCTTTCCTCCTTTCTGCAGTACTGCCAGTAACTCCAACCGCAGCACGCCTGCCTGCTCCCCGATCCTGCGCAAACGCTCCCGCTCCCCGACACCGCAGGACTCCCAGGGAGACGCCATGGTGGAAAAAGGCTCAGACCACTCGTCGGACAAATCCCCTTCCACGCCGGAGCAGGGTGTACAGCGTAGCTGTTCCTCTCAGTCAGGCCGCAGCGGGGCCAAGAATTCCAAGGTGAGGAGCGAGCAAATGACTTTGGTCAAGATGTGCACACGTCCTCAGTTCTGAACTCTCTAATGCAGTGCACTGGCTTTGCCTTGCACTTTTTTTCCTCTGGCTAACTTTCTGCCTTCTTCCCCCATCATACTTCTGAAAATTCTCCTAACTGGGAGCCATTTGCCTGGGTCAGCCTTCTGCACATCTCTGTTACCTTCTCCATCACCCACGTCCATGGGTTGCTGATGGCTTGTAGTGCAGTTCCGTGATGATTTATGTTTGCAGTTTGTTTGCCCCCCTGTTTCCCTGGGGGGCTCTGTGGTTTTGAGAAAGACCTTGAAAGGCAGGAGGTGCAAATACTTCTTATCATCTGGATCCTAAAGGGTCTTGGAACAAAGGAGACGGGCGGTGAGGGGCCCGTGCAGTCCTCCGGTCCTGTCCGAGCCCTGCATTGAGGTGAGCTTCAGGTTGCCACAGGATCAGTTTGCTAATGCTCTTCAAAATACCTCCTGTCAGTGCAGTATTATGACTGTCTGGCAAATTCATTGCAAACCTTGGCCAGGGTAGATGATACTTTCCCTAGAAAGGTATTGTGTCTTTTGATTGTATTAGAAACACTATTGGCCTTTGCTGTACTGAAGAGGGTTTCAGGTTTGGGGAATCTTGATTTTCTGTGAGCAGTGGGACCTGGTGAAACAGACACAAGGGCCTTGGGAGCCAAACATAACCTTTGATTATAACCCTGATGTCACTGGCACATTATATGACAATTAGCTGTCTGGAGCACTTGTGTGTTTCCAGATTTTTGAAGTGAAATATTTCAGCCAGAATAACTTCACAGTGTCACAGGCATAACTCTGATGGCTTGTGCGAAATGAGTTGTTAGATCTTTGTTTGACTTACCGCTGGATTGTGTCATGCATACAAGAAGTCTTCATCCTCTCCCCTTGTCATCACTGTCAGTGGAGGAAACAGGGCTCACTGGCCCACGGTCACTGGGCTGAACTGCTATCTCGCCATCAAGGGGGATGGTGTATGTGAGTTCTAAAGAGAGGGCGAAGGGTTTTTTCCAGATGAATCATTTGAGACCCGTCAGTTCTGAGGTTGCCCTTGAGGTCAGATGTGCTTCCTGTGCACACAGTAACCTACAAACACCCCAAAAGAGAGCCACGGGCACACTGTTCATAGCCACACTGGGGACACCGTCAGGGGAACAGCATCCTTGGTAAGGGGGAATTACAGAGATGAGTCGCCCTGCCCTGGCCCGTAAAGCACTGTGATTTAAGGCCACGGGAGCGCGATTTTTACCAACACAGTGACTGCTAAAGCTTGACTTTAATTCATGGTGCTTTTCATAAGAAAAGGGGGGATATAATGCTTTCTATTGGGTTTGTGGGTTTTCCTTCTCTTGATTTGCGAGGTGATTTTTCTTCTTTCCTTAATTTCTCTCTTTTCATTCCTGCATGCTTTCTCTCCGATTAAGTCACACAAGCGCCTCTCCAAAGTAAGCCTTCTTTTTTCTCTCCTGTCCCCACTGTAGCGTTGTCTCATCGCTCAGAAACCCTCCCCGTGGCGCTGAGCGGTGCCCCCAGCAAGGCATTCTCCTGGTGCGCCTGCGAGAATGCCAGCGAGAGCTCAGCCCAATGCCTGTAGCTGAGAAGCTGGTTTCACTTATATCACTGGGATCTTATTAATATTTGCTCACATGGTGTGAGAACTGGGCTGTTCATCACACTCCTTCAATTACTGCCAACTAATTTTAGCCTTTGTTTTAAGGTTTGCTTTCCCTCTCCCTTGGAGTGAGCTGCTGTCTTTGCCAGACATCTGCTGGCTTTGGTAGGCTGAACAATACCATAATCCCTTCTCTCTCCTCTCCTCTTACTGTATGCCTTTCAGAAGCAAGAGTTGGTCTCCTTCATGTCGTCCCTGCTTTTGATGATGAATAATAGTTTTGTGGCCAGTGATCTCAGCTACTGCCCCTGCACGCTTTCCTGTGTGATGTAAATATTAAAGATCAGTGATTTCAAATGAACCCAGCTTGAACTTATTAGAACAGACCTGTCCCAAATGAATTGTGAGAATTCATGGGCTCGCTCTGAAAGGTACTAAGTAGAAGATCCCTCTGTGGGTGCTTGGATTGGAGATAAACTCCTCGGAGGTTCCATCTCCCATCTCTGTGCTCCCCCGAGAAGAGTGTAAAAATCAGAAATGCAGATGGGATGCTTATTGGACAAAGTGCCAGGCTGTTGGCATTTCCACATGTATACTAGTAAAGTTAAAACCAGAATGGCTTGGATGGCTTCATAATCCACGAAGTCAACGCCTTGGCCTTTCCCCAGCTGATGTCTTAGATTTCCTTCCAGGCAAGTTCTCAGAGAGCAGTTACGTCTACGGTCATAATGCCTCTTGTAACCAGCCGGACCTTCCACGATTGCTGCTGTCTGCTGGAAGCTTCCCTATGTGTTTGTTTGAGACAGATTGTCTTGTGCTTGGTGACCGTAGCCTGGATAACTAGAAAGAAGGGCTGTGGGACTGAAGTCTCAGGTGAGGTGTGAAAGAAGTTCTATGGAAAATGCCGGTCTGGAGTAGCAGAGAGTCTGAAAGGATTGCTGGTGATGGAGGTGCGTGGGTCAGACAGGTTGCGATAGGCTGTGGGAGGCTGGAGGCGCTTTGCCCGAGCGATGGAGAGGAGCACCGGCAGAGAGCGATGCACGTAAACTGCGTTCAGAGCGGGACTGCGATGTGCTTGCAGCCAGCCCCTTGCATTTCTGAGAGAAAAAAGCAACAATTTCAAGACAGTTAGAGGAACGAGGGAAGCAGACTCGCGTTCCGGTGCGAGGGAGCTGATGCGCAGAGGGAAGGGGATGGCGGGCACACCTGCCAGCCTGTGCCAGAGCCCACGGGCTGTGCACGGGCTGAGCTGCAAGCAGTGTGACGCTCCGTCTCTTTGCTGTGCTCCACAGGGTGGCTTTCCCTGGTACACGTGAGGAATCTCAGGCATGATAAGCCCCCTGGTTCTCCCCACGCAGATGATGATGGTATGAATTCAAGACAGAGGTTAGGAACAAAGAACTTAAAAATCTAAGTCTCCTTTCCCAGCCTCTTCTCCTCTCCCCACTTGCCTTCTGCAAGAAGAATGGCCAGATTTTTCTGACCTGTCTCACTAATGAAATGAAACAGCTTGAGCCCATGAGTTTGATGCTGTGTCTGTACAATTGCTGACAGATCTGCTTGGAGTCCCTTGCCCTCTTTTGTCTGTTGTGTTGTCGTGCTGCAGTGTTGCCATCAGAGGGAGCGCTTCACGAGGAGTTTTTAAGCACTGGGTGACATCTGTAGGAGATCTTTTCTGGAGCTTGCTTTTCCACGCTGTCCAGCACTGTGGCATGGACCAAACCCCCTACAGGCCTGCATCAGCCTTAGGCTTTTACTGGCAAACACAGCTGCTTCTGGAACAGCTTTCTGAACTCAGCAAAACCCCACGTTTTGCTCTCAGGCAACAAGGAAATACATATTTGTAACTCTTTTGCTCTTGCCCAAGGATAAAAGTAATTTCCTCTCCATTGCAAATCCTTCAGAGTCTTCCCAATGTTTGTAGCTAATAATGAATGCTGAAGATAAATACCAGGTTAGGGTAGAACATTGATTTTGATGTAGGCCCTGGAGACTGTAGAACAGCTTAAGTTGGAAGAGATCTCAGAAGGTCTCTAGTCCAAGCCCGTGCTCAAAGCAGGACTGATGTGCTTAGGTCAGGCTGCTCTAAAGTCTTGGCCAGTCACAATTTGCAAACCTCCAAGACCGGAGATCCCCCAGCCCTGGCAGGGCCCTGCTCCAGTGCTTAACCACTCTTGTTGTGAACAGGCTTTTTCCTTCTATCCAAATAGAATTTCCCTTACTGCAGCTTCTGACTGTTGCACCTTGTCCTTTCAGTGTGCGATTATGAGAAGAGTTTGGCTGTGTCTTCTCATTTACCCTCCGTTGAGTGGTGTAACCCCCCCTTCAGGTAGTAGGTCATGAAATCCTGGTCATTTTGGACTGGGGTGAGGGATTTCTTTGAGTTATTTGGCCATGGACATACAGAAGCCAGGTGAATATCACAGCTTTTGAAAGTACACAGGTCAGGAGAAAGGGCTCTGGAATCCATTCTGAGCTCTGCCCTCACCTTGGTTCTGTGCCTCTGTTTCCCCAGTTGTAAAATGGACATGGGTAAACTTCTAGAGCTCTGTGGCATGTAATTCACTTGGTAAAAGCGCTTCTGTTCCCCTCGAAGCAGCCGTATGTAGGAGTGAGTTGTGATCCTGCTCCCAGTGATGCTAAAAGGTGGCAACTTCTGTTGGCATCAAGTTCGCAGGCTGAACTTACGTGTGATCCACCGCTTCCCATCTGCACTGTCAAGCTGTAATCTTCCATAGCAGGATATGCAAAAATGAGATCATTGACCCATCAAGATTTAGAGGCAACACTGTATTAATTAAAGGCTCAGAGAAAATACACCATTTTTTGTCTTCCTCAAGTTCTCCTAAGTTCTTCCTGGTTACAGCCACCATGTAACTATGAACTCTGGTATCTGCTCCTCTAGCATCGTCTCTGCAAATCAGTGGCATCTTTTCCACTCTGTGTGCAACTCCCTTCCTCTGTTACCTATTTATTCTCTCTTTTCAGTTCTAATGCTTATGGTTTCTTTTTCCAGTATGACAGACTTAACCTGCTCAAAGTAAGAATATGTTTTTATGTTTTCTTTCTTTTTCCCCTCTATTATACTGTCTCTTGATTTTCACAATTCACATCCCCCTCTATTCTAACTCTCAGCGAGTTAAAAAAGGTAAATAGAATTGCAGATAGATTTAAGGACTGAGTCTGCCTTCTCTTTGGAATTCCTCTAGTCTGTTCTACGTGCAAAACAAGGGTCACGGGGAATGAATCTCCTCATATTTAGAACACTTGGTCGAGGCAAATGATGAGGCTTGGATGTCAGTGTAATTGTGTGGAAGAGCTTACGGGCTGCGGAGCCCCCGCACAGAGGAGCCGCGGTTTGCAGCAATTCAAGTGTGAGGCGGAAAAAGAGTTACTGCAATTAACGCAGCACAGGGGAAGGGAATGGAATGGAATGGAATGGAATGGAATGGAATGGAATGGAATGGAATGGAATGGACTGGACTGCTGTTGCAGCGTACTGACAGCACAACACGTGCACCCTGATTTATTAGACACAGCGACAGGAGTGCCTCTGTTTCATCTATGCCAATTATAGTTTGATTATGATTTTTTTCCCCAGGAATTTCCGAGTTGTGCCTTTTGCTCATTAAGGCAGACAGGTGGCAAAACAAATCTGCAGGAAAATCACTCCATCTTAGACGCTGTGCTCCTGAGGACAAGGTGGTGTGTACGTGGATTAAGATTAAGTCCCACGATTTTTTTTTAGTATAGGCTGAATTGCATAAGGCCTTTTCCGTGTCCTACTTGCAGAGAAGGGTGACTTCAACCAGACGCTTTATGAATGGAGGATATGGCCAAGTATGGAAAAGTGTAGGAAGTAAGAGGAAATTCCTCTGCTTAGCTGATGAGCCATACTATGTATTCAGTTCTTCGGTTCATATAATTTCCCCAAGACTTGGGGAAAGCCTTAGGGATGCTCCTCTTTTTAATGTCAAACTTTGGTACTTTGGCCTGTGGCATATACTGTGTTACTATGGGTTTTTTGATCAGGGACCAGTGCAGCGAAACTGGCAGAAATGCCCAAAGTTGCAAGGGACCCTTCAGGAAGGTTTGCTCCATAAATGAGGTGCAGATTCCAGTAAGGTTGTTTACTGGTGTAGTATATAGGGAACGTAGGAACCTGCAAGCAAGGAGGTCTAGGGGAAGAACAGTGTAAGCAACCCCATGTCTTCACAGAAATCTCTGGTCCAATCTGATCTCATTAACATTTTGCACTTACTTTCCTATGGTAAACATCCTGTACATGGTGGGTCCTGTCGTGGGCTATCCCAGGGCAGGTAGTTTCTGCGTTGCTGTGCATATGAACTTAACTCTGCGAGTGACACTTCCGCAGGCTCTGTTCCAAGTCAGAGAACAGTATGTTGTTCTTCATGTTCCAGAGTGGCTACAAAGCTGTGAAAAATACTCCCAGTCCAAGGTCAGAAGCAAGATGACTTCCATGAAAGAAATGCAGTGACATATTGCTCCTTGTCCTTGTCGTTAGACTCCCCCGAGTGTCATGTCGACATGCTGTTGCTGGTGGGAGACAGGAACAGGCATGGTTGTGCGGCTGCTGACACACACGGGCCTGGCAACATGCCCTGTAGCCAACCCCCCTTAGTGGGGAAGGGCTACAGTGTCCCCCGCCTCCATTGCCCTGCGGTAAATCCCCCTGAACCGGGGGATACCTGGGCGTTCCGTCAGATCTGCTCAGCGTGCTGACATTGGAAAGCCCGTCTGACCGGAGCGGGAGAGCGGAGGTTATTTCTTCCTCTCTCTGTGCGGGTAAATCTCGCCTCCCGCTGGAAATTGCCACGGGTGACTTTCCAAGCTGAGCTGGCTTTTTCACATGCTCCAGCGTGACGTGCGGCCTGTCCTCTCAAACCATCTGAAACGCCGTGATCAGGACAAAAAAATCACATGCGCAGATGATGCGAAATTCTGATTTTCTTCAGCAGTTTTCCCGTCTCTGTATGTGTCTCCCTTTTAAAATTTCAAACACTCGCAAGTTTTGCCTGATGGCATTTGTGAGTAAAATCGTGTCCCTGCCTCCCGGTGGTTCTTCGAGGGCTTATTTGCGCAGTGCCCATTCAACACGATGTGATTTTTGCAGCCTACCCAGCAGACGTGAAGAGTGGAGCCTCTGCAGGGAATGGCTGGCAGTGATTGCGATCAGCTCCTCCGTTGCTGGCAGGCGCTGCTGTTCTGCAAAAACGATTACAGCATGCGCGTGTGTGCGTGTGTGCGTGCATGTGGACATGCACACGTTAGCCTGAATCGTTTCCTGTTACGGACTCGTGCTTCTGGATTTATTCTTTGTTCCTGTACCTGGAAATAACTGTGTCAGACCACGCTATGAAATACATTGAAATCTTCTGTTTAATCCCACTTTCACTTCACTAATTATACAAACCAGATTGGGCCTCGTTTCTCTGTCCAGCTTGCTTTTTGATCCTAAGATCTCTGTGCTAACTAATGCTTCTCTTTTATTTTGTCCTTACAGAAAAGCCAGAGTTGGTATAATGTAAGTACTGCTGTTTCTCTTGTCCCTGGGTGCCTGGGTGGGTGCCTGGGTGGGGGGAAGGTGCAGGGGGCTTTGCAGTGGCACTGGGGCGGACCGACCATTTCCGAAAAGAGGAGATGGAAATGGCTGGGACCTGGCAAAGGAGGACTGACACCTGAGGGGAAGGACGCCAGAGCGCACAGCTTTGTCCGCTGGTGACCTCCACATCCCGCACCTTCCCGTTTCCCAGCAGAGCTGGTCTGGATGTGGTGACAGGCAGAGCTGCCGCTGTGCAAACCCTTTGCATCTCTGCGGGTGGTGTGGGGCAGGAGAGGAATCGTTTTCTGTCGACCTCACAGAAACACAAATCACCTTTTGCTTCTGCCCCAATCCTGTTTTCGTTCTGCAAGCACGAGTGGCGGTGTTTTGGGTACAAGGCTGGCGGTGTGCGAATTCCCACAACTGGTGTCACCTTTGCACGGTTGAACCCCCACCCCTCGAGCGCTCTGAAGTGTCATAGATAACAGCATACGATGCTTGTGTAGGCAAACGCAGCAGCCGTTCCGTGTCCAGCAACAGTTCCCAGCTTCCCGCAGCCCAAGACATTAGAACCAGTGATTTTGGCTGATACAGTGCGGTCAGATTTGGCAAAGTCACTAGACACAGACTTATTTACTTGCTGTGTATAATCAGCACCAGGATAGTAGCAAGGACAGCAAAGGCATGATCTCAGAACCAGAGAGAAGCAGAGGCAATGGCGTTAAGAACGAAGTATAAACCGTGACAGGCCAAACTGGCGGAGAAGCGGCAGATAAGGGAACGTGGGGTGAGGCGGTTTGGGCAGATGCACAGACTCAGCCAGGCTGCTGCAGAAATGAAATCTTTGGCCACGGCTATAGGTGACTTTTGCTATTACACAAGAGCTGCTTCTGCCCGTAGCTGCTGAGATCCATACCCTGCTGCATGATGCTTTGCCGTGGTCTGCTTCTGTGGGTCTCTCGTGTTTTCATGTCCTTTCTATCTTATCTTTCTGTTCTCTTGTTTTTCCTTCATATATTTTCAGCATGAGAGACAGTACATCCGGAGAGTAAGCACTGGCTGCATTTTTTGTGGTTTCCCCCCCCCCCATTTTTTCCTTTAGAGAGCAAAACAAAACCGTGTTCAAGTTAGTAGAGACATTCTGGCCAGATAAAAGCAGCAACGTGGAAATAGAGCTGGGCCGCAGACTCCAGGAAGGCGGTCAATCCTACGTGGCACTACTGCTACCATTAAAAATTTGCTAACGCATCTCCTTGATAATAGTTTCCCTTCTTTGCCAACTCCTTCCAGGCAGGATTTGGACCATTCTGATTCTTCTATTTCTTTCCCCACTGAGAGCAGCTGTAGAAATGAGTCTGTGGAGGCTCCGTCTCCACCCCTACCATTTACTCACTTTCCCCACTTTCATTTTGCGTAAGCTTCACTGTGCTTAGAGCAAACACCCTCCACATTGTTCTTTGTGTCTGTTTGGCAGCCCCGGGTGCCAGGCACTGTACAAACACAAACCAAAAATGCAGCCCTTGCCTCAAAGACCATACGGTCCTCAAAGATCCCTAGAGCATCACTGGTCAAAATGTCACTAACTTCAGATTGCTTCAGGTTTTGCTGCTTTTAACTGGTCTTTTTGTCCTTGTAGCACTGTATCCCTCTTTGCCAGTTGGAATCCTTCTTTTTCCCTCTCCCGGATTCCTTTTTCTCTACTTTTTCCTTAAGATGCTACCAACTTCGCTTGCCTTGTGTGTTTTCCTTTTGACCCCTACCAGTGCTTTTTGGGATTGACATCCCCAGCAGATTGAGAAGTGGGAGAAAAGGGGTGAACCAAGGTCACGGATCGGTTTGGCAGACCTGCCCTTGCTTGGTCTTGGTGTTCTTATTCTGCTTTGCTTTCCGGAGGACAAATGCAAAGTGGTCCGGGTGCACCGTGAGATTTAGAAAAGAACACCGGTTTGAGAATAAATATACCCAACCTTCGAGGGTTCGCTCTTTGTTCACGTCCTCGTGGTGGAAGAGCAGATCATCACGGGGCTGCCCGAGTCCTGGAGGTGTTTCTCATGTCTTTAGCAAGGAACTGCAGACATGGAGACTCTGGTTTAGAATGAATGTTATGGCGTGAAACTCAGTTTGTCCATCTGCTGTGGTTTAGGCCCCACCCGTCTATGCTTAGACATCGCGATGCAGTTAGTATGTGTCCGCTTTCCAGTTGTGTGCCTGCGTCTTGAAATTATTAATTGATTATTTTTTTTAAAGAATAGACCTCAGAAACAAATCTTCTCTGTAATTTTATTTACTGAAGCAGATGTGACTTACTCTCTAGACCTGATGTGCTTAGAGAGGTAGGAAATTTGTGTTTCGCTTCCCCGATGACGCGAAGGACAAGGTCGCATTTGCTGAGGGAGCGGCACGAACTCCACAAGTTGGTAGAAGGAATTTGTCACCCAGCAGACGTCATTAAAATTGAGACGAACTGGAGATATTTTGCTGCCAAGGGTGACAGCTCCCTCCTTTGTCCTCTGGGCTTTGGGTGAAGGGCCCCGTTTCCGAGCACGGAGGAGCTCGCGGTTGTTGTGTCTGGAGGTCAGTGTACACCTGGGGCTCGGAGCCTCCCAACTCTGCCATGGTTTTCTGCCTGTTCCTTTCTCAGTTGCACCATTGACCCTTATGCTTCCCTGACCGTTCCTACATTAGGTTCTACATCTCCGATTTTCCGCAGCTGCCACTCCATAGCAAGGCTTGCTTCTGTAAATCGCCTCCTGTAGTCCCTGTGCTGGTGGACACCAGGCAAATCTGCAGAACATACTCCCAGAAAAGAATACAAGATGATCTTGTAAAGTTAGAACAAGTACAGTTGACACAGGGAAGAGGTGAGGTTTGTATCTGCACAGATTCTTTGCACCTGTCTTCTCTTTTGCAACTGTGCTTGAATTTCTTCTATAACTATGTGAGCCACCCCTCTTCCCTTCTGTACAGGATAGCCCCAGAGCGGTTAGTGGGGAAAAATCACAGTGAAAAGGCACTAATTGTCTCTTTCAGGTGTTCTTAAATACTACGAGAAACATTTGGCATCCTACTAAGCTGAAAAGATAATCAGGAGCACAGTTGTACCCACTTATCTTTGGGAGAGCAAAGTCTGCCCTGCGGATTACGCGGAGCGGGACAGGAGCCCTG